>NC_035435.2:71633480-71951309 GCF_002127325.2 Helianthus annuus | reverse complement strand
CGTTTAATTAATAAAAAGCTTTCTAATTACGCTATTGAGCATTACTCCTATTCTAGACCTCAAACTGATGTGAAAATTGTGACAACTCGAACTTTAGACTTGCTTTGATGTAACGTTACGTACCTATATGACACTTTGAGTTAATGAATGTTATGATGTTACGTACTTATGTGAACTTGATTATATAATTGAATGAATGATGTGTTATGTGCAGTGTGTATGTTACACGTATGTATGTATTGAATCGCACAAGGATCGCACAACACACACATCACCCGCACAAGCCTGTTGGGCTCTACACTTTGCATTCGGATTAGTGAGCACCGAGTTGGGCTCGGCCCACTTTCCTTTCACGTGAACAAACTACCGTAAGGGGTTTTTGTTCCTCATTTGTTACCTAATATCACACACACACAAGAACCCTAGACTTTTCTCTCTCTCGTTTGCTTGGAACCCGACGGCAAGATCTTTCCCTGTTCGGATCATCCTTGTTCCTTCTCTAATCTGGTTAGTATGATTAGTATTTGTTGTTGTTTTTGGATGTTGTATCATATCTATTAATGTCAAGATGAATCGGCTGTTATGTGATGAATGTTGTTATGTTAGGTTGCATGATGTAGAATCAAAACCGAATAGATGATTAATCGGTTACATGCTTATGAAATCGGTATTGTAGGATGATGTTAATCCGTTGTTATGCTATGTCTCGGGTTGTTAACTTATTGATGATTTATTAATCGGCCCCATGATTGTTAAAATCGGATATGTTTAAGTGTTCTTGATAGGTTGTTCTTGATTATGGGTTAGTAAGATTCATACGAATTCATGATGAAAAGACCTGTTTGATCGACATTAGATTAATCATATGCTGGAAATCATGTTGATTGATTGAGGAAAAATAGGAAACTGATGATAGATTGTAACTGATTGCATAAATTCTGGATTTTTTTCAAACCGATCGCACAAGGGTTGGTGCATCGCACAAGTTGTCCAATTGTTCAACTGTTGAGCTTATCCTGCCGGTTGGGCCTTAAGGCCCAAGACCCACTCGCACAAGCTGATACCAGACGCACAAGGTGCCCGAGTCGCACAAGCGTGATGTTGGTCCGGGTGTACAGTTTGGGCCGGGCTGGTTCGACCGCACAACCCAACTCTGGATCGCACAAGCCCTTTTTCCAAGTCGCACAACCCGGCCGAATCGTACAAGATCAGCTGGATCGCACAACGTCATTGTGTGTTTATTTTGGGCCGTATGTTATAATTGGGCTGGGTATTATTGTTGGACTAATTTAATCAGGTCGCACAACATGAACTGGATCGCACAATGCCATTTGTATGATAATTATTGGGCCGTGAATGTTTAAACTGTTTATGCGTATGATGGGCCGGGTATAGATCGGGCTTAGTCATGTAATCGCACAAGATGGTTGGGCTCGCACAAGCTCTTTGGCCCAACCATCCGAATCGCACAAGTGGTGTATTTGACGTGTTGACTGTTTACATGCATACGTGTTTGTTATGATGTATACGTGCATTTCTTGAACCGAACCTGACTTGTATGGTAACCCTGTTAGGACGTGGTTGACCACTGTTAGTTCAAGAGTCTTTTAATTGTGTATCTGCCGAGCAAACCAAGGTGAGTTCACACAGCCAAGGCATGGGATTCCCGGGTTGGGAATTGGGATGGAATGTTTGATATAGACTGATTACTCGTACTTACGCAATCACTAGACTATAGACCATCGTCCTCAGAATAGTCAGGACACTTACGTAAAACCTACGTAAACTAGTATCTACCATTGTCTCCCGGGTCGGGAGGACACTTACGTAAATCTTGCGTAACCTAATACCTACTACTGTCTTCCGGGTCGGAAGGACACTTACGTAAATCCTGCGTAAACCCCACGCGTACCACTGTCCTCGGGGAAGGGCACTCACGTAAATCCTGCGTGACCTAGTACGTATTCCTGTTCTCGGATTAAGAAGAACACATGGTTGCAAATAGTCTAGTAAGTACCATAATGGGAAACCCCCATTGTTAAGGATAAATGTGAGAATCCCTCACCAATAGCATATACTTGTATGGGAAGCCCCCACTAGATGAACTTACACATTACTGTTATGAGCTTACTTTCTGTGAACTCGCTCAACTAGTTGTTGATTATTTGCTGCATGCCTTGCAGGACCTTAGGTATACTTGGAGCTTGCACCAGAGGAGAAGCGGGTCGTTGTGGACAAGGACACGTGAATGCCTATTAAACATTTTTACATTCACACATTGATACTTAGTTTTGGGTTTTACTTAAATGCTTCAGCTACATATACATTGTTTGGTTTTGAACATCAATTATGTCTATGATTATTATTAAATGCTATGTTTGATATAATTGGTGGCTTGATCCTGGTCATGTCACGCCTCCAAGCGGTGATACTCCGCGTGTGGATTTTGGGGGTGTGACAAAAATTTAAGGACATGTTTATAATTCAGTAACCAAGGTTATTGTCTTTTCACATTTTCAAAATTCTCATTTTAAGGTCAAAAGGGCATAATGGCCAACAATTAGGCATATAACGGAAACATGCAAAATGAATAGGATAACTAAGGATCCAAGTTGTATAACCTCAGAGGGTTATACTAACCTATAACATGGTCCTAAAGGAATCCTAAGGCATATCTAAACTAAGTTAAATCGGGTCAGAACTGAAAGTCAAAGCAAAAGTCAACTTTTGCGACTTTCGGTTCCGAACCGAGCCTAAACTTAGAATTGTCGGGTTGAACATGCTTAGACATGCTCAACTAATATTTACCAAGTTATTAAAGTGAGAAAACTGATTTTATGACTTCTATATTAATAGTTATGAATTTTATTTAAAACTAACCCGTTTGACTTTTATTTGACCCGACAATTTAACTAAGTAAACGTGGTAATAAGGAGGTGCCCTTTTGAGGGTTTAACAGCTACCTAATTACGGTCACGTAGCCATGTTCGCTGCGAACAATGGCTCAACCATTTAAAAGTCAAAGAGTATATCGAAAACGCTTGACTTTTCGGCTATAAACGCTAAACAATTAAATTAAGCACGAAATGACGCTTACAAGAGGTCCAATGGACAGAAGGAGGTTCTCAAGAAGCTCAAGATCCTCCAAGAATTTAGAGAGCAAGCAAAAATGATATGAGGTGCAAATGAAAGCTTAAGCTCAATGGGGTATTTATAGGATTTAGAGGACTGTTAAGATCGTTCCTCATTAAACGTGATTAAATCTGGACCGTACACATCTTACCCATGGTTTTTCAATAGAATTGATTAAAACCATGTGCACATAAGAAAACCCAGCTGTTGGATTGAATTAGCTGGTTTACTGATCTAGGGGCCTTACACGGCCCGCATAAGAGTCAAGGATACTCTACGCGGCCTGCCTAGCAGTCCAGAATTGCAACAGCACTTCCAGAAATTACAGAATTAGTCCCTGTGAGCATATAAGGTCACGTTTGGCATGTTTAGGGCCCGTTAAGCTATTTACAAGGCTCTACAATGAAGCCTAAACATAGGGAACATAAAACATGCTTGAAAACATGTCGGATGTCGGTTCGTTTGGTCGTACGGTTACGTTGTTCGTCTAATTACGACGAAACACGAACGGACGCGAAAACGATCCAAATTACGCGACGAGTGGAATTTTATCATGCCACGCACTAAAATAAAATATTTTAATGTTTACATAAATTGTTTGGATTTCCGGATATATACAGAACGTAAGATATGCGCGAAAATGCAAACTTGTGCACTTTTTGACGCTTTTAGTCCCTGTTGATCAAATAAGTTTATTTTTGCGCACCAAACACCTCTAATCCTATTTCTAAGCTATGTAAAGGATATTTAGGGCATGTTTAACTTATGATCATACTAGGTTATGGTCCCGTGTGTTACACGGGTTGATTAATGAAAACAATATAATTTATTATTTGTAAATACTTATTAATTTTAATCTACTCTTGATAGTTTTGATGGAACATATATAATAAATTCATCGGTTGTCATTAATAACATTGAATTTCAGGGGACAAACCTTTAATAACATTGAATTTCATGGGGATAAACCTCCTAAAATTATAAAATAAAAAACAAAGTCATCTAGATTCACACCAACAAAACTTGGGAAAGTTGAACTAAAGAAATGAATATTGGATTTTAATAATCTCAATTATTCGCCGTTGGTCGCTAACAGTTCCAATTTCAAAAATAACTACTGGTTGTCACAACTATTAACATCCAATGGACTCTGACTAACGAAAACCTAATGTTGTTAGTCTCTGATCGCCGGAAAAAGGTTCCTAAAGGTCCGATCTAAGGTCTGATCGCCAATATGTTAATAGTTGGGACGGACAGTGGTTATTTTTTAAGTTGAGACTGTTGGTGGCCAACGACGAATAGTTGTTATTATTGAAATCCAATATTCCCTAAAGAAACATGCAACTATTTTAAATTTTTTTTTACTCAGTTTTTCTATTTTGTGTGCGTTACTTATTCAAAAGAAAAGTTTTGGTATCAATACATGCATCTCAACCCAATGGAAAATGTCCCCATTTTATTTCTTTTATTATATAACCTCGTGTATTGTACGGGTTGAATAAATATAATTTTATTTACCAAATAATAAAAAAAGTTATATCTTTAAAAACCCTATGTATTATGCAGGTTGAATAAATGTAATTTTATATACCAAATAATAAAAAAGTTATATCACTAAAAAATCACTCGTGTATTGTACATGTTGAAGCAGGGTCTGAATAAATGTAATTTTGTATGTCAAATAATAAGTGTAAGTTTGTATATCTTTAAAAAGTCTCGTGTATTACACAGGTTGAATAAATGTACTTTTATATATTAAATAATAAAAAAAATTTATACCTTTAAAAATCACGTGTGTTGTACGTGTTGAATAAATAAAATTATATATATATATAAAAAAAGTTACATCTTTAAAAACCTGTGTCTTGCACAGTTTAAATAAATGTAATTTCATATACTAAATAATAAAAAAATTATCTTTAAAAAAACCCTGTGTATTGGACGTGTTGAATAAATTTAATTTTATATACCAAATAATAAAATGGATAAATATAAATGGAAAACAAAACAGTAAAAGATAAAAAGATAAAATTATTACATGTATTTTCATTTATATTTTTACATTAAAAATCTAAAAATTAGTAGATGCCATGAGTTACCTATGCTGATTTTATTATAATTCAATTTTATTAATTAATACCTATTATAAGTAAAGACAGGATAAATATAAATAGAACAAAAATAGTAAAATACAAAATTTATAGATTAAAATAATATATTCTTTATTTGAATCTTACTAACAAATATTATCTATATCTATTTATTTAGGATATATTCTTTATTTGAATCTTAATAACAAATATTATTTATATCAATTTGTTTAGGGCAAAAGATAAAAAGATAAAATTTATGGATTAAAATAATATATTTTTTATTTAAATCTTATTAACAAATATTATCTATATCTATTTATTTAGGCGGGAAAAAACTATTGAGATCACCTCATAGAGCGCCATGTGTACCCCATATGATTTACTTTATTATATGTATAGATTCCGGAAGGTTCAATATCATACGAATCGATAGACTTTTGTAGTTTGACGCAAATAGTCCCTCTAATGCGCAAACTTGCACATTACATTATTTAATAGCCTCAAAGCCTTATCTAATCCATATTAGGCATTCTTGGGAGTATTATTAAACATCACGATGCTTCGGGTTTGCTAAAAGGTGATTCAGAGGTATAATTAAACATATTGAAACTTTTAACCCCTTAAACTTATAAAGTTGCGCGTAACGTCACTTAAAGGCATAAAAACCTTAGACGGCCAATAATTGGCATTCCCGAGAGTATAATCAAATATCACACAGTTCCCGGTTTGTTAAAAGGTCACTCAGAGGTAAGAATTAACATGTTGACGCTTTTAACCCTTCATTGCGCAAACTTTCAATTAATTACGCAAACGGCTACACTCGATCAACAAGTGACTCATTTGTGAATATAATTACCACGTAATGTTATTCAGAGGCTTGTAACAAGCGTGTTAACATTTCCAGTCCTTCTATAATCAAAGTCTTTTTTATTTTTCACAAAATTAGTCCCTCAAATTCAACGTTTGACTTTATTAGGGTTTATTACACGTGCTAATACATCATTAGACGTGATTTTTCCGAGGTGTTACAGTACCTCTATCTTCAAACTTCAGAATGGGTACTTCGTTGCTAGTCTCTGGCCACTTATCGCTCATATGCGCCGCAACTAGTAAATTTTCACCAAAAATCCGATTCAGCGTCGCAGTAAGCTTCAAATACCAATCGGCTCCTTTGAGGATAGAAAGTTCCTCTTTCTCAATCGCATCTGGCTCGCGGAAGATCATCTCGGTCGGAATAACCTCTTCTCTGATGAAGAAGAACTTCATCTTCTAGTCATGAAAACTTTTTGGAGGATTTAGAAGAATCTTCTTAGCAGAACCCCGGTTGCCAAAGGAATAAAACCCGATATTCCTGATCAACTGGTAAAACACCTGGAACTTCTCGACCGAGGGTTCTATCCTATGAGATCGGCATAGGAACTCGAAGTGTCTCACCCTCACCATGTCGGGTGGACTCATCTGTGATATGTGAAAACCATAGTAATGAAGTGTATGTGCCATAAACTCCATGGCCGGAAGCCGAAAATTCCCTTTCAAAAATAAGTCTTCAAAAAGGGTTATATACCCCGGTGGTGCGTCGGCGGCAGTCTGACCCTGCCGGGGATATCGTGCATCCCATTCCGGTGGGAACCGGAACCCTCGAGTGATTTGTTCAAACAGTCCCTGATCCCACTTAAGGACAGGGACGGGACCTTCCTCCAGTTGCGTTTCTTCTTCAGCCATTTATATAAAAGTAACGAAAGTAAGATGAAGATCTTCTAAATTTCTAGAAAAGTTTGAAGATCACCTTCAAAAACTTGAAGATCTGCTGTAAAATCTTCGAAGATTTGAAGACTCGTTGAAGGTTAGAGAGAAAGCAGAAGAAGGAATTGTGCAACTCTCTCTCCTCTCGTCGAATATATATACTCATCGCATTTAATGCGATGGGTAAACATGCCGGGATCACCGCGCGCATAACCAATCAGCGGCTGCCACGTAGGGCGGGATTCTCGGAGTGACGGTTACCACGCGCGCGTGGGCCTCACTCGCCTGACGGAAAGCCGAATCGTCAGTAACTATATGATGATCGCCGTGTCAGCAGTCAACTCAAACATCGTCATCAACGACATTTGCATTAACCTGTCAGAATTCAAATTTCGAGAGTTTTCCCGCCGAAAGACACTACAACTTCATGCAAAAGTTAACTACAGGCGCGCCGCACTCATCATTTTCCAACGAGCCCGCGCGCTTACACTCAAAAGCAAATAACTGTCAACAGACAAATTTGGTAGTCGCGCCGTAGTAACTTATGAACACTTACACGCGCGCCACCTACCAAGGCCTAACAAGCACTTTTCAAAGTCAGCACACTTTCTTTTTTCTAAGTCTAGAGCTCCAACCATTTACTTCGAGAATGGAGCAGCAATGGACTGGGGGGACTTGAAAGGGGTATGGTTCCAAAAAGCCGCGCAAACCATTCAGGTCGTACGCCTCCTTACTCAGTTAAGCTGATCATTCTATAGACCTCGCGTGTGCTACTTAAGCAAAGCTGAGCCCTCGCGCGAGTCTAAGCAAGAAATAACATTAGTTTCACACTTAGTGTTCTGAATAAGAGCCTTCATCTCCTACAACCCTTGCGGGCTAGTTACGTGCACAACAAGGGTCGCGCAGTAGTTATGACGCAAGGCCACTTCAGAAAGTACCAAAGGTACGAGCGGCAGAAGAACGAGCCAATCAGCGTCCACCAGGCTGTGCTCTATCGTGCTCCACGATCGACTGACGTGTAGGAGACAGAGAGTACACAAGGACGCCTACGTGGCAACAATCAGGGGGCGGCGACAACTGCCCCACGATCTCCACTCACCTGCTAATGGCAGAGGGACAACAAGGCCGACAACTGGGACACGTGGCTCCAATCAAGGTGTGCCAGCACCGAAGATCTCTCTAGAAACCACTAACGGTCGATACCAGTAAGACAAGGAGGATATTCCTTGTTGTCGTCTTCCGGCCCAAGGCCCATCAGCCCATCTGCTCTTACACCTCTCCGGCTATAAATAGAGACCTCCATGCACAGGTTAAACATTCCATTCTCTCTACCCTCACTCTTAACTCACTTATTTCCTCAAAGCAGTTACTTATTCTCACGCCGGAGTCTGGTTAAAATGGATACCCCCATATTCCCCTCTTAACGAGCTAACGGTGTTGCTGTTTTGCAGGAAGAACGGATTATATCGGAGCTCAGGAAAGATTAAGAATAGTAACCCTCATGTTTGAAACATAAACCAAACTAATTAACCCCAAAATTAGTTCCGTGTTTCTTCACACATTGAAGCAATTGGATAGTAATTTCAAGATCACAATAGGATAAGTCAGCGCTTTAGTTTGAGCTGTAGGATATTTACAAATAGTAAAGAAAAATGAGATCATAAAGCATGCAAATTGGTTGTTTAGATAGGTAACATTGGGAATATTATTATTACAGTGAGGGCCAATCTATTTTTTCTAGAATCTTATAAAGCATGAAAACTGATTGTACAGCTAAATGCACCGAGGCAATTGCTAAATTAAATGATCTATATTAAAGAAATGTAGTTCTAGTTCAAAGGATGATGCAAAGGATGACGAGGGTGGAGAATGATTGTTGTTTTTGCGTAAAAACAAAGAAATATATTATTTTATAAAATTTTGGGAACTTTCTTCTTTTTTTTCCTTAGAACGTGGGAAACTTTCTACTAGCTGGATCTGGTTCCTTATTCCTCCAATTTCATGCTTTTCGTGTCCCCAATTCCATAAATACATATTATGTAGAAAATCATTGATTCCCTAATATTTTGTAAAACAATTACTTCGTGGTTTTAGAAAACAAATATAAAACATGTGTATCGGCAGCTCCAGTGTGTTGCTATATATATATATATATATATATATATATATATATATATATATATATATATATATATATATTAAATTTATAACAGTTGTCTAATGTCAATGGTTTATATCTTCAAAAACCATTTAACAAACTTATTCGTATGTTCATTTTAAACATGTACTTACAGATGTATACATGTGTTTAGGTAAACCTAAGAAGAGGATCATAAGTAGATTCTTTATTCATTACTCCATCAAACATGATTGATATTTGTGTTGATTATTTTCTATGGTATAGCTTTTAAGATTTTGGTTTAATTTTTAGAGTTTAGAAATTAGATTTTAGGGTTTAGATTTAGCATTTAGTTTTTTTAACTATGAGTTAGACTTTAGGGTTGAGGTTTTAGAGTTTAAGGTTTAGCTTCTAAGGTTTAATTAGGTTTTAGCGTTTATCTCTTAAGCTTTGGAAATTAAGGATTAATAGTAGTGTTTAGCGTTTATAATTTCTTAAGGTTTGGAAATTAAGGTTTAATAATAGTGAGATAGATTTTATTCAGTTTTGTCATAATTCATCCTCTATAAACCTATACACCTAAGTTAAAATAAACATAAATATAGTTAGTTCATTGTTTTTTATTTTTTATTATTTTTTAATTTTTATTATTTTTTTTAATTTCAGAAAAGATAAGTAGGAATTGCATGTGAGCCAATTTCATATATTCTGAAAAAGTTTAAGATTGTAAATAAATGATTTAGTTTATTATTTTTAAAAAAAGTTTAAGATTGTAAATAAATGATTTAGTTCATTATTAGTTCTAATAAACAAATATGTTATGCCTCAGAATATATAGAGTAGAATACTATATTTCGGATGGATATAAAAAAGTGAAACGTGTCTGCGTTTTAGAGATAGACATGGGGGACGAGCATGATAAATTGCTCCCCGTTGCGAATGTGGGTCGGATCATGAAACGGGTCCTACCACCCACAGCAAAAATCTCAAAAGAAGCCAAAGAAACCATACAAGAGTGTGCGTCAGAGTTCATTAGTTTTGTGACCGGTGAGGCATCTGACAAGTGTCAAAAGGAGAACCGCAAGACCGTGAATGGAGATGACATCTGTTGGGCTCTCGGGTCGCTAGGGTTTGATGACTACTCCCAGGCCATTGTTCGCTACTTGCATAAGCATAGAGAATTTGAGAGAGACCGAGCATCGGCAGCTGCCCA
This sequence comes from Helianthus annuus, assembly GCF_002127325.2. Taxonomy (NCBI): domain Eukaryota; kingdom Viridiplantae; phylum Streptophyta; class Magnoliopsida; order Asterales; family Asteraceae; genus Helianthus; species Helianthus annuus. The sequence continues at coordinate 71,941,009 of NC_035435.2, read as the reverse complement.
CTTCAAACACTCACCAAAATAACGCTTGAGATCTACAAGCTTCTGCTTCAAACAGCTGATTGTCTAGATCAAAACTAGAGGAAAAAAAAGGGTAAACTTATCACACAAAACCTTAATTAATTATTTATACGTGTGTGTAACCCTTAACTGCTCATCTCCATTTTTGTACTCTAAATTTCTTTATTTGCAACTGTTGATTTTCCTGAACAAAAGAATCTAAAACTTTGATATACCATTGTTCATAGATAACCTATAGTTGTTTCTACCCTCTCTCTCTCTCTCTCTCTCTCTCTCTCTCTCTCTCTCTCTCTCTCTCTCTCTCTCTCTCTCTCTCTCTCTCTCTCTCTCTCTCTCTCTCTCTCCCTCTCTCCCTCTCTCTCTCTCTCCCTCTCTCTCCCTCTCTCTCTCTCTCCCTCCCTCTCCCTCTCTCTCCCTCTCTCTCTCTCTCTAAATGAAGACTCGTACTAAGAGGGTAAGTTGTGTCATTTTTCCTCCTTGACTTGTTAGTGTAACAAAAACTAAATTAAGTATATCTGATATAAAAATGAGATGAACTGATTTTGAGCCAATGTCCATTCAATGCTTTTATCTTACTCATTCCCGACCGAGACTACTGTTCTAAAGGGCATTCAAAATGGAAAGTATTACCACCAAAGTGACTGTTGTCATTAATTGTGGATTGGACGGCATGTGTTCCTTTGAATTGAACAAGTCTGAACCTGAATGATCATGATAGTGCGTATTGATATTTTTCATCAACCTTGTGGCTGTGTATGTCAAAGTCTGGACAGTGGTGTATGGTGTTACTTTGCCACTCAGAAAATATTTCTATTTGTGAATCAGCATATGTATGAATTAATAGGTAATGAGTTCAAATGATAACCCTCAAATGCATGTATCCCTTGGGGTTTCTTATTTTTGTTGAGACTATATGCTTAACCTATGTAGCACGGGAACGGGTACGGGGACGATACGGGTACGGGGAACGACAAAACTCAAAAATTCAAGATACGGGTACGGCAAAAGTACAGCAAAAAAATATAAAAAAAATAGCTATTTATAATTTATATATATACATATAATATTAGTTTTATACTTTTCATGTAATAATTTATAAACTTAAGGACCAAATGTAAACTAGTGAAAATAAAGAGGGTTAAATGTTAAAATGTACAAACTAAATAGAGGGCTAAATGTCAAAATAAATAACGTTGCATAACCCTAAACTTAAAACCCAGCCGCTGCCCACTTTTTTCCTCATCTTCTCTGCTCTTCATCTTCTTCTCCATGGAAACCCTAAAAATGAAAGGAAACGTTTGGTTGCCGTTGTCTTCCTCATCTTTTTCTTCTGCTGTTCATCTTCTTCTTCATGGAAACCCTAAAAATGAAAGGAAACATTTGGTTGCTGTCCCCGAAACGTTTGATTGCCGTCCCCTATTTTCAGGATACATTTTGGAAACGTCCCCAGCCGTCCCCGTGGCTTTTCCGTCCCCAAACCGTCCCCGGGACGGGTACTAGAGGCTCGTAGTCGTCCCCGTGCTTCATAGTGCTTAACCATCTGATGACTAGCACTTATATACCCTTTGAGGTAAAGAAGATGATAATGTGTTAACGTTTTAGTTCATGTGAATGTGTGCTTATAACATGCTAACGACAGAAAGGAGATTGAGGGTTACCTTTATACCTTGCAAACACAACTTGGACAAAATTCCATAAGTGTTTAAGCCAGCTAATGTATTTTTGTTCCTTCAATTTGACAATAAATAAAGATTTGGTCAATTCTATAGATCATAGAGCATTCATCAGTTAGGTGTTCCTTTGGATGCATCGCATTCCTGAAGTTTAGATTTGTAATGTGAATCACAAAGGATCTTTTGCCACCAAGTGTCTCTATGAGCCTTATACTTATAATGTTGTAATTTCTAGTTTTTTTTTTTTTTTTTTTTTTTTTTTGAGCGTTTCAGTTGACTTGTCAGTGACCCTAGTCTTGAGACAAGCATCTTAAAAAATGAGTATGCAAAATTATGATTATTGAAACTCCTGGTGACAATGCTGCAGCTAGGGGTGCAAACGAGCCGAGCTACTCGTGAGCTACTCGAGCTCGGCTCGAAAAAAAACTCGAACGAGCCGAGCTTAAACGAGCTCGAGCTCGAGCCCGAGCCTAAAAACAAGCTCGTTTAGTAAACGAGCCCGAGCCCGAGCTTCGCTTATCGAGCTCGAGCCGGCTCGCGAGCCTAATCGAGCTTTCTATTTATATATATTTTTTATTAATATATTAAACATATATTTATATAATAATAATTACCATTTATATAAATATAAAAAATAACTAAATTATATATATAATAATAATTATTATTATTAATATAAATTAATTAAAAATTACTAAACGAGTCGAGCCCGAGCCGAGCTCGAGCTTGAAGAATTACATTCGACCCGAGCTCGAGCTTCAGAAATAAAGCTCGAATCGAGCCGAGCTCGAGCTCGAGCTTTCATATGTTAAACGAGCTCGAGCTCGAGCCTGGTCGAGCTCGGGCTCGGCTCGGCTCGTTTGCACCCCAGGCTGCAGCTGTCTAGTGATCCTGTCTATCACGTATATGGAGCATGTAATCTTTTTCAATATTTCAATCTTGATTCTTTGACTTCTTTCTTTAACAATTAAAATTAGTTTTTAAGTTAATCTTCTTTAAAACGAGATAATATTGAGTTGAAACTCTTTTTTTTAAGTTTTGTTTTAAGGGCTGCAAAAACCTAACAAGAAAATTGTTGGTGTCAGATATCCATGAGACTTTTTTGACACCATGATGCATAGGGTAAAGATCAATCTCAGTCTTAACAGATTTCACTCTGAAAATACATGAGTTTTGAGAGACCACCACCACCATTATTACTAATGGAGAATAGTTAGAAGCATGTGTTCTTCCAATATTGAGACTTGATAAAGATTGTGGAGCCAACAGTTTGTTTCAAGTAATTAATTCAAACAATTTTCTCACTGTTAAGAGCATTTAAAATAAATATAAAACCCGTAACCCAAAATCATGCCTAGCCCGTCAGGTGTCACGTAAGAAAACACTTATTCTTAGAGCATCCACAACCGCTACTAGGATTTAGACTATCAGCGGCGATAATTGTCGGTGCTAATAACCCTCAAAATCTCAGCTAACATGTGCCATAATGAATAAGCTTACAACAACGAATGCAGAGATAAGAGTTTAATACATTTTAGATTAGAAGGCCCTATTCATGGTTTTCTTAAAAATTAGACAAACACTTATAAACAAAGCATAGTGTTTCCATATTCATTCAACTATATACTCTACTAATTCTTTTAATTTAAATTATCAAAACGAATTCAAATATAAGAGTTTAATACATTTTAGATTATAAGGCACTATTCATGGTTTTGTAAAAAATTAGACAAACACTTTTAAACAAAGCATAGCATAGTGTTTCCATATTCATTCAACTATATACTGTAATATTTCTTTTAAGGGTAAATTACAATTTTCGTCATTTATGTATGTATCGCATTGCAATGGATACCTTTTAACTTCAATAGTTACAGTCACTGTCCTTTTTTTTTTGTAAAACTCATTACATCTTAAATCCTTTAGCAATAACCAAGTTAAAATTTTCAGTTAATTTGTATTCACTTAAGGGTATTCTCGTTATTTTATTTACAATATTTTATTAATAAATAACACCAAAAAAATACATATACCCAGTATCATCTTCCTCACCATCAAACTCTCTCTTTTCCTCTCTTCTATCAGCCATCTCTCTCCCTCTTTCTCTCTCTCTCTCTCTCTCTCTCTCTCTCTCTCTCTCTCTCTCTCTCTAACCAACCTCCACCACCACTAAATCTGGACACCACCAAGCCATCTCGCAAGCAATTGCCATGGCAGAGTACAATTTGGGGATTTATAGGTGACCAAGGAGCCATTAATTCGTCTGTGTTTGTTGTTAGAAATGAAATTAATTTGTGAGGTGGGTGGAGGAGATGTCAGAAGAAGACTATATTAGCTAACCTGGAACCGTTTTGGTGTGGGTGACCTCCATCTTCCACGTCTAACCTCCATTGTTCCAGAACCGTTTTGGTGCGGGTGAGCTGCCATAGAAGAAAGGTTGACCAGTGATGGGTTGGGTTCGTTCTTGCCGGACGAAGATGGTGGTTGCCGGCCGTAGATCTGGGTTTTGGTGCGGCTATCGTTGACCGTGGTTTTGAGATCTGTGTTTGGGGATTTTGACCTAATTTGGTGGTGGTTGGGTGATGGTTGGTAGTTGAGTTGCGCAAAAAATGGTTAGGAGATAACAGTGGGGGTGGTCCTTGGTGGTAGGATGATGGTGTTCTAGGGTTTAGATAATTGGGGAAGATGATGTATAATTTTTTTGATTTTATTTAGTAAGAAACATTATAAATAAAAGCATGAAATGACAAGAATACCCTTAAGTGAATACATTTGACTGAAAATTTTAAGCTGGTTAGTCATAAAGGACTTGTAGTGTAATGAGTTTTACAAAAAAAAAAAAAAAAAAAAGATTGTCACTGTAATTATTGAAGTTAAAGAGTATCCATTGCAATCTGGTACATACTGATGTGCGTGTTAGTGTATATATGATTTAGGTATGTATTTTAAGCCCTTTTACACTTTTTACCCAAGTTTTAAATTTATAAAACACGATATTTACTAACACTAAACACACATATGGGCAAGTGCACCCATCGTGGACGTAGTATAGTGTTGGTAAGATACCGAGGTCGTCCAAGGACACAAGATCTTTTAGTACCGGTTTATCCTCAACGTCTAATCAAATCAAAATGTTAGAAGAAGATTTTTTAAACTAAGAAAATAAAACTAACTAAAATGCTGAAAATAAAATAAAAATAAAAACAGATAGACAAGATGAATCACTTGGATCCGACTCGTGTGTTAGTGTAACCTTTGATTATTTTCGCACTTTTGCACTTATTTAAGAGATTATCTTAGTTATTGTAGTAGGCCCCTCTTTTGAAGGTGACGTTACCCTCAACCCAGTAGTTTGAGTCAGCAAGGATACAATCCTAAAGGGTCGGATTATTGAAAGATAATTAATTAAGTTATTAATGCATAATGTGGTAGGCCCCTCTTTTGAAGGCGACGTTACCCTCAGCTAAGTAGTCTGAGTCAGCAGGGATACAGTCCTAAGTAGCTGGGTTAAAGTTTTAATAGTAGTTTAACTTATGAGGGGATCAAAGAGTTTGGACCCCCGCCATCCAATATCTTTGGGTATTGAAGGAGGTCCTACTAAATTTGACCCAGGTCCTTTGCAGGATCTATACACTGAACAATGGCAAGACTCTTACCAAACCGTTCCTTTAACCCCCGAACAGGTAGCCAACATACCTCCATATAGACCGTGGAGATATGAATGGTGAAAATCTTTTATTTTATATAGACAGTAAAATAATGCCAAGACACCACGGACAAACGATAAGGAAGAATCACCTTCAATATAAGAAACGAGTAATTAAAGTCATTAATACAAAACCAATTAAAAAGTGCAAAAGATTAAAAATAAAAAGTATTACACTAAACACTTGTCTTCACCAAGTGATGTAAGAGACTTAGGCAAACATGGCCTTTGATTGTCAAGAACTCTTACGATCAATCTTGGATCCCGAGACGACTCACACACTCTATGATGGACAATGGATGATGGTGTTATGGTGGTGGTGGGTGGTGGGTGAAGTGTGAGAGAGGTGGTGTGCCAAGGGATGAGTTGAAATGGCTCCAAGCACTCCTATTTATAGGCTGAACAGGAGCTCAGGCACGGCCCCGTGTCCATCCTTGTCTCTCTCTTCATTAACTGTAATTCGCAATTACAATAAATGGCTCCAAGCACTCCTATTTATAGGCTGAACAGGAGCTCAGGCACGGCCCCGTGTCCATCTTTGTCTTTTCTGCTGCTACTTGGGCACGGTCCCGTGCTCGCTGAGCACGAGGCGTGTTCAGTTTCTGTTTTCTTAGTTTTGCTTGGGAAGATGCTGTCGAGAGGTCGGGCATTCCACTTTTGTTCCTTTTCTTGTATTTATGTTAGATTTTGCTGTCTTTTTGCTTCTTTTGTTAATTTGAGCTCATTTAATCCTGAAAATACAAAAGGAAGACAAAAGCACACTTTTTCCAACATTAGTACTATAAAGGGTTAGTTTTATGCCATAATTGATATAATTTATATGTTGCATTTTGCGCATATCACATACATAAAGGACGAAAAGTGTAATTTACCCTTCTATTAATTTGAATTATCAAACATATAAAATATCAATGTGTGAAAAAAAAGGTATATATACAATTATATAATGAGATAAATGAAAAAAAGGAGCAAATCATGCCATGTCACGTGGCATGGTACTATTCACAAGGTTCATCTTTTAATAGAATAAAATAAAATAAAATAAAATGAAATTAAAATAAAATAAAATAATTAAACAACATTGGGATTAACACAACCAAGCTACTACAAGTTAAAGTTTGATATTACCAAAGTCCCACCCAAGTAAAAGTTTGCTATTATCAAAGTCCTGCCCAGTTTTGCCATTTGACATACTAATGGAAAGTTAGGCACATAAAGACTATCGGGTTATGTAAGATTTGGTGATGATAAAAGTCAAAACCCGAAGAAATCAACTTCTTTACCTGATTGAATAAGGTTGAAGCATGACTTAAAGTACCAGAAGTTCCCCCCTTAAAAGTTTTACAAGTAACCATAAAAAACAGCTGAAAAGAACTCTTGGGTCAAAGTATTAGAAGATAAAGTACAAAGTACTGAAAAGATAAAGACTGGTCAACAAGTCAATAGTTGAAGACAAAGTGCTAGATTAACAAGTCAACGTTGCAGACAAGTGCTAGTCAACAAAGTTAACACAGAAGATAGAAGTACGAGAAACCAAAAGTACTGAAATCTTTCTAGTAGTATCGGTTTCCCAGCCTATTCTTTGTACTTTCCACTAGTTTAATAAAACAATTGTTTTAACCCAATTGTCCAGCAGTTTTGCAAACTGCTGGCAGTTACACATTAAATGGGTTGTTTAGGGTCGCTTTCATGGTGACGTCGCCAGTAGTTCTCTTCTCTTATAACAGAACAATACAACTTTTAATTACACAACTCTTACAGCTAAATATCCTTTCATCAAAGAATCTATAGAGAGAAAACATAAGAAATAAGAGAGAGTGCACCTAGTGAGTGGGAGTCTCATTGTACTTTGATTGTGTGGAAATCATTGAATATAATTGAATCATTTGACAATCATTTCCCAAATCCAGTTGTGTATTGAATGATGTGTTTATTATTTACTTGAATTGATTTTCTCTAAATTATCAAACAATTTTTATACGAAAACACAGAAAAATACACACTCTTAGATCCAACAATTGATATCAGAGCAAGGGTACACTGAATTGACTTCATCTTCGATTCAGAAGAAAAACCAAGCTTAAATATATAAATGATTGAAGTGATAAGGACGTGAGAAGAATTAGACCATTCAAAACATCAAATTGTTCTGATACTTTATTTTCTTAGAAAAACTCAATAAAATTCAGAGAAGATGTCATTCACTCATGTCCTCACAATACCAGATCGACAAACAAGCCTCCGGTGATCGTTCACTATGAATTTAAAATATGGCAATGAGGGATGTGTCACCACCTATCCCAGCAGAACACCGATTTCTGGAGGTCGGTGGTTTATGGGTCCTTATGTTCCTTTTGTACCGAGTGTTGAACAACCACGCACTAATGTTCCTAAGAAACCCGCTGATTATTCTGAGCAAGATGTCCAAAAATTGGAGCATGATGCTAAAGCATTCTGAATACTTGCTATGGCCTTACCCAATGAAATCTATGCTGGATTGCTCCACTATGAGAATGGCAAGGGATTGTAGGATGCTTTGAACGAATATTTTGGTGGCATAGATGAGGTATATGAGAACAATACAGAGCTTTTGAATGAATAGTAAGAGACATTCACTCATGTGAAGGGAGAATCTCAAAATTAATTTTAAGCGATTTAATTGCTTAATCATTAAGCTAAGCCTTGCTAATCAAACTTACACAAATGTTGCTCTGAGTCACAGTTTTTTTTAGATATCTCCCTCATAAATTGAATATAATTGCAATTATTTTAAGATTCCCTGTTGGATTAAACGAAATGACTTTTAAACAACTTCATGTTAGACTTCTCACATTTGAAAGAGAGCTTGACCAAAAACAAAAGTTGATGTCATCTGGAAAAGTTGCTGATGAATACTCCTATGCTAACACAACTTTTGATGAGTCATGATGGATCATAATCAACCAACAAAATGAGTGACTAGAATTATGATCATTTTGGTGACATATTTATTGGTTTTAATTCCCAGTTTAACTCATCACCTTTTGGAAACCAAAACTTTGCTAATGATGAATGATCAGAAGCCCATTGATCCTGAAAGGGTATGGTTAGGGTTGTAAACGAACCGAACGAACACGAACAATGCCATGTTCGTATTCGTTCGTAAAGGAAATTAACATGTTCGCGAACTATTCACGAACGCATACCGAACATAAGTTTATGTTCGTGTTCGTTCGTTAAGGAAATTCAGTTGTTCATGAATAGTTTGTGAACACTGGTCTCGAACACAAACGAACGCAAGCAATAAAAAACGATCACAAACAAACATTTAACTTGAAAATAAAAAACAAAAACATTGTTATCCTTAAACGTTAGATATAAGTACTTAAATACAACCAACAAATGATAAATCAAAACAAAAGAATTCTACTATATCACCAAATGATGAATCAAGTTTAACTAGCTTAAACATAATTATCCCCAAAAATATCTTAGAATGTCTAAACTTTAGCTAACTTACAAAAAAATACGGTTTCAAGTTTTCAATATGTTTACATAAAATGTTTATTATTTATTATTTTTTTAATATAATCAAACGAACATGAACGAACGTAACCGAACATATTACCGAACGTTCATGAACGCAGTCGAACGAATGAGACCTGTGTTCATGTTTGTTCATTAAGGCAACCGAACAAATTTTTTTGTTCGTGTTCGTTCGTTAAGCTAATCAAACGAACATAAACGAACTTTCCGCCGAACGGTTCACAAGCTGTTCGCTGAACGTTCAGTTCGTTTACAGCCCTAGGTATGGTCCAAAAACCTCGCGCAGGTGTATGAGATCATACCATAACCTCATCACAACAAACATCTTTAAAGGAACCTTGCCCGGCTGCGCACCGGTTCTAAACAAAAACATAGAAGAAAACAATCTTTGATATCTGTGCACCGGAGAGAAGGTAAACTAAACTAACACCCTTGCGCGGGCTCATGCAAGAAAACAGTTAGACTTGAAACAAGATCCTAAAACATCTCCGCACGCTTGGAGTCAAGACTTAAACAAAAGTGACTTTCTGTTATAACATAATTGACACGTGGCAAGGTCATAAAGGGTTACAGCTTTAAACCTTCTAGAAGACCTCATCGTGCACAACCATTCGGTTACAACCGAATGGTGACGTGGCATAATGCTAAACGTTCATCTAAGTCACAATGATGGCACTAACTTGGAGAAGGATCCACATAAACCCACTTTCCACGTGGCACCTCTCCAGTCGTCGATCACGCTCACGATCCGTGTGCATGGACGTGACGTTAGTGATCAACGGAAAAGGGCATAACCGCTCACGGAAAATGCTTTCCATCACTATCTCTGTCAATATATTTTTCCCGCCCAAATCCAGCTATAAATAAGTCAAGTCAGGTATGATTTCACAAGTTACATTCACTTCACTCTCACTACTTCTTCTTCTTTATTAAGATCTGTACTTATTCTCACGCTGAAGGGTGGTCATGGAGAAAACCCCCATTCTCCATGTGGCGAGTCTAACGGCTGTCTGCTTTGCAGAGATCGTCAGAGAAGAAGCTCAGATTAAACCCCGAATCGAACGAGAGGACTAACCCTTTTATGCAGAACTAAACCCTTGGTCCGATTGATTCCGATCATACAAACCACTGTTTCTTCATTGGCGCCCACCGATTCTTCAATTTTCATTCTCATCTTCTCTCTTTGATTCATTTCTTTCCAATCTCTGTTTTGCATGGCAGAGACTCCGTCAAATCGTCCATCAGGTACTCGATCTGAAAACAGTGGTGATTCAACTCGTGTTACTCAGATCGACGGAATCATGGGAAAACATTTATTAACAGCAAAACTCGTCATGAGATACACAGCCTGCTGCCTCAGCAGTACAATCTAGAACTCAGATTAATCCAGATCTACTTTCGGAAGAAACTCTAGTCTATTGGTTCACCAAATTCCAAAATACCATAAACGAAATTTTTGCACAAAAATCAGCCACTCTGGTGCAAATGGTGAACACATTCGGAGGATCTCATGATGACTCTTCAAACCTGCCGACTAAAGTAACAAGGTATACCCTCAAACAAATACCGGATCTAAATCCCTCCATATCAGATCCGGTTATCAGGAGTCTCAGGCAGAGTAACGCTTCAGAAGAAACCCGATAATACAGTGTTGGATTTATGATCACGACATCAGTGGGACATCCAACCCAGTAACAAAGGATATCTGGAAAACATTCAGATATATGAAACAAAATATGGAAGATGTAGGATCGTTTGTCAACCCGAACGAGTCGGTCAGAAGAGTTTTTGCTTGAAACGAAAGGCGGAAACAGACGAATCAAGGTAATTCAGCTTGCAAGATACTTTAAATGCCTTTCTGATTGATCTGACAAAGTTTTACAGCAAGACGACACTTCGGCAGCACTTCGGTACTTGAGCCGGAAAGTTACAACTGAAATCAAAACACCCCTATATATAGGCCACCTAATTTCGCACGAAACTCCCCAAGCGAAATTAGATTTCATGCGAAATCATATTTCGTGCAGAATTACCTTGTGATTTCGTGCGAAATTACATGATTGTAATTTCGTGCGAAATTAACTCTAAACCTATTTTTGACATTTTTCTCGTACTACGTGCCCTGATCTATCTAATAAAATACAAGACTCGACACAAGACGAAGTCGACAGACGCATGCACCAACAGACTCCCCCTCGAATGTTGACGAGTCTTCAGTGTCGAGTCTTCAAACTTCATTCTTTATCAGTCTTCTTGAACTCTTCCAAAGTGTCTAACAATGTAAAGCATCCTCAATCTCTCTTCACTTTTCATCTTTTTACATCAGCACCAACAGACTCATCTCCCCCTCGGATGTTGATCTTCACAGGTTTAGAATCGCAACCTGGTTCTCTCTAAACATAGACTCCTCAAGAATCAGAACCTGGCATACCTGCACATTCTCTACCCCATAATAAATTTCACAAATTTAAAATTTGACAAATTTATATACCACTTGTAAGTAAACAACAATCAATAAATGATTTTACAATTTTGATCTATGATGAACCACTTGTAGAAATAAAATGATTTAACATTTCAAAGCTTTTGATGACCACTTGTAGGTAAACATTCAAATCTTTTTCTTATTTGAAACAAACTCCCCCTCACATGGTGTTCATCATGTTTAGTACTTGGAATTTTGAAAATCAGCTTTCCAACATCAGTTGTCGAAAATCTTTTTGTATTTTTCAAAATTTATGCTAAAACACACTTAAAATCTTTTTGGATTTTGAAAATGAAATGCAGTAAAGAAATATATACAGACAATATTTTTGTGAGTTTGTGTAAGAGGATCATATCAGTTTATGAGACAAATCACTAACACCGTTAAGCTTTAAACATTTTAAGTTCTAAACAATTCACTTAGATTGTCAGTATACTGGTACACTTAAATTTTCACACAAAGTTCAACTGTTTCGAGATACGAGATTAATGTTTTCAGTACTTAAACTTATTTGCGTGTCCCACCTCTTGAATATACTCTCGTATCCAGATCCCAATATTCAGTCTTACAGGTGAGTATACCTAGATGATATCTGTTAAAAGGTTAAATGCGAAACCATGAGAGCTCAGGTCAAAACTTCCGTTCGTGCAGAGAGATGATGGTTCGACTTTAGGTGTGTTCCCTTTAGAGAATCTTTTCTTCAACATCACATGATTAGCATTTTACAATGTTTCATCATTTTTTGTACTGAGGGCTGGCTTTAAGATTAAAGCAAATGCAAAGTATTATTCAGGGACTAGGCCATTGCTTCCGCAATATTAGAAGTCCCGGGATAATACCCCAGATATCACTGAGTATAAAGACCTAGTATCTCAGAAAAGGGGACCTTTCAAACAAGATTTCGGGGGTTACCTATATATCCGAGAGATGTTCCCCACGATATAAGCAACTTTGATTTTTAGGTTTATATCTCAAAAACAAACTATTGAATGTGTAAAAACCTACTGGCATATTCGCAGTGAGATTGTTTATCACATTTTTGACTTTTCAATTCTTTAGCATGTTGTGATAGTCCACTGATGTACTATCATTTCCTCTTTTATACAACAAAACTCATTTTTATTTTATCATGTTTTGGCTTTTTCAAATTTTCTAATGTTTTTGAATTTTCTAAAATTTTTACTCCCCCTAAAATGCAAACACATTTAAAGAAATTTGAAAACAAACTGTACAAGTAAAGTGACAACTGTTGTGAATCGCTTCAATTCGCCATCCACTTGGCATAAACAATCAGAACTCCCCCTTACAACAAACTATTTTTCCATTATGATTTCAAAACACTTAAGTTTATTTTAATTAAAATGGTTTTTCCGGAAAATAAATTTTGTTGAAATTCTCAAACCATTTGTAGGTTAGGGGTTCATCACATTGTTTTCAACCACTTGTATGATAGTTAAATCAAGTTCAAACTAATGACCTTGACTAACCATTTGAAAAAAAAACAAACCTCTGTACCACTTGAAACAAATATGACAATGTCACAAAAATGCCACTTGTAGAAAATCAAGTACAACTTAATGTCCTTGATTTACCATTTGAAGATCCAAACCTCCTGTAACAAATATCACTTCAAGGTCGAAATATGACAGTTACCAACCTGTGAATTTCTCAAGAAAGATGCTGATTCCTACTCCACACTTACCAACCTGGGAGTTCCGGCAAGTCAGGATTTTACTTGTGAAAAACTGCCATCCAAGCCTGACCAAACTTGGATGTTTCCTCCTCAACTTCACTTGGGTAATAAGTTGCTTTCTTGGTTTCATAAAAATCTTTTACCCCTTTTACCTTTCCCTCAACCATTTTTCCAAAAATCTTTTTAACATTTCCATTAAATGATTTTTCGACATCAAATTCTTTCTCCTCAGAATAGAATTGATTCGAAATCTCAATTTTACCAACCTTTGTTTTAAAATTCTCAGCTCGCAATGGTGGAAAGTTCTCATAATCCATTGGTGGAACTGAATTTTCTTCTTTTTGAACAATGTGGCTTCTCTGACTTTGTGGAATCAGATTCATCACCAAATTTTACATCAACTTTCTTAACAACCCATGTTTGGTTGTCAAGATTTGCTCTTCTTTTGTAAAAACATTTTGAGCATTCACCAACTTCATATTTTGAATTTTTGAAAACTTTGAATTTCTCAGTTGGTGATTCAACATCAATAACTTTTTCTTTGAGTTTCCGAGAGAATCCCTGTTTTGTGTTGGTTGCTTTTGGGCAATTCCAAGCAATGTGACCAACTTCTTGGCATCGGTAACAGATTCTTGTCTCCTTTCTCTGATAAGCTCCATTCTTATCAAACTTTTGTCTTTCTGCAAGAAACTCTTTATTTGATTGCCTCCAGAATGAGCTCTTTGCTTCTTCTTCCGAACTTGTTCCTAAAACAAATTTAGTATTTGTTTTAGAAATTTTCTCATTTTTATGATTTTCAGGTGGAATAAAACCAAGTCCTTTCTTTTTGAAATTACCATTATGGTTTGGTTTCTTTTGAAAACCAGAACCAGAACCGTAACCCTTTTTTCTTGTTTAAACGTTGTTGAACTCTTGAAGTCTACTTTTTAGGTTTTTCATTAAGATTTACATCTTTTATTTTAGAAAAATTAATTTCTGTTAATTTGAAAACCTTTTTGATCTTTTTAAATTGAACACTTCTTATTGGAAATTCTTTGTCAGAATATAATTTGTCAGAACCATTCAAAGTATATGCAACTTCGAATGTTTCATCATTCAAATTTGATTTTGATAACAAAAATTCTTTGCTATAAACCCGTTTAACCGACGATTTTGGACTGTTGACTGACGAACTCGAACTTCCAGACTCAGACTTTGACTCCGACTCCTCATCTTTATTCAACACCTGATCGACCACTTTCTTTATTAACACAGACTCATGATCAGTGTCAGACGATGTGAATGTGACATCAATATTGTCTGGTAAATCATCAATTGTTTCGGATTTTAACTTTATATCGACATCCTTTTTGACTTGCTCCTCATTCGGTTTTCTAGGCGAATAACCTTCCCAAATCAGGTGGACACTTGTTGTAACTGACACTTTGTTTCTTACTAGTATCGTTCTTCTTCGGCTTGTCATCTTGAAATGCCTCTAGACCTGCAACAGTTGGATAAATTCGATCAATCAAATAATTAGAACTAGAATAACTTTGAAGTAACCTTCTAATTCTTTCATTTTCAATCCTCTCAGTTTCCAACTCTTGCTTCCATTTTGCACTTTCTTCAATGTAAAAATTTACAGCTTTCTGTTTTGACATCATCACAGCATTCAACATGGTTAAAGCGTCTTCTCTTTCGGAATTAGTCATTTGTAGACCAGTTACTGTTCTGTTCAACACATCGTATGATTCTTTTACGTAATTGAGATCAAACAATAACTTTTCTTTCATCTTATCTTGCTCACTCAACTTCTCATCCTTTTCTTCACACTTCTTGCAAGACTCAGAACACTTCAAGCATGGTTTGATAACCTCAACAATCTTCTCAACTTCGATTATATTTTCCACTTCAACAACTTTCTCAACTTCAACCGTCTACTCAGCGACTTTAACTTCTTTTTGATTCTTTGCAGTTCGCTTCTCTTTTAACTTCTCAATTCTATCTGCAAAATAAAATTGAAAACTTTCAGGAGATAAATGAGTTTTTGCAATATTAATATGCATTTCTTCCTCATCATCACCGTCATCAGATGATAATTGCTCAGTTGAAGATTGATCAAACACTTGTGTTTGTTCTGAACTATCATCTGAAGAATTAGATTCAACATCTTGATTCTTCTCATTATCAACAAACACTTTCATCCATTCTGTAAACAAATCTGGTTCTTTTACAATTTGTGCAATAAGTGCTACTGTTTTTGAATCAGGGGGAATATATTTATCCCAACTGAAACCTGCTGGCACCTTTTGATCATCTTGATCAATGATACCATAATAAGCTTTCTTATTTGCATCTTCAATCATTTTGGCATGAGCAGTTTGTGGTTCCTTTTGTTGATGCGGTTGATGAGTAATTTGTTGATATATGGCCTTCCGATAATAATTATTTTCACCGAATGGATTCTTTGTTCCACTAGCTTCTCGATTAGTGCATTCCCTCTTGAAATGACCTTTCTCCCTGCATCGAAAACAAGTAACTTTAGATTTATCAAAACCCAAAGTAGAAACATGTGCATCCAGAAAATCATTTCTTCCTGTAATCATTTTGAATTTTTCAGCTCTTCTCAAAACACTTGCTAAACACCATTTGATATCCATTAGCTCCAATTCTTCTGCATCAATCTGATCGTAATCCTCTTTTGTCAGCATAGGATTTCCGATCCTTCCTGCAACCAATCCCTCATAGGATTCTAACACTGTAGCAAGTAATGCCATGTGATCTTTAGCAACTTCCTCAGAAAAACTTTGAGAATTTGGAAGATTCAATGCAATGTTACATTATATCACACAACCATTTCCAATTTCTGAACTTTGAGACTGAAAACTTGAAGTTGAACTCTCTGGATTAACACTTGGATATGAAGAAACTCCACTGCTACTGTTTGGACTTTGATTGACTGAACCAGATGAATTTTCAGCACTGAAAGCAGTTTGAATTTTCGGACTTGCTTCGATATCTTGAACACTTCCTTTGTAGTACATCTTGATGTCTTGTTGACCACTTGGATTGTTCATCCTAGCAATCATTTGTTGTTCAAGATCTTGTCCTTCAATTTTCTCAATGAATTGAGAAATTGTCAAACCATCATATTCTCCAGTATTCTTCATTATCATCAAAAATGTACCCCACTCTTTCTGTGGTAGAGCATCAGCCAATTTGTCAACCCATTCTTCTCGTTCATTGTTTATATCTAACAAAGTCATTGAACGAACTAAGTGACAATATCTCTCAATCAGTTTCTTTGTACCCTCACCCTGTAAGCTCGTAAATAGATCAAACTCTTTCTTTAATAATGCCTTTTGTTCCTGATCATCTTCTCACTTCCTTCAAACTTAACACGCAGTGCATCCCAAATTGAGTGTGAAGTATTATCATGTTAAAGCAAGATAAAAATGTCTTCCTTCACAGCTTGTTGTAACAAACTGATCATCATCTTTTCTGCTTTGTACATGTCTCGTTGTTTGTCTGACAATTCAGATATCGCTTTGGTAACACCCAAATCAGTACGAGGTCTAACATACTTCTTCTCAATGCATTCCCAAGATCTCAAATTATTCGCTTGAACCCAGTTTTCGAATCTATCTTTCCAACCATAATACTCCTCAATACCCATTAGTTTCGGGGGTTTTTGCAAAGTTCCAGTTTCATTCTCCATGTTCATGTTTTGAGCAATGGTAGCCGGAGTAGTCGGGGATGTAGCAAATGCGTTATAAAATTCCTCTTCCATGATTCGGTAACAATTTTCAATAACAGACACTTTCAAGCGAAATTAGCACTTTTCAAAAGAAATTCCTTCAAACGAAATTAACCTGCTCAAGTGAAATAACCTGCAACTGACTTCAAATAAATATCAATTCAAACGAAATTACCAAACGAAATTTAATTTCGTGCGAAATTATACACAACTTCAAACGAAATCAACCTTTTTCCAATGAAATAGTAATTTCGTATGAAATAACCTAAACGAAATCTAATTTCGTGCGAAATTAGTAACAATTTCAAACGAAATTAACCACATAATGTGATTTCGTGCGAAATCAAGAGAGCTATTTCGTGCGAAATTATGCTGACGTCATCATTTTGTACTGAATTTTGTCAAATTGATCAAGTTATAGGTTGATTTTAGCTCTGAAAATTTCTAGGGTTTGTTAAAACAGTAATGCGCACATAATGTGTGAAATTCAAAGCATTTTGACCGTGAAAACTTGTTAATTGTGAAAAGAAGGTGTAGAAAACAGAAATTTGAAGCTGAATTAGTATGAACTCTTCCTCCTTAGCTCTGATACCACTTGTTGGATCGTTTGTCGACCCGAACGAGTCGGTCAGAAGAGTTTTTGCTTGAAACGAAAGGCGGAAATAGACGAATCAAGGTAATTCAGCTTGTAAGATACTTTAAATGCCTTTCTGATTGATCTGACAAAGTTTTACAACAAGAAGACACTTCGGCAGCACTTCGGTACTTGAGCCGGAAAGTTACAACTGAAATCAAGACACCCCTATATATAGGCCACCTAATTTCGCACGAAACTCCCCAAGCGAAATTAGATTTCATGCGAAATCATATTTCGTGCGGAATTACCTTGTGATTTCGTGCGAAATTACATGATTGTAATTTCGTGCGAAATTAACACTAAACCTATTTTTGACATTTTTCTCGTACTACGTGCCCTGATCTATCTAATACAATACAAGACTCGACACAAGACGAAGTCGACAGACGCATGCACCAAAAGAAGGTAACAACCACCAAAAAACCAGTACGGAACAAACATACATGGTGCAAGAGGGACCCTCGCGTAAACCACACAAACGGAGCCACAGTCAGCACTGGCGAGAACAAAAAGTAGTCTTCCCCATTGTCCCAGGAGGTCCTCAAGAAGAACGTCCGGTAATCATAACTGGTATCTTCGGTCATTATCGTACTGATTACATGTTTATTGATCCGGGTAGTTCTATGGATATAATTTACGAGCAATGCTTTAAACAATTAGACCCAGAGGACAAGGTGCAATTCAGATGTTCAAAACGCATAAATGTATAACTAAAAATGAGTAAGTTAAGTGTACGAAAGTTACCAAAAACTGGCAGTTGTCACAACTCACAACGATATCGGCGCACTGCAAAGCTTTTGTTTCAAAAGCTGAAAGGCCTTCTCCTGATTCGCTCCCCATGAATAAGTGACACATTTCTGAGTTAAAGTGGTGAGAGGTTGAGCGATTTTTAAAAACTGCTCAATAAATCTGCGATAGTACCCCACGAGACCAAGAAATTATCGCACCTCCGTGGGAGTCTTAGGTGCCGCCCAATTGTTGACAGAATCGATGTTCCCTAGGTCAACATGTATTCATGACTTATTGACCACGTGACCAAGAAAGTGTACTTCACGGGGAAGATGATAACGATTTTTTACCGTCACCTTGTTGAGTTCACGGTAATCGATACACATGCGGAAAGACCCGTCTTTCTTTTTCACAAATAAGACTGGGGCTCCCCCATGGCGAAGAGATAGGTCGGATAAAACCCCAATCCAATAGTTCTTGAAGTTGATACGACATCTATTGCACTCTCCCGGTGCAAGTCGGTAAGAAGTACGAGTAATCAGAGATGCTCCTAGCATGAGTTCGATCTGAAATTTCTTCTTATCGGTGTGAAGGTAGTCCTAAAATTTCCTCGGGAAAAACATCAGACTAGTCATGAATCACTGGAATGTCTAGGATCTTCTTCTCCTCAGGTTGATTATCGGTAACGAGAGCTAGAATAGCAGGATAACCCATCCATATGCATTTCTGGGCTTTCAGCCGAGATAATGCCAACAGTAGCACCACTTCGATGACCTTGAACAGACAGAGAATATCCACTAGGGAGCGAAATGCGAATGGCTTTCTCTTTACAAAGAATTTCAGCTCGGTATTTAGACAACCAGTCCTTACCGACGACTACGTCAAAGCTACCTAGCGTAACAGGAAGGAGGTCAATGTCAAACACTTGACCTAGAAGGTCGAGTTTGCACCCAACGTGAACATGAGATGCTTCAATTGGCTTATAGTCAGCCAATTCTAAAATATGCTTAGTTTCTAGAGGTGTTGGGGTCGATCCTAATATCCTACTGAATTTCAAGGACACGTAAACTTCAATCAACACTGGAATCGAATAAAACAGAGGCGAAAAGATTGTTCACAGAAAACATACCGGTCACTATGTTGCCATCGCTCCTGGCATCACCCGCGCCAATAGTGAATGCTCTCCCACGAGCACCATTTCCACCATTGTTACCATTGTTATTGTTATGATTCCCGACATTGTTGGTTTCGTTATTGTTGGCGGTCTAGTTTAACTGTGGGCAATCCTTATCGAAGTGACCCTCACTTCCATACTGAAAGAAACCCTTACGAGTATCTTCTGGCTACTGTGGCTGTTGCCTCTGATGTTGGTTGCTACAGGAATGGAACTCCGCGACCTTTCGCCAAAGGGTCCACCTTCTCACATCTCTGAAACGTCCTAGGGCACTACCCATGGTGATGCTAGTTACACGTGTTATGCCTCGTTTGTTCGCCCTAGTTTTGGTTAAAGCCTTAATTCTGATTACTGGAAGAAGGCTGGTTGAAGTTGTGCTTGTTATTGTTGTTATCAGCTCTCTTCTGTTGCTGGTTGGAGTTAGAGGCTATGTCTGTATCAGTCCACTTACGTTTGTTTTTGGTAATAGGAGCAATCACAGTGTCGCGCACTGGTAATGTACCATGTCCAACTTCTTGGTCGGTGATCTTGTGATTCAAGTGAGTAATCTGTGATAAGTTGTTCTGCGTTCGCAGATGTACCATGTCCAAACATTCGTTGCATTGATAACTTGCTCAGAAACATTTTGCGCTAACACAAAACATTCCCGGTCTCTCTCCAGTCATTCAGATAAGTGCTCAAGCAACACTCAATATCATCTAGGTTAAGAAAGGTTCAGAGAAGAGAGGAAAGATTATGATCGGGTAGGACTCAATCTTTGACATGGCTCCTATCGATGGTTTAAATCCCAAGTACGTAGGATAATGGGTCAGAGTCCTTTACACAAGCTAGGTCTCACTAGGACTCACATGCACCCCAAATTATTATTACGTGTGCACCCGTAATGATAATGTGATTTGCATGTTCATCTCAGTTCCTCCTAACTTGTGTCAAAAGATCCTCTGGTTCAAGTGTCAAAAGATCCAACATCAAATTTAAACTACAACATATAGAAAAGTATTCCTCCCAGGAATAGTAGTTTGTTTGTTTGTCCCCCCGGGACGCATGCTTGTAAAAGAGTAGTGAACTCATCTTGTTTGCTCAGTAAATGATATCCTGTCTTTATACGCTAAATCAGTGCTAGGTCCGTTATACGCGACCTAATATACGTTTAAATCTAAGTACGCATGCGAGTAGCGTGTTTGCAATACCCTAAATGTCCAAACAACTCAGTGTAAAACAATGTTGTAAAACTTATTTTTAAGCATTTTTAAGCAGAAATAACTTAAAACATTGTTGTAAAACTTATTTTTATCAAGATTCCTTGAACAAAAACCTAACAAATATCATAATAAAGCTTGAGAACATGGAGATTTCAAACTTTAATGGAGGTTCTGAGGAGAAAATGAAGAAGAAGGCAATGGACAAAAGTAGAAAAGACAAGATGGTTGTTGAGAACCTACTTTAGAATATACCTAGTATGGTATATGTGAAGATCCCACCAGATCTTTGTCTTTGGAATGGGTCCAATAGTGCAGGAATCTTGCTGCATTTATAGAAAACGACAGCATGCAGGACACGGCTCCGTGTTGGCTAGACACGTATTCTGACCAAAAGTCAGACATGAATCTTTTGGTGGAAACGGGGGCATGCTGACCTGGACACGACCCCGTAGCTAGAAGTTGTTATGAAGTTTTGACTATTTTTAAGGAATTTATCTGGATCGAGTGCTTCCTTACTGGACGGAACAACACCGAAGTGCCTCAGATACCTGAATTGCCCTAGTTTTAGACAAGAACGCAAGAGGTTATCAGAAAGGGTGATTCCTAAGCTAAATACCGGTGGGCAAAACCAACCTTTATTTCCCTTATCCGGGCTCTCGTTAAAGAAGGTGTATGTCGAATCGCTCAGGTCTATGTATGCATCGGCGGAAACCGATGGGGAGTCCTTCACGGCACAATCGACACAGGGACGACTATCGCTCAAGTCTTCACAAGAGTTAGAGGTGATTTCGGGAGCAACGATGTTGTTATAATCCGAATGTGATCTCACTAATTCTCCTTGATCGTCGTCTTGAGATGAATTAGTTATTTCTATCTCAAGTTCTTTTATCCATTGGAGAATTAGTTCTTCCATTTGAAATGATTCTTCAAGAATCATTTCATTTAGAAGGGATGATTGAGAGCATTCAAGGGAGAGATAGGGATTATTTTTACTTTCGCCCATCTTAAGGCTACAGGAAAACGATGGGTCAATATAGTGGGGAGTGTAATTTAAAAAATAGCATTTTAAATCTTCATGAGTTCCACCACATATTTGACACCATGTCCCATTAAAGGAACGAAAGTAAAAAAAATCAGTATCACTCATGTTTGTGTCAGAAATTACCAACCATCTTGATCTTACGGTTCTGTTTTCAGTATCTGAAACTTGGGCACGGGGGCTAGTCTAGTGGGCACGGCCCCGTGTTCAGCTGCTGCCTGACTTAAAACAAGATTGCCAGTACCAAATATTAGGCACGGGGCGTGCTCAGCAGGCACGGCCCGTGCTGAGCTCTACAGAAGCTGAGAAATTAAGAAAAATCCTAAAAAAATAGAAAAATAAGAAAAATGATTAGGCCGTTGATTTCTAGCTTTCTTAAAATCCTTGTGTACCCGGCAACGGCGCCAAAAACTTGATGTGCATGTGGCGTGATATATTTTTATTAATATTTTAAGCCCTTTTTAACACTTAAGTCAAGTTTTAAATTTATAAAACACGATATTCTACTAACACTAAACACAGATATGGGCAAGTGTACCCATCGTGAGCGTAGTATAGCGTTGGTAAGATAGCGAGGTCGTCCAAGGACACAAGAGCTTTTAGTACTGGTTTATCCTCAACGTCTAATCAAATCAAAAATTTAGAAAAGGGTTTTAAACAGGAAAATAAAAACTAAAAATGCTGACAAATAAAACAAATAAAAACAGATAGACAAGATGAATCACTTGGATCAGACTCGCCTTTAGTGTGACCTTTGATGGTTTCCGCACTTTTGCACTTTTTAAGAGATTATCTTAGTTATAGTAGTAGGCCCCTCTTTTGAAGGTGATGTTAACGAACAGGATTCCATTGTCAATTCGTACGGACCCTCAACCTAGTAGTTTGAGTCAGCAAGGATAAAATCCTAAAGGGTTGGAATATTAAAAGATAATTAATTAAGTTATTAATGTGTAATGTGGTAGGCCCCTCTTTTGAAGGTGACGTTATCCTCGGCTAAGTGGTTTGAGTCAACAGGGATACAATCCCAAGTAGCCGGGTTAATGTATTAATAGTAGTTTACATATGAGGGGATCAAGCCATTCGCACCCCCGCCATCCAATACCAGTGGGAATTGAAGGAGGTCCTAGTAAGCTTGAACCAGGTCCTTGCAGGATCTATACACTGAACAAGGCAAGAACCTTACCAAACCATTCCCTTAACCCCCGACCAGGTAGCCAACATATCTCTATATAGACCGTAGAGATATGAATGGTGAAAATCTTTTATTTTATATAGACAGTAAAATAATGCCAAGACACCACGGACAAATGATAAGGAAGTTTCACCTTCAACATAAGAAACTAGTTATTTAAGTCATTAATACAAAACCAAATAAAATGTGCGAAAAGATTAAAAATCAAAAGTATTACACTAAATGCTTGTCTTCACCAAGTGATGTAAGAGACTTAGGCAAACATGGCCTTTGATTGTCAAGAACTCTTACTATCAATCTTGGATCCCGAGACTACTACACACACACTCTATGATGGATGATGGATGATGGTGGTTGATGTGGGTTATAGTGGTAGTGGAGTGTGGTTGAAGTGGAAGAGGGTGTTTGCCAAGGGATGCCTTTGAACTGAACCAAGCACCTCTATTTATAGCATGCACAGAAGCCCGGACACGGCCCCGTGTCCATCCACTTTCTCTTTCTTCATTAATTGCAATTTGTCAGCATTAGCTCTACACGCCCCCGTGTCCGCTGGGCATGGCCCCGTGTGTAGAACCGTATCTGTACTATCAAGTTTTGCTTGGATTCAGCGAATCTTAGCGTTAACCACGGTCGTGTTGAGCTGGGCACACCCCCGTATCGGGAATAGAAGCTTCTATAACTTTCTCTTTTCTGCAGACACTTGGACACGCCCTCGTGTCCGCTGGGCACGGGGCCATGGTCAGCCTTCTGTTCTCTTATTTTTGCTTGGGAAGATGCTGTCGAGGGGTCGGGCATGCCACGTTTATTCCTTTTCTTGTATTTATGTTCGATTTGGCTGCATATTTGTTCCTTTTGTTCATTTACGCTCATTTAATCTAGAAAATACAAAAGGAAGGCAAAAGCACACTTTTTCCAACATTAGTACTAAAAAAGGGTTAGTTTTACGCCTCAATTGATGTAATTTATATGTTGCATTTTACACACATCATCTAGACATGAGCCAAATGATTTGAGCATAGCTTGCCACAAATCGGATACGAAACACGGATAACGGTCAGAGGTGATGGAAGTCGGCACCCCGTGACTCGTAACCACTTCTTTCAAGTAGATGCTAGCGAGTCGTGAGAACTTGTCATTTTCCTTGATCACAAGGAAGTGTACATATTTGGTCAGACGGTCAATGATCACCCAAATGTTATCGTTTCCGTTTTGAGTTTTCGGTAAGCAGGCGAGAAAATCCATGGAGATTTGTTCCAATTTCCACATAGGCAGTTCTAGTTGCTGAAACAAACTAGACGGTTTTTGGTACTCTATATTGACTTTCGCACAAGTCAAGCATTTGCTCACATACGTCGCTATGTTAGCTTTCATGTTCGGTCACCAGTATAAGATTTTCAGATCCTGATACATCTTATCAGAACCCGGATGAACAGAATATCGAGGCTTGTGCACTTCGTCCAACACAAGCTCTCTTAGATTATCGTGCAAAGGGACCCATATTTGCTCCATAAAATAGCAAATAGCATCAGACTTGGTTACAAGTTGCTTATCCGTGCCCCCGTGGCTTCAGCTTGAAGGTTGTCGTCCTTCAACGCTTCTGTTTGAGCAGAGCGAATCTGGTCAGGAAGGTTAGAATGGATGGTAAGCTGAAAAGGTCGAAAACATTTAGGTTTGGTTTCCTTTTGGCTATGGGCGTCAACTACCACGTTAACTTTTCCTGGATAGTACTTGATTGCACAGTCGTAATCGTTCAAGAATTCAACCCAACAACGTTGTCGTATGTTCAACTCCTTCTGATCGAAATGTGTTGAAGGCTCTTGTGATCGGTATAAATAGTGCCTTTAGTACCGTACAAGTAATTTCTCTAGATTTTAAGTGCAAAGACCACGTCTCCTAACTCCAAGTCGCGAGTCATGTAATTCTTCTCATGAACCTTCAAGTGTCGAGAAATTAGGCTATCACTTTCTCACGTTGCATTAACACACGACTGAGACCTTGAATAAAAGCGTCACAGTACAGCACGAAGTCGTCTGTACCATCAGGTAGGGACGATATCCGCGCACTGCAAAGCTTTTGTTTCAAAAGCTAAAAGGCCTTCTCCTGATTCACTCCCCATGAATAAGTAACACCTTTCTAAGTTAAAGTGGTGAGATGTTGAGCGATTTTCAAAAATTCCTCAATAAATATGCGATAGTACCACGCGAAACCAAGAAATTGCCGCACCTCCGTGGGAGTCTTAGGTGCCACCCAATTTTTTGTAGAATCGATTTTCGCTAGGTCAACATGTATTCCTGACTCGTTGACCACGTGACCAAGAAAGTGTACTTCTCAAATCCAGAAATCACACTAAGAGAACTTCGCGTAAAATTGCTCTTTCCTCAAGAGCTCCAAGATAAGACGCAAGTGTCACTCGTGATCCTCCTTGCTCTTTGAATAAATCAGAATGTCATCCATAAACATAATGACGAAGTCATCAAGATACGGTTTGCACATACGGTTCATGACCAAAAACTCGTGTGGTCGTATCGCGTTCGAAAGGTTGTCTTGGGAACTTCTTCCTCTTGGACTCTCATCTAATGATAGCCCGATCTTAGGTCGATTTTCGAATAGAAACTTGACCCTTGCAATTAGTCAAACAGGTCATCAATACAGGGAAGAGGATAACGATTCTTAACCGTCACCTTGTTGAGTTCACGGTAATCGATACACATGTGGAAAGACCCGTATTTCTTCTTCACAAATAAGACTGGGCTTCCCCATGGCGAAGAGATAGGTCAGATAAAACCCCTATCCAACAGTTCTTGAAGTTGATTTGACAGCTCTTGCACTATCCCGGTGTAAGTCGGTAAGGAGTACGAGTAATCGGAGCTGCTCTTGCCGTGAGTTCGATCTGAAATTTCCTCACGATGATTATCGGTAACGAGAGCTAGAATAGCAGGATAACCCTTCCATATGCATTTCTGGGCTTTCAGCCGAGATGATTCCAACAGTAGCACCACTCCGGTGATCTTGAATGGATAAAGAATCTCCACTGGGGAGCGAAATACGAATGACTTACTCTTTACAGAGAATTTCAGCTCGGTATTTAGACAGCTAGTCCATACCAACGACTACGTCAAAGCTACCTATCGTAACAGGAAGGAGATCAATGTCAAACACTTGACCTAGAAGGTCGAGTTTGCACCCAAAGTGAACATGAGACGCTTCAATTAGCTTACTGTCAGCCAATTCTACAATATGCTTAGTTTCAAGATGTGACAACTGCCACTTTCCGGCAACATTCATACACTTAAAGTACTCATTTTTAGCTACATTTTTTATGCATTTTGAACGCCCGAACTGCGTATTTCGTAACATACACTTAGAATACTAATGGAATACTTACTTAGGATGCACATGATTCATTTTTATTGAATACATGTGAAACAGTTTAAACAATGCATCGAAACTACTAGAAAAGCACCTAGTAAACTAGTATTCTGACGAAAACGCAGGATCCGTAGAAACCATCTAAACGACATCTTTAGGACTCAGACTAAAGTCCAACATCTAATATATATTAAACCCTAACTAGGAATGTAAGGGTTTGATTTAAAACCTTTCCGAAGTCCGACAACACTAAAATTGCCCGAAAAGCACTAAAAGCGACTATTTCAACACTTTTCCGTAGAAATTCTGCAGAAATCAGCTTTTTAATATTTTTACAACATGTAAAAATGATGTTTAACATAGAATTCATATGAAGATACCTTCGGGTATCATCCGAACCAATAACTACATCAATTCACACAAGTTACACAAGCTTAGCGTTCAAATAACGACTAACGGAAACAAAGCGAAACGATTATCCGAACAATATCGGATCTTTTTTTTAGTGACTATCTAATATTATTTAGATCATATTAGACTAGTAATGGTCACTTAACACCTTCTTAACACTTAAACACTTGAACATGCAAGTTTCCTAACATAACATCTCAAAAATTCTAACACTTTATCAAAGAAAACTAGTTCAAAGCAAGGGTACCCCCCCCCACACACACACACACTAATCTCGGCCCAACCTTCATGTGGGACCCATTTTTTTACCTTGTCTCCACAAATATCTTACTAATTACCTTCGGATGCAAGTGGTTACACAAGTGGGCCTAGTGGTAAAGCATGGTGAAGACTTATAACACTTTGATTCATAATCCTCTAAGCACTTCATCTCATTTTTCACCATCTTTTTCACACACTTAAGAAACTCTCTCAACATTCATATATTATCCAAGAACACCATCAAAAACATTTCACCTTTCAAGCCTTCTTTGATGATCAAGATGGAACTTGAAGATACTTAAGGTGATCTAAAGCAACAACAAGAAGAAGCAAGCCTTTCCATCCATTCAAAAGCTTTCAAAACCCCAAGATCAACAACTTTTCTTTTCTTTAAATCATCATTAAGATCATCCCTAGCCATTAGTACTAGAAGTAAGCTTCTAAAATCCCTTTTTCATACTTATTTATGCATTATTTGGTTAAAGAACATGTAATAAACTAAATAATCATACAAAATAATATGAAAATACAAAGAAGCAAAATAATAATAATGATATAAAAGTGTGTTTATGTTGTAATTTAAGGATGAATACTTGCATATTTGATCTAGTTTTGATGATTAGCATATGAATAACTTGTTAGATGATGTTAAAAAGCATAATCTAACAAGTATACAAGTTAATGTTTAAGGGTTTTGTAAAACATAAATGTTTAGATGGATGATCATAATCTTGGATTTTGTTAAAGTATAAGAGGTTTTTCACTAAAAATAATACTTTTACAAAGTTATAAAAAGAACATACAAGATGGATTTTTATAAAAAGTTTGTTAAAACTAGAAGTAAATCATGGATTCTGAACTAGTTAACTTATGTTATGATCATACCAAAACCCTACAAGTTATTGATTTCATCTTGTTAAGATTTTGATACAAATCTCATATGTTTTTGTTAAGAAAAATATGAGAAGATTATTGGTGATTTTATAAGAAAAAGATATGTTTTATATAAACATGGCAAAGTATATATTTCAAAGGAAATATGGCCATTTTTCTTAAAAATCATAAGTTATAAAAACTATTATTTTTGACAAAATCTTTATTAGATTAAAAAGATTTTTAAAGAATAGTTGTTATAAAAGCAAAAATTGATATGAATATATATTTTTGAATATATATTTAGTTATCTTAACAACTTATGTGCTAAGTGTTATTTGTTTGTATTAGTTATATACTTGAAAACTAGTAACTTGAATACAATGGTACAAATAAACACAAGACACATTACAACTAAAGTCTTACAAGACTACACGAAAATACACCTTAAAAACAACTTACGGATGTTCCAAGCCTTCTGACACAACTTATTACAAATCGAACTTACGGACAACTATACGGACTATAAAAACACAATATATCGACGACTTGGTAAACTACATTTGCTAAACCGAATAAGTAACCATATATTTTCTACAATATGCAAAATATGTTACTTATGGTTTATATTAAAAAGGTATTGTTTTTGAAATATATAAACATACATATATATTTCTTACCATCTAAAATATATTATTTTAGTGAAAGACTAAAAATATATTGTTTTAGTGAAAGACTAAAAATATATTTTTAGAACTAATCTTAAAAATAGATTATTTTTAAGATATTTCATATTCCTTTTACCAAGTATAACATATATATTTTTATGGAACATATCTTAGAATATATAAGTATATATATTCTAAGAATACAAGATCACATATAACAAACACGCGGACATACGTACTCCTATACGTGCAACGATATGCACTTTCACATCACCTAACACTTGGTGAAGCACATTTATACAACTACGATACAACTCATGAGATACAAGAATATGTATTTGGTGAAATATATACACTAACAGTTATCAGTTAATACATCTAAGACACAGTTCAATGAATAACAAAGACATACAAGTCTTAAGAGATACTCAAGATAAAATACTTGTACTCAAGTCATTACAAGACCGAAGTGTCTAACAAATATAGAACGTTTGTAGGTCGTGACACTATTCAGGATGACCGTACGTCAGATCACAGTTAGTCACCATTCATGGACACAATTCTGTGAGTTCATGTCCCCTATTCATTTTAAATGCTTTACAACTTTACAACTATCGGGGAAAATACATGTTCAATTGTATGTTAAGTCATGGAATGAAACACCTTAGATCATGTGCGATTAGGGTCATACATCTAAGCACCATTAATCCAGTTTAGACCTAGGTACAGAGGGTTAGATCTAATGGGTTTTGGCGAGCCCCACTCTTGGTCGTGGACCCATACAGAAGAGTGCGTTTGTGTCCATGTCGATAGTAGTTGACACGAAATCGTCTAGGTTTGGATTGCTTCCTAATTCGTCACACATATTAACGTCCTCGCGAAACATTAATGATCAACGATTTCATTGACGCTTTACGTACTACATCATTACATACAGATACATTTTATACAACTCACATTTTATGGATACATTTTATACAACTCACATTTTATAGATACATTTTATACAACTCACATTTTATAGATACATCTCATACAACTAAACTGCATGAACTCGCCAACTTTTGTTGATGTTTTCAAACTTAACATGTATTTCAGGAAATGAAGGATCGTGCGACTAACCCAAATGAGTCATTCAGAGGAGTTTTACTTTGTTTCAGGTGCGGAAAACAAGAAACAAAGCTAGAAACAGCTAAATCTTCACTTTAAACACTGATTGTATTGATCTGACGCTGTTTACAATCAAACCTCACACCGGCAGCACTTCGGCATGGAATACAAGGAACTTCGATACTGATTTCGCTCCAGGTGACCTATATATAGTCACCTGATTTTGCTCATAATGACACAAACACATCAGGAGCGGAATTAAGACTTTGTGATTCCGCTCGAAAGTGACTACATGTCATTTCGGGCGGAATTAACCCTAGGAGCGAAATCAGGTTTTACAACATTCTAAACATGTTGTTTTCTCGTAAAACGTGCCCTGATCTATACAATCTAGTCTAAGACTCGATACAAGACGAAGTCGACAGATGTATGCACCAACAGACTCCCCCTCAGATGTTGACGAGTCTTACGTGTCGAGTCTTCTCAAACTTCAGCCTTGATCAGTCTCTAGGCTTCACTCTCTCTTCTCTTTCACATCTTTAGACTCCATTTGCGATATGCTGGCATTCCTTTAGTTCATCAGCATCATCAGCTTCAGGATCATTGTCTGGCTTTCACAGGTACATTATCGTTAGTCTGGCTCAAACTTTGTCCACAGAATCGAAACCTGGCACATGCTCTATCCACAGAGTCCTCAGGTATCTGAATCTGGCTCTCAAAAGCTTCTCAGAATCGAATGACCTGGCTCTTCAGAAGATTGTTCCAAGATCGAAACTTGGCTCTAGTTCTGCTCAGGATCGATAACCCAGTTCATACTTAACCTGCATAAACTCTACCTCAAAGTAAGTTATACAAATTTAACAATTATAGAGACATGCACCAACACTGACTCTCCCTCAAAAGAAACTACCCTCTTTGATGAACCACTTGTTGATTTAAAAACACATTTGATGTTCAAAACACATTCCCCCTCACAACAATGTCATCATGTTTAGCACTTGAAATTTTGAAAATCAGCTTTCCAACATCAGTTGTCGAAAATCTTTTTGAATTTTCAAAGTTTATGCTAAAACACACTAAAATCTTTTTGGATTTTGAAATAAGAGAAATAAAATGCAGTAACGTAATATTTACAGAAACGTATTTTTGTGAGTTTGTGTAAGAGGATCATATCAGTATATGAGACGAATCACTAACAACGTTAAGCTTCATTTCATTTTAAGTTTTAAACAATTCCCCTAGATTGTCAGTATATTTGTCCACTTAAATTTTCACACAAAGTTCAATTGTTTCGAGATACGAGATTAATGTTTTAATGACTTAAACTTATCCGTGTATCCCATTACTTGAATATACTCCCGTATCCAGATCCCAATATTCAGTCTTACAGGTGAGTATACCACAGATGATATCTGTCAGGGGTTATATGCGAGGGCCGTGAGAGCTCAGGTCGATACTTCCGTATACGCAAAGATATGACGGCTTCGACTTTTGGTGTGTCCCCTTTAGAGGATCTTTTTGTTACAACAGCAGTGACTATCAATTTTATTGTTTCATCAACTTGCTGAGGGCGGAGCTATATTTCAAGATTTTTGCGGAAAGTATTATCCGGGGACTAGGTCAGTATTTCCATACAGCAGAAGTCCCGGGATAATACGCCAGATATCACTGAGCATAAAGACCTAGTATCTCAGAATAAGCGACCTTTCAAACACGATTTCAGGGGTTACCTATATATCCAAGAAGTTGTTACCCATAAAATAAGAAAGTTTGAATTTTTTGGTTTATATCTCGTCACAATTTACTAAATGTGCAAAAACCTACTGACATATTCGCAGTAAGATTGTTTATCGCATTTTTACATTCCAATTCTTTAGCATGTTGTGACAGTCCACTGATGTACTATCATTTCCTCTTTTCACAACAAAACTCTTTTTACCTTTTATCATGTTTTTGTTGTTTTATCAATATTTTTCAAATCAAAAATGAGTTTTGTACTTTTTCAAATTTTCTAATGTTTTTGGATTTTCTGAATTTTCTAAATTTTCTGAATTTTCTACTCCCCCTAAAATGCAAAGACAATTAAAAGGAAATTTGAGAACTATCTAAGCTCTTGACCCAATTACAGAAAAACTCAAAACAAACTGTACAAATAAAGTGATAACTGATATCGAATCGCATCAAATCGCCATCCACTAGGCATAAACAATCACAACTTCCCCTTTCAACAAACTATTTTCTCATTTAGATTTCAAAACACTTAAGTTTGTTTTAATCAAAATGATTTTTCTAGAAAATAAGTTTGTTATATTCACTTGTAGGTTCACTTGTAAATAGGGGCATGGTTCATCATATTGTTCACCAATCACTTGTAGTAGATCAAGTACAAATTAATATCCCTGATTTACCATATGCAAGTATGCACCCTCTGTACCAATTGTTCAAACATAAACACCTGTACCATGTGTAGGAAACAAACATCTACACACGTCATTTTACCAATTAAAAATGCCAATTCCTGCTTCTCACTTACCAACCTGAAGCTCCGGCGTAGTCCTTCAACCTGTAAAATTTAAACTCATTTGAAATCTTTCAAAACAATCTATTCAAAAACTAGAATGACGCCGATTCCTGATCCACAATTACAAACTTGGGATCTCCGGCATAGTCCTGAGACTTCAAGGGAAAAGAATTTCCACCCAAGTCTTTTCAGGCTTGAGGGTTTTCAATTCTTGCTCAGTAGGGTTATATGTTGCCTTTTTAGTTGTGTAAAAATCTTTAACCCCTTTTGCTTTACCATCAAGCATTTTCCCAAAAATTTTCTTAACATTCCCATTGAATGTTTTCTCGGCATCAAACTCATTTTTCTCGGAGTAAAACTGATCTGAGATTTCAATCTTACCAACTTTCTTTTTAATTTCTTCAAATTTCACTGATGGAAATTCATCATCATTCACTGAAACTTTTGTCTCAACCTGTGACTCTTCTGGCTTTGTGAAACCAGATTCATCACCGACTTTCTCATCACTTTTCTTAGCAACCCATACTTGATTGTTCTTAGTTTTCTTTTTGTAAACATTCTTTTTAGAACATTCACCAACTTCATGAATGGAATTTTCAAAAATTTTAACTTGTTCAGTTGGTTTTTCATCTTTTTCAACAACTTTTTCTTTGAGTTTTTTAGAAACTCCCTGTTTTGTCTTGATATTCTTTGGACAGTTCCATGCAATGTGACCAGCTTTATTGCATTTGAAACAGGTTCGAATCTCTTTTGGATGAAACACTCCAGTTCCATTCGTTTTCTTCTCAGCAAGAAACTCCTGGTTTGATTGTCTCCAGAACGGTTTCTTCTGTTCATCCTCGGCACTTCCACCTGAAACAAATTCTGTTTTTGTTTTAGAAATTTTCTCATTTTTATATTTTTCTGGTGGAATAAAACCTAAACCTTTTTTTTGTAGCTACCATTTTGGTTTGGTTTCTTTTGAAAACCAGAACCAGAATTGTAACCCTTTTTCTTGTTTAAGCGTTGTTGAACTCTTGAAGTGTATTTTTTAGGTTTTCCAGTAAGATTTAAATCTTTTATTTCAGAAATATTAATTTCTGTCATTTTGAAAACCTTTTTGATCATGTTAAACCTAACACTTCTTATGAGCCACCTGCGGTTCTTGTTGTTATTGTTGACCAACTTGCTGATAAATGGCTTTCCGATAGTAATCGTCTTTTCCGAACGGATTCTGAGCTCCACTAGCTTCCCTGTTCTTGCATTCTCTCTTGAAATGACCTTTCTCCCTGCATCGAAAACAAGTAACTTTAGATTTATCAAAACCTAAAGTAGAAACATGTGCATCAAGAAAGTCATTTCTCCCAGTAATCAGTTTGAATTTTTCAGCTCGTCTAAGAAGACTCGCTAGACACCATTTAATATCCGTTAATTCCATTTCTTCGGCGTCTATCTGATCGTAATCCTCCTTTGTGAGCATAGGATTTCCGATCCTTCCAGCCACTAAACCTTCATAAGATAACAACACTGAACCAAGTAGAGTCATGTGATCTTTCGCAGTTTCTTCCGCAAAACTTTGGCCGTCTGGAAGATTCAAAGCGATGTTTCACTGGATCACATAATCATTTCCTGTTTTTGTGCTTTGAGAATGAAAACTTGTAGTTGACTCTTTTGGATTAACACTTGGAAATGATGAAAATCCACTGCTTTTGTTTGAACTTTGATCAGTTTTTTCTGTTGAATCCCCAGCACTAAACGCAGTTTGGATTTTTGGACTTCTTTCAGCTTCCGGAACACTGCCTTTGTAGTACATCTTTACATCTTGTTGACCACTTGGACTGTTCATCCTCGCGATCTTTTGCTGTTCCAAATCCCGACATTCAATCTTCTCGATAAACTGAGAAATCGTTAACCCATCATAAACCCTGGTATTTTTCAGAATCATCAAGTAGGTTCCCCACTCTTTTTGCGGTAACGCATTAGCTAACTTGTCTACCCACTCTTCACGATCTTTTGTAATACTCAGCATTGACATGGATCGCAATAAGTGGCAGTATCGCTCAATCAGCTTCTTCGTATCTTCTCCTGGTAAACTACTAAACAAATCAAACTCTTTCTTGAGCAATGCCTTCTTGCTCTTAATCATGTTCTCACTACCCTCAAACTTGACTTTAAGTTTATCCCAAATCGATTTTGAAGTTTTGTCGTGCTAAAGCAATATGAAGATATCTTCTTTAATGGCTTGTTGAAGCTGACTGATCATCATCTTCTCGGCTTTGTACATATTCCGTTCTTGATCAGTAAACTCTGATAGCTCTTTGATAACCTGCAAATCTGTGCATGGTAACACATACTTCTTCAGAATACATTCCCAAGATCTAAGATGATTTGCCTGAACCCAATTTTCGAATCTGTCTTTCCACCCGTAGTACTCTTCGATACTCATCAGTTTCGGGGGCTTTTGTGTAGTTCCTGTCTCATTTTCCAAATTCATGGCTTGAGCAATGACAGCCGGAGTAGACGGAGTTGCAAACGCGTTGTAGAAATCGTTATCCATGATACGGCAGCACGTTGTTCAAAAA
Source organism: Helianthus annuus (assembly GCF_002127325.2). Classification (NCBI taxonomy): domain Eukaryota; kingdom Viridiplantae; phylum Streptophyta; class Magnoliopsida; order Asterales; family Asteraceae; genus Helianthus; species Helianthus annuus. Next base: position 71,906,426 of record NC_035435.2, on the reverse strand, counting down.
CAGTTGCTTTCGAGCGGAATTAAGCTAAATACACCTTTGGAGCGAAATAGCAAACAACCCTTAGGAGCGAAATCACTAGATTGTGCACTTGGAGCGAAATCAGACTTAATTTGGAGCGGAATCTCTGAAATTGTATCCAGGAGCGGAATTAGATCAAACTTTGGAGCGAAATCACACTTGTTCAAGCGAAATCAAGAGTTGTCCGTTCGAGCGGAATCAGCTCGGAGTCCATTTTGGTCCATTTTTAGTCCAAATTTAGATGTGTAACTTTCAAGGGTTTGTCTATGTCCAATTTTAAACAATCTGTGAAATTTTGAACTGGTTTTGACCGTTAAAACTTCCTGAAATGATGAAAGAAGGTGTAGAAGCTAGAAATTTCAATGAAATTCGGCTAATCTCTGCAGAACTCCTCCTCCTGAGCTCTGATACCAATTAAAGGATCGTGCGACTGACCCAAATGAATCGTTCAGAGGAGTTTTACTCTGTTTCAGGTGCGGAAAACAAGAAACAAAGCTAGAAACAGCTAAATCTTCACTTTAAACACTGATTGTATTGATCTGACGCTGCTTACAATCAAACCTCACACCGGCAGCACTTCGGCATGGAATACAAGGAACTTCGATACTGATTTCGCTCTAGGTGACCTATATATAGTCACCTGATTTCGCTCATAATGACACAAACACATCAGGAACGGAATTAAGACTTTGTGATTCTAAACATGTTGTTTTCTCGTAAAACGTGCCCTGATCTATACAATCTAGTCTAAGACTCGATACAAGACGAAGTCGACATATGTATGCACCAACAGGAAATTAGTGGACCATGCAGACATTTCAGTTAAGGAAAGCAAGTATCAAGGCTCCATGCCACCATTTGAAGGGTTTGCCCGTTATATACCGCCTCGTTGCGGTGATATAATGGTCAAAGCCTTGACATTTTAAGACTTACATTTTGATGTATAAAACAATGACAACTTATTTTCATTTGATGGTCTGTAACCAATACATTTAACTTATGTTGCGTTCTTTTGAAACGATTATGACAATGGCATTGGAGCTTGTTTTTATTCATTTAGTATGTTCACTTATATTGTTATGCAATGAGAACCGATCAGATCACACCTCGCGCTTCCGCTACGAGCGGGTGTGACAGATTGGTATCAGAGCATCGATTGTAGTGAACCAGGATTCTTTCTCGAGTCTAGTCTACAATCACTAGGGACCTCTCACGAAAACAATTTATACAAGAACAAGAGGTTTTCATTGCATAAACGTTTTTCAAGGTCCACTACAACAAAAATTCACTTCACATAAATCAAGCGAGGACATTTCCATGGGTGAAGTCTATGAGAAATAGACACATTACATTAATAGACTATGTGCCTACAACACATTACATTATCATTTTACGCATTATAAATAGTTTACAAGTCCAGTTTATACAAGATAGAAATCCTTGATTGATAGGATTTTTACATGATTATACATATAAGTTATTCATATATGTGTTGTACAAAATATTTGGCAAGAACAAAATGCCTTCGACTTTGAATTCCATTGTCATCCTTGACACGTATAACATCCTTAAGACACGCCATCTTTTACACAAGACATGATACTCTATTTCAGAACATTACATATTTTATACAATACATCGTCCATGAGAATATCGACCTCACATCTATTGCGGAGCTTATGGCGAACGTGGTTCCTAAGTAAGACCATAAAGCATTGATCCCGTGGAAGATAGTTGCTTTCTCGCGGATGCTGAGATGCCTGACTTCAGTAGTGACGATGAGGTAGAGGTGGTAGCCTTGGACAACAACTCCATTAGTGGGACGAGGTCCCTATGACTCTTACAAATCGCGATTGATGACACACTTGTCCAGACAAGGAAGATGAATTACTCATCTTAAAGGTGCCCCTCCAGTTGTTATTTTTACAAAATCTCTCTATTTTTATTTCATCTAACGTCGTGTCATTCCATTAATGACAACGGACGTTGACACATGAATTATCATGAAGTTCCTTCCTGTGTTAAACATAGACAATAGTGTCCTCTCTCTGACTGATTTTCTGCTTTGAACGAGAGAATGCTAGGGTGACCATGCAAGACAATTTATTATTACAGGGGCCCACGTAATAACAAGTTGTAGTACATGGAAATCCTGGTGGACTCTGCGGGTCAAGCTAATGATCACTATTCATTCAAGAATGTTTAGTTGTTACTTAAAATTCAGTCTTTTCTATCCAATATAACACTAACCGAGATGATTACTATGACACCCTACGATACAATACAGGAAGACGATACGTATTGTTCGCACCTAACATTCGATCTACAACACGAATTGTTCGAGACTAGTCATCTAAACAAACAAAACTTGTTAACCACTCATGGAGGATCTTTCCTTAACATTCTAGAATTCTTGTACATGAGTTGGTTCTTTGGTGTCTATGACACCTTATCTTATTTATTGGAAATGAATACAATAAATTCTGTCATTTTGATATTTGTCTTATCCAAAAGGGATAGTATAACATGAGCCACGCTACAACTTCCTCATTGCATTCAATTCGACATCTATGAAGATCTCAGTGATCTTGTTGGAGCTCATGAGGCTCAAGCACTATTACCATATTCGTCACATGGACAAGTACGACAAAGGAATTTCTCTACTTCGGATGATCAAAGCCTATGTTGTATGGAATGCATACTATAGGGAGGAGGCCACTGGTTGGTTTCCCCTCCTCAATGAATTATTTCATTTTCCACTTAGACATATGACCAATACACGCAAGAGGCACTACGCATTTAGTTGCGGTTATCCACATTATCATCTATTAGAACATGTATGAACAATACGATCTTGAGGTTTCCATGACTGATGTCATTCTTCATTCGTGGGCGAAGGATAGACTATATTATCCAAATATATGTCTAGGTTCTTTTAATAATGCATATTAAAAAGATCATGGCACCAAAAGGAAGGTTTACACCCAAAAAGGGTTAACTAATCAACATCTCACTGATTAAAGCTGAACTAAAGTTCTTAAGGAATGACACGAGGGTGCAGGAATTGCACAATATGAGGTTAATCGAGATGACACTAGTGATGGTACTAGTGGTACTGGTAGTTCAAGTGGTTCAAATCCTGATGGATTGGGAACAAATAGCAATGCCACACCGGAAGATGCGATCACACAAGGCCTTAATTTAAGACTTTTCCGGACTGTAAGCTGCAAGACCTCGTTAATACGAGAGGTGTGGTAGGTTCTGTCCACTAAATAAAGACATTGGAGTTAGTCGTACTAATAAATGTACTCCTGAGTAAACAATTAGGTAAACGGAGAGTCTCCTACTAAACACAGCCTTAACTTGGAGGAATCTCCAGGTACAAAAGCTAGGAAAGGATAAAGTGAAGAGGTTGTTGGGGGAAGAACTCAAGGATCTTATACGAGAAGAGTATTTCTCGCTAATTTAAATTCAAAGGTTGGAAACAAAATTCTAGAACTCGATCATGATTAGAGCCAATGTTGTTGGTTACACTCGAGGCTTTCACGATCTCTCAAGGGTTGTTTCCATACTGGGTAACACCCGAATTCAAGTGTATTGAGCGTTACATTTGGGATTTAGCCTCTGAGATCCAAGGCATGACCGCATCATCCAACCCTACCTCGATCACTCAAACAGTAGTTACCAGACACGTTTCTTACCAATCAAACTCATGCATGTGAAATGAGTTTCATAGCTAGAGACAGGATCGTCCTAGCTACAATTGGGGATTGGGTTATCCTACATCTAAACATAGGGATTGGGTTATCCTACATGTAACACCCACCCCGTAACCCGGGTGATTGCGCACAATTGATACACTTACAGCGGAAACAAACTAAACTTTCATCAAAACTTATAATAGTCTGAGTAAAACACTTTATTTATTTACAAACTTTTGGCAACTAAGAACTCCTTGATCTTCTAAAACTCCACAACTGTCAAGTAGTTCCTATAGCTTTCCTCATGACTCACCTGAGATAAGTATACTCAAAACGACGTCAGATATATACTGGTGAGCTCATACTATACAATTTTTATAAAGACAGACCACAGTTTACATTATATGCATACACAATATGGGCATGTGACCACATTATAGTCAGGTTGGGCCTCATTGAACCTTATAGGTCACATTTGACTTGTCACAAACCACCGTACAAGAGACATACTGGTCCTCCAGCTGTGTCCCCCTACGGTCGTCACATAGGTATGAGTGTGTGTCGCTGGACCTTATAAGCATGAAGTGCCTGTGGGTACAACACCTTATTACCCTTCCCAGAGTGACACACCTCATTAAGCATAATAGGATCCCATATACCCCTACTGACACATGCATACTGCAGCATTCTCATTATTACCAGTTATGGACGAGTATACTATCACAGTTTAAAAGACAAGTATGATGACTCACCTGATTAGCAATTGCTTAACAGCCGCTAGTAATACTGGGTTATGTCTCAAGGTCCTGACACAATTACATAATCCTAGGTTAGGTAATGGTACACCTAACTAGTCATTATCATGGTTGGATATTGGTTAACACTGCCTTGTTTAAGCATGGGTGATCAGTCCATGCCTAACTAAGGCTAGGCTACCCAATACCCGCCCCTGACAATAACCCAAGTACCTAAAAATAATACTAACACTACTACTACTAATATATTATTACTAATAATAAAACTAATATTAACTACTAAAAATAAATAATAAATAACTAAACATAAACTTAAACGAGAGTATACCTCAAAACTATCTACGACACGTTGATGTAGAGTTTCCCTACTCATGCTCCTACTCGCGCCCCAAAAACGACTATTAACAACACCCAACGGGGTATCGTATACTCAGGATTCTCTATACTAGAGCATTCCCATTAAAAAAACTGGTACCTAAACAACCTACTGAGACTCTTATTTAAAGCAAGCAAGCAGGCACCTCAAATCCTATTATGCTCGATGTGGATTCAATTGACGTGCCTACCTACCTACCTGCTTGACCTGCTAGCTTGCTTGCTTATATATATTAATTCAGCTGCTTAACTCGTTTTTCTTGTATAACTTTTAAAATATGACGTTTTATAAAACGACGAATATGTCAATAGAACGAGCATATTTTTATCTACGTTTTAACCTAAGTTTCATTAAAAACGGAGTAAGGTAAATAAAATAATATATTTAATTATTAATATTAATGGTCTCCTATATTAGCCAAGGTTTGTCAAGATATTTCACCTTTCACACAATTATCTTACTCGTTTAACAATATATGAAATATAAATTACATATTTCACACGTTTATAACCAGCACATTAAGATTCGGGGTATTACATCCTTCCCTCCTTACAAAAATTTCGTCCTCGAAATTTGTCATTACTTAAAAAGATGAGGGTACTTATCTTTCATTATGTTTTCTAGTTCCCATGTAAAGTTGGGTCCATGACGTGCGTTCCACTTGACTTTGACTAACGGGATTTCCTTCTTGCGTAACTTTTTAACCTTTCTATCTTCGATTTGTAGTGGTTCTTCAATGAAGTTGAGTTTTTCGTCAACCTGTACCTCTTCCAGGGGTATTTGTCGGGCTTCGTCCACTAGGCACTTCCTTAAATTTGATACATGGAAAGTATTATGTATTCCTGCCAGCTGTTCAGGAAGTTTTAGCCGATAAGCCACTGGTCCTATTTTGCTTGTTACTTTAAACGGACCAATGTATCGGGGTTTCAACTTTCCCTTCTTTCCAAACCGAATCACTCCTTTCAGAGGTGATACCTTAAGCATTACTTTATCCCCTAGTTGGAACTCTAGGGGTTTACGCCTCTGATCTGCATAACTCTTTTGTCGATCTTGAGCACTTTTCATCCTTTCTTTGATTTGCTGGATCTTTTCTGTGGTCTCCACAATGATTTCTGGTCCTGATAGTTGACTTTCCCCTACTTCCGTCCAACAGATAGGAGTACGGCACCTTCTTCCGTATAAAGCTTCATAAGGTGCAGCTTTGATGCTGGCGTGATAGCTATTATTGTAGGCAAATTCGATGAGTGGTAGATGAGTGTCCCAACTTCCACCAAAATCAATTACACAAGCCCGAAGCATATCTTCTAATGTCTGAATAGTCCGTTCACTCTGCCCATCCGTCTGAGGATGATATGCAGTGCTTAGATTAAGCTTGGTTCCCAACTCTTGTTGGAAACTTTGCCAGAATTTAGATGTGAAACGACTATCTCTGTCTGATATGATCGATACAGGCACCCCATGTCGCAAGACTATTTCTTTGATGTAAATTTGAGCTAGCTTGTTCATCTTATAGTCCTCACGAATTGGCACGAAGTGTGCAGACTTGGTCAATCTGTCCACTATTACCCAAATAGTATCATAACCGTGACTTGACCTTGGGAGCTTCGTGATAAAATCCATGGTGATTTTCTCCCATTTCCATTCTGGGATCTCTGGTTGTTGCAAGTATCCAGAGGGTTTTTGATGTTCTGCCTTCACCTTAAGGCATGTAAGGCATTTTTCCACATAATGGGCAACAGATCGCTTCATTCCTGGCCACCAATAATCTCTCCTTAAATCCTTATACATCTTATCACTGCCAGGGTGAATGGAATACTTAGACTTATGAGCTTCCTCTAAGATTGTATCCTGCAGTCCTCCAAAATTAGGAACCCATATCCTATTGTTGAACCTAAGGATATTATCATTTCCCATTGTCAGTAGCTTCAGTCTCCCAATCATTCTTTCTTTTACAATATGATTCTCTTTTAAGGCTTCTTGTTGTATATTCTTAACTTGATCTAAGAGACTAGTTTTAACCTCTATTCTGGTTGCACGAATTCTTATTGGTTGAGGTTTCTCTTTTCTACTTAGAGCATCTGCCACTATGTTTGCCTTACCTGGATGGTATTGGATCTCACAGTCGTAATCACTTAATAACTCCATCCATCATCTCTGACGCATATTGAGCTCCTTCTGCTCAAATATATGTTTTAAACTTTTATGGTCACTATAGATAGTGCACTTTGTACCGTAAAGATAGTGCCTCCAAATTTTCAATGCGAACACTATGGCACCAAGTTCCAAATCATGGGTTGTGTAGTTCCGTTCATGAATCTTCAACTGTCTAGAGGCGTAGGCAATCACTTTGCCTCTTTGCATGAGTACACATCCCATACCATAGTGAGATGCATCACAGTAGACGGCAAAATCTTTTATTCCCTCAGGAAGTGACAGTATTGGGGCGCTACATAACTTATGCTTTAACGTGTTAAAGGCTTCTTCTTATTTAGGTCCCCAATTAAACTTAGAGGCTTTCTGGGTTAGTGTGGTTAATGGTGTTGCAATCTTTTAGAAGTCTTGAATAAACCTTCTATAGTATCCGCTAACCCCAGAAATCTTCTGATTTCAGTGGGATTCTTCGGTACTTCCCATTTCTTAATGGCCTCGATCTTTGTAGGGTCAACTTGTATTCCACATTCATTTATCACGTGGCCTAGGAATTGCACCTCACGTATCCAAAATTCACACTTAGAGAACTTTGCATAGAGTTTTTCTTTCTTGAGCAATTCAAGGACTACTCTTAGGTGTTGTTCATGTTCTACCTCGTTCTTAGAGTAGATAAGGATATCGTCAATAAAAACGATCACAAACTTATCGAGGTAAGGTTTACAAACCCTGTTCATGAGGTCCTATGAACACTGCAGGTGCGTTGGTCAGTCCAAATGGCATTACCAAAAATTCATAATGACCATACCTAGTCCTGAAGGCAGTCTTAGGTATGTCTTCTGGTGCAACTTTCACTTGGTGGTATCCAGACCTCAAGTCTATTTTAGAGAAATAGCTTGCCCCTTGTAATTGATCAAACAAGTCGTCGATCCTGGGCAAAGGGTATTTATTCTTTATAGTGGCTTTATTCAAGTCTCTATAATCGATGCACAGACGCATCGTCCCATCTTTCTTCTTGACAAACAAGATGGGTGCTCCCCATGGTGACGAACTAGGTTGGATAAACCCCTTGTCAAGCAACTCTTGTAGTTGCTTCTTAAGTTCTTGCATTTCTGTCGGGGCTAGTCTGTACGGCGACTTAGCAATCGGTGATGTACCTGGAACTAGGTCAATGCGAAACTCAACCTGTCTATCCGATGGTAGTCCCGGGAGCTCATCGGGAAACACTTCGGGGTATTCTCGTACTACTGGCACGTCCTCGACCTTCTGCTTTTCTGTAGTGTTTACGACATATGATAAAAAGGCAACATACCCTTTCCTTAGGCATTTATGTGCTTGTGCTATCGTGATGAGGTTCTTAGTCTTGTCAGTGCGGTCTCCCGATACAGTTAGTTGTTTACCGTTGGGTAATCGGAGTCGGACGATCCTTTTGTCACATATAACTTCCACATGATATGGTGTCAACCAGTCCATTCCTATGACTATGTCGAATTCTCCAAGTTCCATAGGCATTAGGTCTATAGGGATAACATGGTTGTTTAAGCTTATTTTACAATTCTTAACTATGTCAACTATCTCTCTTTGACTTCCATCAGCCATTTCTACTGTAAAGGCATGATCTAGGGTTTGGGACGCCTGGTTCAAGTAAGGTCTAAAGGTAGTCGACACTAGACTTCTATTTGCACCGGTATCAAATAACACACGCGCATATACATCATTTATGAGATACGTACCCGTGATAACGTCTGTATTGGTCTTGGCTTCTTCTGTGGTGAGTACAAATGCCCGCCCTTTTGGCTGATTTGGTTGTGTCCTATCATTTCTTTTAAGTTCGGGACATTTAGATCTCATGTGGTTAGGGTCTCCACATTTGAAACACTTCTTCTTTTCCTTGCATTCTTGAAGAGCATGACCCGTCTTTTTACAATTTGGACAAGGAAAACGACATTCACCCGTATGAAAGCGTTTGTAAATTTGACATTGAGGAAATGTTTTAGGCCTTTTAAAGTTGTTATTCCGGGTGTCCCCCTTTCTTTCTTCCCACTTTCTTTTTGGTGCGGGAGATTCAGCCTGCCGCAGAATCATCTCGGCAGCCATGACGGCGCCAGCCTCAACAGTTTCTGCAAAAGTCTTGGGGGATTTGGATTTGATAAACACCCTCATTTCAGAGGGTAGACCCCAAATAAACCTATTGATCAGTTGTTCCTCGGTCAATGGTAAATAAGAAACCAGTCGAGATATGTCGTTGAAACGAGAAACATATTCTCGATAGGTTTTATTTCCTATTTTTAACTGAAAGAATTCCACTTCCAGTTGCTCAGTCTCATTGGGAGGACAATACTTAGCAAGAAACTTTTGAATAAACTCCTCCCACTTCATCTCCTTAACCTTTTCTTTTCCCTCTGTTCGGACTACAATGTTCCACCAGTGAAGGGCTTCAGCTTCAAACATATGTACGGCGAACCGTACTTTGTTGCGGTCATCACACTCACATATGTCTAATACTGACTCCATTCTGTTGAGCCAGTCTTGAGCGTCTAGTGCTCCCTTTCTTCCGTCAAAGGACTGAGGTTTACAGGACATGAATTGCTTATAAGTACATTCCTTTGATTTGGGATATTCACCTTTTCCTTCTAGGGGCATGGTTGCAATAGTGTTTTTCCTTTCGCCCATTCCTTCCCTTTGAACTGGCGTGGAGGCTGCTGAGCTTTCTTCATGTCGTTCTCCAGATTGGTTAACATTACCGGTTTGTGCATTCTTCATTACCTTAGCCACTTCCACAACTATATTGTGGATATCCTCAGTATTTAGACGCATGCTTGTACTAGACCGGGACCTGACACTATGAGAGGGAGTTCGAGTCCTATATGAATCTTCCTCCCTCCTTCTGTTATTCTGATTATTTCTAGACCCTTGTTCATCTCTATGTTCAGACATTGTCTCCTTCTTATAGGAATATGAGTATAAAGAGTTACTAGTATGTATGATACATCATTATAATATAACAACTATATACGTCACATAGATATATATATATATATATATATATATATATACACATATAGCACATAAAAAGGCACAACATAGTTTACTTCTTCTAGCGTCACTCAACTGACTATGTAAGTACTTTTCCTGAGAACATGTTATTTGGCATAGTCTGAGTGTGCTATTAATCTTTTTAGAACTACTGGTTAAAGCTTAGGCATTCCTGCAATACCTAATTCGCTAAAACCTCGGGCTCTGATACCAACTGTAACACCCACCCCGTAACCCGGGTGATTGCGCACAATTGATACACTTACAGCGGAAACAAACTAAACTTTCATTAAAACTTATAATAGTCTGAGTAAAACACTTTATTTATTTACAAACTTTTGGCAACTAAGAACTCCTTGATCTTCTAAAACTCCACAACTGTCAAGTAGTTCCTATAGCTTTCCTCATGACTCACCTGAGATAAGTATACTCAAAACGACGTCAGATATATACTGGTGAGCTCATACTATACAATTTTTATAAAGACAGACCACAGTTTACATTATATGCATACACAATATGGGCATGTGACCACATTATAGTCAGGTTGGGCCTCATTGAACCTTATAGGTCACATTTGACTTGTCACAAACCACCATACAAGAGACATACTGGTCCTCCAGCTGTGTCCCCCTACGGCCGTCACATAGGTATGAGTGTGTGTCGCTGGACCTTATAAGCATGAAGTGCCTGTGGGTACAACACCTTATTACCCTTCCCAGAGTGACACACCTCATTAAGCATAATAGGATCCCATATACCCCTACTGACACATGCATACTGCAGCATTCTCATTATTACCAGTTATGGACGAGTATACTGTCACAGTTTAAAAGACAAGTATGATGACTCACCTGATTAGCAATTGCTTAACAGCCGCTAGTAATACTGGGTTATGTCTCAAGGTCCTGACACAATTACATAATCCTAGGTTAGGTAATGGTACACCTAACTAGTCATTATCATGGTTGGATATTGGTTAACACTGCCTTGTTTAAGCATGGGTGATCAGTCCATGCCTAACTAAGGCTAGGCTACCCAATACCCGCCCCTGACAATAACCCTAGTACCTAAAAATAATACTAACACTACTACTACTAATATATTATTACTAATAATAAAACTAATATTAACTACTAAAAATAAATAATAAATAACTAAACATAAACTTAAACGAGAGTATACCTCAAAACTATCTACGGCACGTTGATGTAGAGTTTCCCTACTCCTGCTCCTACTCGCGCTCCAAAAACGACTATTAACAACACCCAACGGGGTATCGTATACTCAGGATTCTCTATACTAGAGCATTCCCATTAAAAAAACTGGTACCTAAACAACCTACTGAGACACTTATTTAAAGCAAGCAAGCAGGCACCTCAAATCCTATTATGCTCGATGTGGGATTCAATGGACGTACCTACCTACCTGCTTGACCTGCTAGCTTGCTTGCTTATATATATTAATTCAGCTGCTTAACTCGTTTTTCTTGTATAACTTTTAAAATATGACGTTTTATAAAACGACGAATATGTCAATAGAACGAGCATATTTTTATCTACGTTTTAACCTAAGTTTCATTAAAAACGTAGTAAGGTAAATAAAATAATATATTTAATTATTAATATTAACGGTCTCCTATATTAGCCAAGGTTTGTCAAGATATTTCACCTTTCACACAATTATCTTACTCGTTTAACAATATACGAAATATAAATTACATATTTCACACGTTTATAACCAGCACATTAAGATTCGGGGTATTATACTACATCTAAACATAGGGATTGGGTTATCCTACATCTAAACATAGGATTGGATTGTCCTACATCTAAACATAGGGTTCCTAAAACTTTACAGTGAAGTTCTCGCTTCATAGAATTCAAAATGTACTCGGCCTAAAGTCGAGTAAGCTAGACCTCCCCTCATGCTATAGAATTGGCATACGATAACCTGGTCGAGTCAGGGGAAGTTTTTAGAGAATGTTCCTTGGAACTTGGCGAGCGAAAATTCAATATCGATCTCTTACCCGTTGAGTTGGGTAGTTTCTACGTAGTGTTGGCGTGGATTGGTTATCAGATAACCAAGCCGAAGTCTTTTGTCATGAGAAGGTCATTCGCCTACCACTACTGAACAAAGAGACACTTGTTATTCATGGAGAGAAGCACGATACACCATTGCGGATCATCAATTGCATGAAGACACAGAAGTGCTTACAGAAAGGTTGTATTGCCTTTCTCGCACATGTTCTCGACAAAAAGGCCGTTCGACCGCAGCTGACAGATATTCCTGTGGAAAAAGAATTTCCAGAAGTCTCTCCTGAAGACTTTCCGGGGACTATAACCATATCGACAAGTCGAGCTTCATATCGACTTGGTACCGGGAACCGCACCCGTAGCCAAATCTCCATATCGATTAGCACCTTCTGAAATGCAACAGTTATCCACACAACTTCAAGAGTTGTTGGATAAAGTATTCACTAGGCCAAGCTTCTCACCTTGGGGAGCTCCAGTCCTATTTGTGAAGAAGAATGTGTATAGAGTACGTAGAGTTAAATAAACTCACCATCAAGGATCGGTATCCACTACCGAGGATTGATGACTTATTCGATCAATTGCAAAGTTCAAGCTTCTACTCCAAGATAGAATTACGATCGGGGAATCACAAGTTACGAATACAAGAGGAAGGCATACCAAGGACGGCTTTTCAAACTCGTTATGGTCATTACGAATTTCTCGTTACGCCCTTTGGTTTAAACGAACGCACCAGCGGTCTTCATGGGTTTATTAAACCGTGTGTGCCAGCCGTATCTTGACAAATTCGTCATAGTATTCATTGACGACATTGTTAATATACTCACGATCGGCCGACGAGCACAAACAACATTTGAGACACTATACGCAAATGTTGGTGCATACATCTGTCGACTTCGTCTTGTATCGAGTGTTAGATTAGATTGTATAGATCAGGGCATGTAGAACGAGAAAATGTCAAGTTGTATGTCATGAAAATGCTGATTTCGCTCGAACTTGATGATTCCGCTCGAAACTGCATGTGCATGTTTCAAGCGAAATCACAAGATGTTAATTCCGCTCCAAATGGTTTGTGTGTCTTTCAAGTGGAATTAGTGGGACTATATATAGGCCACAAGCGAAATCAGTCGGAACGAGTTCTGGGATTCCATACCGAGGTGTTGTCGGTGTGACGATTGATTGTAATCAGTGTTATATCAATACAATCAGTGATTTAAGTGAAGATCAAGCTGTTACTAAGTCTATTTCTTGTTTTCCGCACCTGAAATAGATCAGAACCTCTCTGAACGACTCATTTGGGTCAATCACACGATCCTACAAGTGGTATCAGAGCTCAGGAGGAGGAGTTCTGCAGTCTACAGTCGTATTTGATTACATTTTCTTGCTTCTACACCTTTTTTCATCTGTTCAGGAAAATTTAACGGTCAAAACCAAATCAATTTTTCACAGACTGTGTAAAAACATATATAGACAAACCCTTGAAAGTATCACATTAAAATTCGACCTAAAAATGGACAAAATGGACCCCCGAACTGATTCCGCTCGAACTAGACAGGTTCTGATTTCGCTCGAGTTTTATGACTGATTCCGCTCTAGGGTACAGGTTCTGAGTGTTTCCGCTCCAAAATTATTATTAATTCCGCTCCAGACAACCAAAACTTCTGATTCCGCTCCAATGTGCAGTGTGATTTCGCTTCAAACTACAAATTAGTGATTTCGCTCAAGAGGTGGTGTTAGCTATTTCGCTTAAAAAATTTGTGTAATTCCGCTCGAAAGTTATTGTTTTGAAATACGTGTATTGAAAAATGGAGAACGAGTTTTACAACGCGTTTGCTACTCCTACTGCTCCGGCTGTCATTGCTCAAGCAATGAATTTGGAAAACGAAACAGGAACTACTCAAAAACCCCCGAAACTAATGAGCATTGAAGAGTACCATGGATGGAAAGATCGGTTCGAAAACTGGGTTCAGGCAAACCACTTGAGGTCTTGGGAGTGTATTTTGAAGAAGTATGTCTTGCCAAGAACTGATTTGCAAGTCGAGAAAGAAATATCTGAGTTTACAGTTCAAGAACGGGATATGTACAAAGCCGAGGAAATGATGATCAGTCTATTACAGCAGGCTATTAAAGAAGACATATTCATATTGCTTCAGCACGACAAAACTTCAAAATCAATCTGGGATGCTCTTCGAATCAAGTTTGAGGGAAGTGAGCACATGATTAAAAGCAAGAAGACATTACTTAAGAAAGAGTTTGATTTGTTCAGTAGTTTACCGGGAGAGGATACGAAGAAGCTTATTGAGAGATACTGCCACTTAGTGCGATCTATATCAATGTTGAGTATTACTAAAGATCGTGAAGAGTGGGTAGACAAGTTAGCCGACGCTTTACCGCAAAAAGAATGGGGTACATATTTGATGATCTTGAAGAACACAGGGGTTTATGATGGATTGACTATTTCTCAGTTCATTGAGAAGATTGAGAGTCAGGATCTGGAACAGCAAAAGATCGCGAGGATGAACAGTCCAAGTGGTCAACAGGATGTAAAGATGTACTACAAAGGTAGTGTGCCGGAAGCTGAAAGAAGCTCGAAAATCCAGACTGCATTAGTGCTGGGGATTCAACAGAAAAAGCTGATCAAAGTCCAAAAAGCAGCAGTGATTTCTCTTCATATCCAAGCGTCAATCCAAAAGATTCAACATCAAGTTTCCATTCTTAAAGCACGAAAACTGGAAATGGTTATGTGATCCAGTGCAACATAGCCTTGAATCTACCAGATGGTCAAAGTTTTTCAGAAGAAACTGCAAAGGATCACATGGCATTGCTTGGTTCTGTGTTACTTTCCTATGAAGGCTTAGTTGTAGGGCAGATCGGAAATCCTATGCTTACAAAGGAGGATTACGATCAAATAGACGCCGAAGAGATGGAACTAATGGATATCAAATGGTGACTAGCCAGTGTACTTAGAAGAGCTGAAAAATTCAAGCTGATTACTGGGAGAAATGACTTTCTTGATGCACATGTTTCCACTTTAGGTTTTGATAAATCTAAAGTTACTTGTTTTCGATACAGGGAGAAAGGTCATTTCAAGAGAGAATGCAAGAACAGGGAAGCTAGTGGAGCTCAGAATCCATTCGGAAAAGACGATTACTACCGGAAAGCCATTTATCAACAAGTTGGTCAACAACAACAACAAGAACCGCAGGTGGCTCATGGTAGAAGAATCGAGGATTCAAAGAGAGCGTGTTTGGTGGATTTTAACTGGAACGAATACATATCACCTGAAAGCAAAGTCTGTTTAGTCAACCAGGATGATGAAAGACTACCTGAAGGCTTTAGCTGGGATATGTTTGCTGATGAAAAAGGAGGTTTAAAGCTTTCATTGCAAAGATTGTTAAAGAACCTGATATGTTTGCCACATGGATGAAATCCATTGGTGAGACTGTGAAGAATGTGAAAGAAGAGTCTGTTACATCTGATGAAAGCTCACTGAGTGCAGATGAAAGTTCACAAAGTGATGCTAGTTCAGAAAAAGAAGTTGTTTTTGATCAAACACCATCTGTTTCTGGTTCTTCGGATGATATGTCTGCAAAATCAATCGAGTTAGATCAGTCACCGACTGATGATAGTAGTGACGATGAAGAAGAAAAACATATTAGTATTGCAAAATCTCATCTTTCTCCTGAAAGTTTTCATTTTTATTTTGTAGATCGTTTGGAGAAGCTGAAAGAGAAACAAGCTGCAAAAGAACAAAAGAAAATGAAGACTAAAAGTGTTGCTGAAAAAGATGAGATTATTAAAAATGAAGAAGTTAAGGTTGCTGCTGAGGAGATTGCTGAACTAGAACAGGTAACTGAAGCAGAAAAGGTGACTGAAGCAGAGAAAATTGTTGAGGTAGTGAAAACTATCGAAGTTGAAAAGATTGTGAAAGTCGTTAAACCTTGCACAAAGTGTTTAGAACCGTGCAAAGAATGCATTGCTAAAGATGAGATGATAGCTGAGTATGAAAAGAAGAAAGAACAATTACTGTTCAATCTAAACTATGTGAAAGAGTCTTATGACATTTTAAATAGAACAGTGACTGGTCTTCAGAAGACAAACTCAGAAAGAGAAGATGCTTTGACAATGATGAATGCTGTGATGGTGTCGAAGCAGAAAGCTATCAACTTCTATATCGAAGAGAGTGCAAAGTGGAAGCAAGAGTTGGATACAGAGAAGATTGAGAATGAGAGAATTAGACGTTTATTGCAGAGTTATTCTAGTTCTGATTATCTCATTGATCGAATTTATCCGACTGTTGCAGGTTTCGAAGCATTCAAGGATGAAAAGCCAAAGAAGAAGGATACTGGTAAGAAACCGACTGTTAGCTATAACAAGTGTCCGCCTCCGATCTTGGAAGGGTATTCTCCCAGAAAACCAAATAAGGAGCAACTTGAAAAGGCAGTCAATATAAAGTTAAAAACTGACACAACTGATGATTTACCAGAAAACATTGACGTCACTTTCACATCGTCTGACACTGATCATGAGTCTGAGTTAATCAAAAAGGTGGTCGATCAGGTGTTGGATACTAATGAGGAGTCTGAGTCAAAATCGGAGTCTGGAAGTCAAAGTTCGTCTATCAACAGTCAAAATTCGTCGGTTAAACGGTCTTATAGTAAAGAATTTTTGTTATCAAAAGCAAATTTGGATGATGAAACATTTGAAGTAGCATATACTTTGAATGATTCGGACAAATTATACTCTGACAAAGAGTTTCCGATAAGAAGTGTCAGATTTGAAATGATCAAAAAGGTTTTCAAAATGACAGAAATTAATATTTCTAAAATAAAAGATTTAAATCTTACTGGAAAACCTAAAAAATACACTTCAAGAGTTCAACAACGATTAAACAAGAAAAAGGGTTATAATTCTGCTTCTGGTTTTCAAAAGAAACCAAACCATAATGGTAGCTACAAAAAGAAAGGTTTAGGTTTTATTCCACCAGAAAATTATAAAAAATGAAAAAATTTCTAAAACAAAAACAGAATTTGTTTCAGGTGGAAGTGATGAGGAAGAACAGAAGAAACCGTTCTGGAGACAAACAAACCAGGAGTTTCTTGCTGAGAAGAAAAGGAATGGAACTGGAGTGTTTCATCCAAAAGAGACTCGAACCTGTTTCAAGTGCAATGAAGCTGGTCACATTGCATGGAATTGTCTGAAAAATGTCAAGACAAAACAGGGAGTTTCTGAGAAATTGAAAGAAAAAGTTGTTGATGTTGAGCCACCAACTGAAAAGTTTAAAATTTTTGAAAATTCTACTTATGAGGTTGGTGAGTGTTCTAAAAAGAATTTTTACAAAAGGAAAGCAAAGGACAACCAAGTATGGGTTGTTAAGAAGTCTGAAGAGAAATTTGGCGATGATTCTGGTTCCACAAAGCCAGAGGAGCCATAAAGTGAGATAAAAAAGATAAATTCTGTGTTTTCAGTTAGTGATGATGAATTTCCATCATTGACGTTTAAAGAGATTAAACAGAAAGTAGGTAAGGTTGAAATCTCAGATCAGTTTTACTCCGAGAAGAATGAGTTTGACGTCGAAAAAGTTTTCAATGGAAGTGTAAAGAAAATTTTTGGGAAAATGCTTGATAAGAAGGTAAACGGGGTTAAAGATTTTTACGCTACAAAGAAAGCAACTTTTAACCCAACTGAACAAGAGCTAAGAGAACAAAAAACACCCAAGGTTGGTCAGACTTGGGTGGAAATTCTTTTTCCGTAAACATCTAACTTTGCCGGAGATCCCAAGTTTGTAATCGTGGATCAGGAATCGGCATCATTTTTTTGTAAAATGTTTTTGTGAAAGATTGAAAATTGTTGAAATGTACAGGTTGAAGGACTACGCCGGAGCTTCCAGGTTGGTAAGTGCGAAGCAGGAATCGGCATTTTGATTGGTAAAAACGATTTGTGTAGAGGTTTATTCCTACGATTGGTAAATTGTTGTGGATGTTTTTACAAGTGGTACAGAAGGTGCATACTTGCAAATGGTAAATCAGGGACATTAATTTGTACTTGATCTACTACAAGTGATTGATGAACAATATGATGAACCATGCCCCTAACTTACAAGTGAACATACAAGTGGTTAAAGCAGACTTATTTTCCGGAAAAATCATTTTGATTAAAAAAACTTAAGTGTTTTGAAATCTAAATGAGAAAATAGTTTGTTGTAAGGGGGAGTTCTGATTGTTTATGCCTAGTGGATGGCGAATTGATGCAATTCGATATTAGTTGTCACTTTATTTGTACAGATTGTTTTGAATTTTCTTTAATTGGGTCAAGAGTCTATTTTGTTTTCAAATTTTTTTAATGTGTTTGCATTTTAGGGGGAGTAGAAAATTTTAGAAAATCCAAAAACATTAGAAAATTTGAAAAAGACAAAACATGATAAAATCAAAAATGAGTTTTGTTATATAAAAGAGGAAATGATAGTATATCAGTGGACTGTCACAACATGCTAAAGAAATGGAAAGTTAAAATGTGATAAACAATCTCACTGCGGATATGCCAGTAGGTTTTTGCACATTTAGTAGTTTATGACCAGATATAAACCTAAAATTTCAAACTTGCTTATTTTGTGGGTAACAACTTCTTGGATATATAGGTAACCCCTGAAATCTTGTTTGAAAGGTCCCTCTTTCTGAGATACTAGGTCTTTATGCTCAGTGATATCTGGGGTATTATTCCGGGACTTCTGCTGTATGGAAATACTGACCTAGTCCCCGTATAATACTTTCTGCAAATGCTTGAAAAAGCGCCGCCCTCAGCAAATTGATGAAACAATAAAAATGATAGTCATTACTGTTGTAAAAAAGATCCTCTAAAGGGGACACACCAAAAGTCGAACCGTCATCTCTCTGCTAAATGGAAGTTCTGACCTGAGCTCTCACGGTTTCGCACCTAACCCCTATACAGATATCATCTGTGGTATACTCACCTGCAAGACTGAATATTGGGATCTGGATACGGGAGTATAATTCAAGTAGTGGGACACACAGATAAGTTTTAAGTTCTTAAGACATTAATCGTGTATCTCGAAACAATTGAAATTTGTGTGAAAATTTAAGTGGACAAATATATTGACAATCTAGGTGAATTGTTTAGATCTTAAAATGAAATCAAGCTTAACGGTGTTGGTGACTTGTCTCAAAAACTGATATGATCCTCTTACACAAACTCACAAAAATATTGTCTGTAAATATTACTTTACTGCATTTCTTTAGATTACAAAATTCCAAAAAGATTTTCAGTGTGTTTTTAGCATAATTTTTGAAAAATGCAAAAAGATTTTCGACAACTAATATTGGAGAGCTGATTTTCAAAGTTCCGAGTGCTAAACATGATGACCATGTAGTGAGGGGGAGTCTGTGTTTGAAATCAAAATGTTTTTAAACTAAAATTTTACAAATGGTTCATCAAGATTCTTAATGGATAAATCTTTTGATCTGAGGGAGAGTCTGAGTTAGTACATGCCTCTATATTTGAAATATGTGAAATTTATTTTGAGGTAGAGATCATGCAGGATTAAGTATGAGCTGGGTTTGAAGATCTTGAGCTGGAAGAGAGCTAGATTACAATCTTGGAACAAACTCCTGAAGAGTCAGGTTGATCGATCCTGAGAAGCTTATGTTTTAGAGAGTCAGGTTACGATACCTGAGGACTCTGGTTGAAGAAAGCCAGGCAACGATCATGGAGTTGTGAAAGCCAGACAACGATCCTGAAGTTGATGATGCTGATGAACTTAAGGACTGCCAGCATATTGCAAGGGGGAGTCTGAAGACATGCAACAGAAGATAGAGAGACTAAAGCCCAGAGACTGATCAAGACTGAATGTGAAGACTCGACACGTAAGACTCGTCAACATCTGAGGGGGAGTCTGTTGGTGCATACATCTGTCGACTTCGTCTTGTATCGAGTGTTAGATTAGATTGTATAGATCAGGGCACGTAGAACGAGAAAATGTCAAGTTGTATCTTATGAAAATGCTGATTTCGCTCGAACTTGATGATTCCGCTCGAAACTGCATGTGCATGTTTCAAGCGAAATCACAAGGTGTTAATTCCGCTCCAAATGGTTTGTGTGTCTTTCAAGCGGAATTAGTGGGACTATATATAGGCCACAAGCGAAATCAGTCGGAACGAGTTCTGGGATTCCATACCGAGGTGCTGCCGGTGTGACGATTGATTGTAATCAGTGTTATATCAATACAATCAGTGATTTAAGTGAAGATCAAGCTGTTACTAAGTCTATTTCTTGTTTTCCGCACCTGAAATAGATCAGAACCTCTCTGAACGACTCATTTGGGTCAATCACACGATCCTACAGCAAAATTTTCCAAATACAAGTTTTGGATTCGTGAAGTACAATTTCTCGGGCATATAGTGAATGAGAAAGGCATTCAAGTAGACATCTCGAAGATTGAAGCAATTAAAAACTGGGAAGAGCCCAAGACTCCAACTGAAGTCCGACAATCCTTGGGATTAGCAGGGGATTATAGGAAGTTTATTGAGAATTTTTCAAAAATTGCTCAACCGCTAACCTCCCTCACGCAGAAAGACAAGAAATTCGATTTGGGGTGAAAGACAAGAAGAATCATTTCAACTTCTCAAGGATAAGTTGTGCGATGCACCAATCTTATCACTACCCGATGGTACCGATGACTTTGTAGTTTATTGCGATGCTTCGCATCAAGGATTGGGTTGCGTACTTATGCAACGGGAGAAAGTTATCGCGTACGCATCACGTCAACTGAAAGTTCGTGAAAAGAATGATACCACTCACGACCTCGAGTTAGGTGCAGTGGTATTCACTTTGAAAATAGGGCGGCATTAGTTATATGGTACTCAGTGTACTATTTTCCCGGATCATAAAAGTCTTCAGCACATATTCAATCAAAAGGAACTAAATATGCGTCAGCGACGCTGGATTGAATTGCTGAACGACTATGATTGTGAAATTAAGTACCATCCGGGCAAGGCGAACGTTGTAGTAGACGCCTTGAGCCGCAATGAATAAGTTAGAACTTTGAGGGTTTGAGCATTAGAGACGACGATTCACACGGATCTTACCACACGAATTCATGATGCATAACAAGAAGCGCTCAAGGAAGAACATATTCGAGCAGAAACACTTTGAGTCACAGAAAAACAATTAGTACCGAAAGAAGATGGAACTTTATACCATGTGGGTAGAATTTTAGTTCCACACTTTGGAGGCCTTTGAGATGTTATTTTGAGGAAGCACATAGGCCCAAGACTTGAAAGAGCACTATTGGTGGCCTAACCTCAAAAAGGATATTGCGACTTATGTCGGGAAATGCTTGACCTGCGCAATGGTCAAGGCAGAATATCAGAAACCCTCGGGGTTGCTACAACAACCAGAGATTCCCGTCTGGGAATGGGAACAAATATCGATGGACTTCATTACGAAGTTACCCAGGACCTGAAGAGGCCACGACATGATATGGGTAAACATCGATAGATTGACAAAGTCCGCACACTTCTTGCCGATTCGGGAGAAGGATAGCGCAGAGAAACTAGCTGAACTCTATCTCAAAGAAATAGTGGCTCGTCATGGATTGCCTATTTCAATCATCTCAGACTGAGATAGTCGCTTTATTTCAAGAATTTGGAAGTCATTTCAAGAGGCCTTTAGATCTCATTTAAATCTAAGCATGGCCATTCATCCACAAACTGAAGGCCAGGGCGAATGGACAATCTAAACACTCGAAGATATGCTTCGTGCGTGTGTTATGGATTTGGGCAGCAATTGGGATACTCATTTACCTTTGGTTGAGTTTTCCTACAACAACAACTACCATACAAGTATACAAACTGCACCGTTTGAAGCTCTTTACGGTCGAAAGTGTCGCTCACCGCTATGTTGGGCGGAAGCGGGCGATAAAAAACTAATTGGTCCGGAATTAGTCCAAGAGACTACGGATAAAATCTTTCAGATCAGAGACCGTATCAAGGCGGCTCGCGATCGACAAAAGAGCTACGCAGACAAGAGACAGAACCATTATCTTTCGAGGTCAGAGACAAAGTCTTGTTGAATGTCTCGCCTTGGAAGGGCGTAGCAAGGTTCGGTAAGCGTGGAAAGCTTAACCCTTGATACGTAGGTCCATTTGAAATCTTGGAAAAGATTGGCACCGATGCCTACAAACTGAAGTTTCCAGAAGAACTTAGTAGTGTGTACGACATGTTTCATGTGTCGAATCTCAAGAAGAGTCCAACACAAGAAACAGTTTTCATCCCGGAGGATGAGGTTCACATTGATAACAAAATCCAATTCACCAAAGCACCTGTTGAGGTCATAGACCGGAATGTAACACCCCGTATTTTCGAATGTCAAAGTCAAAGTCAAAGTCCAAGTCAACTTTGACTATCTTTGGCTATAACTAGTCTATTTCATGCTTTAATTGTATTATGTGGAGTAAGTGTTGCAATCAAGAAAGAATCGAAGTAATCGAATGTTTAGTCAACAAGAACCGATTTACGACTGTGACTAGTAGGAAGTAACAATGCGATAAAGTTAACTAATCAGTAATCAAACCGATCTAACCATCATCGAACTCGAGTTACACGAACTTTGGCTGTTACTATACGTGTGTGTGTGCCTTATGTGTTACCTGTGCATGTTTACTTTATCTTTGTGTGGTGATCAATCGAATCAATCGAAACTCGAATCAAAACTCAAATCACAAATCGAATGCAATCGAAATAGAATTATGAAGAATGGTAACATAAGGATAGGGTGAAGTATAGATGATTGTATGTTAGATATAGTGGTTGGGATTAAAAGTAATTTGAATAGGGAACTCTATCGTACTCGTATCGCCTTCAATCGAAATCAAAATATCGAAAATCGTCGCACCGAACCCTCGAACCAGGCTGTTGATCGATCAGGCTATCAGCCGATCGAACAGACTGTTCGATCGAGTAGGCTGTCCGATCGGGGAAGCCTGGCCGATCGGTCAGCCCTTTCCTCTTTGGGAAGCCTATAAATAGGGCTGTCATTGTCATTCTTTACTAGTTTTGGAAAGCTCTGACCGACCAGCTCGTGCTCCCCTCCTTTTCTCGGATTTCTTTCGATTCCGGTAAGTTTTCATCCTAAATCTTGTACTTTCTTTATCAAAACATGCTCCTACACCTTTATATCTTTCAAATCTTGATTTCTAACCGTGAAATCACCAAGATCTAAGCATTCTTGGATGATGTCATCATGGTGTTCTTCAAGAACATCATGTTTTGGCTTCAATCCACCATGAATAGCTCGGATCTAACTGATTTCCACATAAACAAGCTAAGATCTATCAAGGATCTAAACATTTACACGATGTGAAGGATTGAAAGAAGGAATCCCAACTTTCTTTCGACTCTTTTACACTCAATGCCTTCAAACCGGTAGAAACGGAGCTTGAGCCAACTCACTAATCACTCCAATGGTTGTGTGATTCAAGATCCGGATTCTATCTACGAGGTTCACTGACTTCGGGTTGAACATTAAACCATGGTTCCGAACCGTTCACCGGCCGGACTTGGGTGTTTCCTGTCCGAGTAGGAGAAACAAGTAAGAACGGAGGTTCCCTAGTTAAGCTCGTTGTCAAACTACCTCAATATAACGTCAAATAATCAGAACAGCCAAGTGTTAGACGAACAGGCCGACCAGGTCAGGATGCTGGCCGAACGGTTAGGCTGTTCGAATAAACAGCCCAACCGATCGGACATGCCAGCCGATTGACCAGGCCAGCCGATCGGCTAGCATATGGCCCCACACTTAACAATTTCATGAAGTATGGTATTGAACGAGGTACTGTTCGATCGAACAGCTGTTCGTCAACATTACTCCTCGGATCATGAGATACTATGCTTCAACACTTAGTCGATTTTTCAATTCGTTTGACGTATAGGAATGCCACCCGATCGAACATGCTGTTCGATCGAGTATGCTGTTCGATCGAGTATGTTGTTCGATTGAGTGACATTCTATAGAGGACTACTACTGAAGTTCCTAACCGATCGGTTAAACCGGCCGATCGAACAGACCGTTCGATCGATCGACCTGAAAGGTAAGAACACTTCAGTGTTCTCAAATATTACAACGAAAACTTCAAAAGTTCAAATCCTCACACACAAACACATCTCACTCAAAGGAAGAAACAATCCACTCGAACAGTCCAGCCAATCGAGCCTACCTTCCGATCGAACGGACTGTCCGAACGAATTATCTAGCCGAACGAACAACCCGCTCGATCGAGCCAACTGTTCAATCGACCAGGCTGTTCGACCCACTTACATTTGTTTCCATTCTACATGTTCTTCATCGTTGTGCTATCGAACTGTTCAGGCTAACCCCACTCTCAAGCGCTCCCTTCAATCCATCAAATCAATCGCTGTGAGTAGACTCGATCCCTTTTTGCTTTTAGCACTTTTGGGTGTTACATACGTTACTTATATCAAAACACAATCGATCACACTACTCAAACTATTTGAACGCTAACCAATATGCATGTATTACGTAACAGAATGAATGCTTATTGATTGTGTTTACACGTGGAATGCTGTCTACCTGCCATAACGACGTAGTACTATAGTTTGGACTCAGCACCCGTTCACACGGGGGTTGTTAAGGACAATTACTTGCATGGATTACGGTGGTAATCATGTATTGCGAACCGTCTCAGATGGTCAACCCGCAGTCATTGGTATCGATAGGTCCATGTCGATAATTAACATGCTTCGTTTTCCTCTGTGTACGTGCTGGTTATGCGTAAACTATTTCGAACTCTATATGCTATTATCAAACTTGTATGCTCACCTTTACATTATATGTATTGACTTTATTTTAACGTATGTGACAGGTGTTTAAGATGTTTTCTTGCTAGGAAAGCGAGGCTAGAATAAAGCTCTAGAGGCCCCCAACAAATAGTTGTCTGTCAGGAAAAAGCAACTAGAGCATAGTTGTCTGTAGATCTTGTCAGGCTGGGTCTTTAGGAGCATTTGAACAATATTTATTTGTCTTATTTAAATCTGAGTTGTCGGAACAGAATATTTGACTAGTTGTTATCTGTAATAATTGGTTTGTTATTTGGGACACGGTATGGGACGTGTTATTTAAACTGAATAGTAATGATAATTGTTATGGAAACTTCTGGACAATCTGTTTCGCTCAGTGCCATGCCCCGATGATTCCGCCATCGGTTGGGGTGTGACAGATTGGTATGAGAGCCATAACTATAGGGAATTAGGCAAGACACGACCTAGTCCGGGTCGCTGTCTTAGAGACCTAGACTATAGTTAGGAACCAACAGACCAAGCTTATGTGCTATATATCAATATTCTTGCTATCGCCTAATCATCTGACACCGAACAAGTAATTTGGTCGAGATTAGGTGTGAAAGCCTCAAACTCACGACTGAATTATTTGTTCAGCCTGCAATTTTATTCACAAATGGGAGGAGGTTATTCATCGAGATCAGGTGTGAAAACCGCAAACTCTCGACAAAATTACCTGCTCAACCTCCTCAAATTTTACTAAAACAAGGAAGAAATTGCTAAGCCAGGGGTGAAACCCAAACCTTGGCAGTTTATTCCGAAATTTCTATTTATTCTCACCAAAGCCTCGACGGACTCCAACGACCTGAACTCACGAAGTATGACCTAGGGAATACGTGTTCGATGCCCAAGAATTGAGGCAACAACACGAGCCCGAACGTTGAAAGTGACGACAAGTCTATTGTGAATAGTCGAACCGCTTTGGGTAGTCGATGTCTAGTAGCCGCAGACAATCCATTTCACGATCTTATGGGTTTCGATTCCGAGCCGCTATTGCCTACTCTGATTGTTCGTTGATTTATGTGTTTTACGTGTATTTGCCTGCTTATGTGTCTAAATTTTCGGACTTTTACTCGATTTTTGCTATCACTTCGATCAACACACACGAACCGCATTGCTCTTCTACCTCAAAATGATAACAAATCGCTACGAACCTAGACGAAGTTGTGTTGCGATATACGATTATACTATGCTCGGTATGCTATACGACTATACTATACTACTCGATATGCTATACGAATCGTGAATTTGAATAATAGGTTTCTGTATTCTGACTGTCTTTGTGATCAAATAGGAATGTGCTTCTGCGTTCATGAGTCAGAATGCTCTATGTGCTTGTAAACCTACGTACTTAGCTGCTTCTGTGTTTAAATGTGTATGTGCTTCTGTGCTTAGGTGTCTCTGTGTTCTACGTGCTTACGTGCCTATGTGCTTCTGTGATTACGTGAATCTGTGGTTAGGTGCCTACGTGTTTATGTGATGCGTATTTCGACGTGTTTCTAAGCTTTAGTAAGTAGTAGACGTGTGAGGTAAGAATTGATTTGTTGTGTCTGAGACATACGACGATGTCTGTTGCAGACCATGTCGTCATCTGGACAACGAACCCCATTCACTCGCCAAGAGAAGAGAGACAGGCGTCTCGCTGCTATCATTGCCAAGAGCGTGGCTAAGGCTGTGAGTGACGTGTATGAAAACGCCAGTAAATCGTCTGAGGAATCGCGAATCGACGATCCTAAGGATGCCAACAAGACTGGTTTCAGCTTCAAACAGTTCAAGGCATGCGGACCAAAGGAATTCACCGGAGAAGATGGCCCAACAGTTATGTTTCAATGGTTCGATTCTATCGAAGTCACCCTGCGCCAAAGCAGCTGTCCAGAAAATCTCCGCACCCTCAATGCTACAGGCGTCTTCCAGTCCCGAGCTCTAGACTGGTGGACGGCCGAACGAAACAAGCGTGGAAATGATGCAGCTTATGAGCTGACCTGGGAGGAGTTAAAGGCAATCATGATGGACGAATTTTGCCCTCCCCATGAACGCCAAAAGTTGGAGGACGAGTTTTGGAACATTAAGCAGAAGGATGGAGATAACGCTGCCTTGACTGCACGCTTTAAACAGCTCAACATCATTTGTCCCGATCAAGTCAAGACGCCAAAGATGGCAATCAAGAAGTACATTCGAGCTCTACCCGATTGTGTTGCCGACTTTGTTCATGCCGCCAAGACATCATCGATTGAAGAGACCTACCTGCTTGCCGCCGAGATCAATGACAAGCGGGTAAAGTCTGGTTTTTGGGATAAGCATACCAAGTCTCTGCACCAAGCCACCGCCACATCAACCGTCGACACCCCCACTGCTCAACCCTCCAAGTCATCAAGAAGAAAGAAGAAGCACAACAACAACAGCTTCAGCAACAAGAACTGTGCTGTGACAACAACTGCTGCTCCTCTGCAAGCTGTACCGGCTCAGCAGCAGTCTCACCACCGACAAGCTCCAGTGTTCAATGCGCTGCCAGCTAAGCGCGCTTACACAGGTCCCCACCTGCTCTGCCCGACATGCTCGTACCATCATCCGGTGGGAATCGCCTGTCGTTTCTGCGCCCACTGCAACCTCTACGGGCATTTCATTGCGAACTGTCGCTATGGTCCTCGTCAAGCCCCAGTTCAAGCCGCCGCTCATCAAGCTCTACTTCCAGCCCCTCAAGGCCAACCAGCAGCTCAAGCACCCGTGGTCAATGCTCGAGTCTGCTTTGCATGTGGTGATCCAAACCACTTTTCAAACTTGTGCCCGAACAGGGTTGTGAAACAAGAACCCCAGCAGCAGCAGCAACAGCAGCAGCCTCAGCAGCAACAGCAAGCAGCCCGTGCAAGAACCATTAACATCAATGCCCGTCAAGCCCAGGTTGACAACAATGTGGTTAATGGTACGTTCCTTGTGAATGGTATTTATGCATCATGTTTGTTTGATACTGGAGCCGATAACTGCTTTGTGTCGTTTGAATTCGAGAAGCTCCTTAGTCGTAAGCGTTCTTATCTCCCCTCGTCATTTGAAGTCGAAGTTGCTACTGGAAGAACCGTCGCTGTTAACTCTTCGTGATTGTACCCTCGAACTCAACAATCACATCTTCCCAATCGACCTTATTCCGATGCAACTCAGAAGTTTTGACGTCATAGTAGGCATGGACTTTCTTCGCGAAAACCATGCTGAAGTTGTGTGTTTCGAAAAGATGATTCGATTTTCGCTCGCGAATGGTTATTTGTTATGTGTGTACGGTGAAACAGCTTCGAAAGGTCTCAAACTCATGTCATGCGTTCAAGCTAGCAAGTATCTCCGCAAGGAATACAGCGCTTTCTTGGCCAACATTGTAGTAGCGGAGAAGGAAAAGAAAAAGAAGGTTGAAGTCAAAGACGTTCCAGTGGTTCGTGAATTTCCTCAGGTGTTCCCTGGTGATTTCCCCGGACTACCGCCAAGTCGTGATATCAACTTTCGTATTGACCTTATTCTTGGAGCTAACCCTGTTGCCAAAGCCCCTTATCGACTCGCAGCATCCGAAATAAGGGAACTCTCAAACCAACTCCAGGAGTTACTTGAGAAAGGCTTTATTCGCCCGAGCACCTCTCCTTGGGGTGCACCAGTCCTTTTCGTCAAAAAGAAGGATGGGTCGTTCAGGATGTGTATCGACTATCGAGAATTAAATAAGCTGACCATCAAGAACCGTTACCCTTTGCCTCGAATCGATGACTTATTTGATCAGCTGCAAGGTGCCAAGTGTTTCTCGAAGATTGATTTACGTTCAGGCTATCATCAATTGCGCATACAAGAGGAAGATACACCCAAAACAGCCTTTCGAACTCGATACGGCCATTACGAATTCGTTGTTATGCCCTTTGGTCTAACCAACGCACCCGCGGTTTTTATAGATCTGATGAATCGCGTGTGTAAGCCTTATCTTGACCGTTTCGTCATCGTGTTCATCGACGATGTCCTGATTTATTCCAAGTCGAAGGCCGAACACGCGCAACATCTGTGACAACCCGAACTTTCCAGATTAGCGTCTTTCAGTTTCTGATCCCTCAATACTTCTTCTTTACACGTCTCTCATTTTAGAATCTGATTAACGTTGTAACACTTAAGGTGCTTTTAGTGTATCGCTTAACGTGGGATGTAAGTGGGCTTCGTAGGTGTCTAGTAGACTGGGCCGCACCTACCGCTATAACACTTGGGCTGCCATCATACTATCTAATCCCTTTTGACTTGTGTACTCGGCCCAAATTTATGGTGTACCAAAACATGAATTAAGTGGGCTCGGCCCACTCCATACCGATTGTGTATGGGATTAGTTCCATGCATATAGTATAATTTAGCACATGATAGGTCAAACCCTAATATCCTTGTTACCCTCACAACTCATGACGGCAGCCATTCTCTCTATCCCTTCTCCGGCAACGGCAGCGGAGTACCTACGGCCGATGATTATTCCAACAAACCCACACCCGACTTCCTCCTCGTTCTCTCACTTAAATGGTCGACCACCATTAACAGTGGTGGCGCACGTCGGACGAAATAGATGAGAGAGAGAAAGAAAGAAAGGAGCTGAGGGTGGCGCGTGGTTGTTACAGCGACGGAAAGGAACCAGGGAGGGAAGGGAACCGGTGAGGTCGGTGTCGTCTCAGACGACGGTGGTTTTTATGTTTCGACAAATCTTTGGCAGGCCCGTTTCTTGTTTCTGGTCGTAGCTCGGGGATGTTACCGGTCGACTGTTGATTGATTGATGATGATGGTGTCAGTGGTGGCCGATGAGGGCAGCCAGTAACGACGACGTTACGACAGAAGTTGTTCCAACATCTCTCTCTGATCCTCAAGATCTCTAGCGCTATTCTGCATATCGGTTAGTGGCTATAATTGTTATTCAATGAGATTATGTTGCTGTGATTTCATGTGAACGGATAAATGTGAATACTGAATCATTGCCTGTAACCATGATGTTAATCGCTAAACTGTTAGGGTTCATATCGATAGCTGTCAACTTACCCAATGAGGATTATGTGGTTATAATGATCTGGTGTGTCAACGCGAATGGTATGAACGTATGTGTGTAACTGTGTTCATGATGATCGAGGATTAGAATGTAGGGTTGTTCATTAATGAATTTTTGATGCATGGCTATGGCAAACACACGTGTATGAATCAGTTGGATTGTGATGAATCCGATTATGAGGTGATAAATCGGTGGTTTTAAATGGGGGTTGGGAATAAGATAGCGACTGCTGAATTGATGATGATGTCCATCAATAATTAATGTTCGACAAGAATTAACATTCTGATGATTTGTAATCCAAATGTGTTGTTTTAATAAATTTGATATCACATGGGTAGGGGTTCCATCATAACTGACAATAGCATCACAATATTTATTAAGTGATTTGAAATTGGTCAAATTGTTGTATACTTAATTGTCACATGGAGGGCTGATCATGTGATCTCTAAAGGGGCGGCACACATGCTTCCTTTATGAGTTATGTGTGTAAGCTATATGCATAGGCTAGTGGGGAAATAAAAATAAAAAAATAAATAAATGAATAAATAAATAACCACTTCATGTTACATTAAGGTATAAATTGGAGGTGGGCATTTTATATATGTGCATGCATGATTGGACCTCACTTTATGCCCACCAATGAATGAGGAGTAGTATAGTTCTAATAACTAATACAGAATGGTAGTGGACCGAATATTGAGCACATGTGTATGTCATTTATTTGATGTGATTTGAATTGAAAAGCACTGTATGTTGAATGAAAATGTTGAAGTAATATATGTGCTGTAGTCGTTGGAACATATATATATACGGTAATATATATATAAACTACCTATGCATGTGTTGATGTAATATGTATATACTGAAATCATTGGAACATACGTATTCACTAAGCTAGTAGAAGGGGTATACATGGATCATTTATGTGTGCACATGACATGTTGAGCAATACAAGAACCGAGGACATATTATATATATATGTATATGGAAATTTGTTGTGAGTAACAATGTGATTAAATTAAATGTAAACTGATTGTGACCAACATGTGAATATTATAGGCTTAAACTAACTGAGTGTGATCGAGTAACTGGTCCTACCGAGCAAAACCAAGGTGAGTTCACTGCACTTTTCTCAAGCATGCGTCCCGGTGGTTTGGGACAACTGGTAAACATTTGGAAGGGAAAACATTGGGTAAATAACTTAATCGGTTTTGGTTATTGCCTGGAGGGCAATGGGGGTGATTAGTTGATAGCGCTATTAGGTACTAATTATCTGGGTTTCACTATGGTTGTTTAGAGGCACACTCCTCGGTTACGTAAGGGCGGTTCCCCTAGGGTAACTAACTGGACAACATAGTGGGTTGCTAAGAGGCACACTCCTTGGTTACGTAAGGGCATAGTCCCTAGGGTAACTAACTTGAGCAACATCGTAACGCATCATTGAATCGCATAAACATATAACTGGTAACACAACACGTAAGCAACACTTTGAACTCACCAGCGTAGTCTGACACACTTGTTCGCATGCTTGTAGGTCATTAACGTTTGGAACATGGACTTGCTATCTGGGAGTGCTGGAGTGGTCATGGATCGAGACTCTTGGGTGACTTATAAACGTTACATTGATTTTGAATGTTATCGTGAAACTATTACTAAACGAATTAATACATGCTTCCGCTACATAACTTTTGAGAATTGATAACATGTTGACATTTTATAATAGTAGTTAATGTCATGACTTATTTAATATCTATCATTGGTTCAATGTGATTGGTGGCTCGAACTCTGATGCGTAACACGCCTCGCGAGGTTTCCGCAGGTGGAATTTTGGGGGGTGTTACAGTTGGTATCAGAGCCACTGGTTATAGTGAACTAGGTTTTAAAACGTTTTGTAAAACCAGACTATAACCGAACAACTTCGAAAATCGATCATGACACTCAGCTCCAGATTGCAAGGTTCGTCTCTCTCTCACTTTATGCATTACTTGCTTAGCAGTCACACACTCACAGCTTACATGAACTGAAACATTTAACACCATAGTGACTTGATAGTGTGACACTACTCTTCGACTCATGTAAACCATAGAACTATGATATCATCTGTTGTGTTGTTTGAACGGGGGAAGCTTTGAGCGCAAGCTAAGAGGCACTGAGATAAACATGCAAATTGCCTTATTATTATGGGTGCACACTTAATAATAACGCGGGGTGCATGCAAATCCCAGTGAGGCTTAATGAGCGTGAGAAGGGTTCTGCCCTATTGTGTGTAAACTTGGTAGTTTGTAGATTTCAATGTGATACTCGACTTTTACCTCATTTCGACCCTTAAGATTGTTCCCTTCTCTTATATAGAACCATGAGGGACAACGGAGGACGGAGGTATAAGTTAATCAACTCCCGGATAAACATGATGACATAAACAATAATCTTACTCCTTGTATTGCTAGAATTGCCATTACATAACAGTTTTCCTCTCTAAGCTAGTCTATCCCCTAGCCCTTTCCTTGGCCGACGCTTACCGTTTAAGGTGACAGTTTGGTATAGATAAACCTATCATTCCATTATCATGGTCACACTACATTCTCGATTGTCTACGCATAAACTCCTATAACATTGTGCTCTAGTTTAAAAATAACCTGATAAACTCTTCTTTTGATACGTAGTGATCACTTCTTGTACTCTGAGGATGGTTGTGTATTATTTTGTGACCATATCATTTCGAAAATATTTTCGTGTCCTTGTAATGAAACCTTTTGGTGACGTACTTGATGTTCTTAATACACACGCCTTAGTTCAACCCTTCAAAGTTGGCTTCATACGTGTTCGACTAATTACACACTCAATTTTGTACATAGATTTTAGTGAACCATTCTTATTCGCATACGGCAGGCTTGACGACTGTGGAGAACGCTCCGATTAAACCGGATCACTATGAATTCGACCAACCGTTACTCTTCAACATAATTCTTATTGTGTCAACACCCTCAATGTAACGCTTCCAATGACCGGTAGTGTCACCTTATTTCTAATTATACCGCTTGTGTGTGCAACCAGCTACACCATCATCATCGGATTTATTATTCTACTAGTGATTTTAAAACAATTATGTGGAACAGATTGATGATAGTCACGTCTTGGTATGTGTTTCGCGTCTTATCTGGTTGTGGTAAAATGGATATCATAGTTCTTGTCTAACCCTGTGGTACGCTAATTCTCGTTTGTCTAAATCTCTCTCTGTGAACATTAATCGAGAAGCAACAGGCCATACTTAAGTTCATTAAGTGTAGGAGCATAAAATAAAATTTCTACTTCCGTGAGGTATGTCGAAGTCAACACCCTTTTCCGTGTGGAAGCACCATGCTTATGTATAGCTTCATCGACCTCTTTGTTCCATGCTTACCTCTCCTTGACCGAAGGCTGGTCATCTACTACGACCAACTGCGACCAAAATATCACGAACAATATCAACTGAAAATCTCTTTTCCCTTTGAACGAACGAGTCAAGATGATACCAGCCTGAAATAGGGATTAATGCCTAACTTGAGTTTTCATTCAATCGATTGATTGAATTGC
The DNA here is from genome assembly GCF_002127325.2 of Helianthus annuus. NCBI lineage: Eukaryota > Viridiplantae > Streptophyta > Magnoliopsida > Asterales > Asteraceae > Helianthus > Helianthus annuus. Next base: position 71,872,882 of record NC_035435.2, on the reverse strand, counting down.
TTGAATCACCTGTTCCAAGAAATTATGTTTCTTTCTCGAATTCTTACATACGATGGCATCACCTTTGATCTTCGATAGGGGTGACTGCACCCGTTCTGATCGCCGGTAGCGATACCATATATAAACATATATCTCTTACACTCACTTTATCACATTCACATATTTTGCTTCGAGAAAATCTTGGTGGTGCACCCGACACACGTGATTTGAGGGTTGAGCATTTTAGCCTGTAACAAACTACTTTAACACATTTCCAGTTCGGTTTATCTCGTCGACCCTTCGTTTATGATGTACGACATTCGCCTCAATTCTGGTAAGCTCTAGATATACATTAGACACACTTGCTTCGAGAAGTGTTGGCTACTTAATATACAACATCCATGATAACTAAACACTGCCTTTTTGCAAGTCCCCAAATTCGAAGGCGTATAGCTCACCTAAGTTATAGTTAGTGCAACAACCCCCCCCCCCCGGTCGCACATGTTAAATGCACCAGGCAATGCCATACAGATGTATGACACACTCGTATTTCAACTTTTGTGAGCATCTCTTGAGCTTAGCATAACTTGTCACAACATTCTTCATTATCAAGCTCTTATTAACTCAACTTGTGTTTCTACTTAAGAGCAAGACATTTTTAGTTTAACACAATTAACACAAACTCTATTACCTCAAACACTCATTCATGCATAACACTCACATGACGGTAATTCGGGGAATTACGGAATTACACATGGGTTGTACTCGAACGTTGATGAACAATTAGAACACTATTCCTGAACAAATAAAGAAATATAACTTATGTGAATTTATATGTTATCTGACTTTATATGCTATATGACATATATATTATTTAGTGAACTTTCGTGAAACCGTATTTAACTACGTGTTTAGTGAATTATCGACAAACTCATAATTGGAGCCTAGAGTATAATATAGCCTAAATTTCGAGGACGAAATTTCTGTAACATGGGGAGGATGTGACACCCGAGCAAAATTCGCAATAATCCTAATTTCCTCACTTCACTCCTCAGTTCTTACTTGTCAAATTTCGTCAAATTTCGGGACGAAATTTCTTTCAAGTTGGGGATGATGTGACAACCCGAACTTTCCAGATTAGCGTCTTTCAGTTTCTGATCCCTCAATACTTCTTCTTTACACGTCTCTCATTTTAGAATCTGATTAACGTTGTAACACTTAAGGTGCTTTTAGTGTATCGCTTAACGTGGGATGTAAGTGGGCTTCGTAGGTGTCTAGTAGACTGGGCCGCACCTACCGCTATAACACTTGGGCTGCCATCATACTATCTAATCCCTTTTGACTTGTGTACTCGGCCCAAATTTATGGTGTACCAAAACATGAATTAAGTGGGCTCGGCCCACTCCATACCGATTGTGTATGGGATTAGTTCCATGCATATAGTATAATTTAGCACATGATAGGTCAAACCCTAATATCCTTGTTACCCTCACAACTCATGACGGCAGCCATTCTCTCTATCCCTTCTCCGGCAACGGCAGCGGAGTACCTACGGCCGATGATTATTCCAACAAACCCACACCCGACTTCCTCCTCGTTCTCTCACTTAAATGGCCGACCACCATTAACGGTGGTGGCGCACGTCGGACGAAATAGATGAGAGAGAGAAAGAAAGAAAGGAGCTGAGGGTGGCGCGTGGTTGTTACAGCGACGGAAAGGAACCAGGGAGGGAAGGGAACCGGTGAGGTCGGTGTCGTCTCAGACGACGGTGGTTTTTATGTTTCGACAAATCTTTGGCAGGCCCGTTTCTTGTTTCTGGTCGTAGCTCGGGGATGTTACCGGTCGACTGTTGATTGATTGATGATGATGGTGTCAGTGGTGGCCGATGAGGGCAGCCGGTAACGACGACGTTACGACAGAAGTTGTTCCAACATCTCTCTCTGATCCTCAAGATCTCTAGCGCTATTTTGCATATCGGTTAGTGGCTATAATTGTTATTCAATGAGATTATGTTGCTGTGATTTCATGTGAATGGATAAATGTGAATACTGAATCATTGCCTGTAACCATGATGTTAATCGCTAAACTGTTAGGGTTCATATCGATAGCTGTCAACTTACCCAATGAGGATTATGTGGTTATAATGATCTGGTGTGTCAACGCGAATGGTATGAACGTATGTGTGTAACTGTGTTCATGATGATCGAGGATTAGAATGTAGGGTTGTTCATTAATGAATTTTTGATGCATGGCTATGGCAAACACACGTGTATGAATCAGTTGGATTGTGATGAATCCGATTATGAGGTGATAAATCGGTGGTTTTGAATGGGGGTTGGGAATAAGATAGCGACTGCTGAATTGATGATGATGTCCATCAATAATTAATGTTCGACAAGAATTAACATTCTGATGATTTGTAATCCAAATGTGTTGTTTTAATAAATTTGATATCACATGGGTAGGGGTTCCATCATAACTGACAATAGCATCACAATATTTATTAAGTGATTTGAAATTGGTCAAATTGTTGTATACTTAATTGTCACATGGAGGGCTGATCATGTGATCTCTAAAGGGGCGGCACACATGCTTCCTTTATGAGTTATGTGTGTAAGCTATATGCATAGGCTAGTGGGGAAATAAAAATAAAAAAATAAATAAATGAATAAATAAATAACCACTTCATGTTACATTAAGGTATAAATTGGAGGTGGGCATTTTATATATGTGCATGCATGATTGGACCTCACTTTATGCCCACCAATGAATGAGGAGTAGTATAGTTCTAGTAACTAATACAGAATGGTAGTGGACCGAATATTGAGCACATGTGTATGTCATTTATTTGATGTGATTTGAATTGAAAAGCACTGTATGTTGAATGAAAATGTTGAAGTAATATATGTGCTGTAGTCGTTGGAACATATATATATACGGTAATATATATATAAACTACCTATGCATGTGTTGATGTAATATGTATATACTGAAATCATTGGAACATACGTATTCACTAAGCTAGTAGAAGGGGTATACATGGATCATTTATGTGTGCACATGACATGTTGAGCAATACAAGAACCGAGGACATATTATATATATATATGTATATGGAAATTTGTTGTGAGTAACAATGTGATTAAATTAAATGTAAACTGATTGTGACCAACATGTGAATATTATAGGCTTAAACTAACTGAGTGTGATCGAGTAACTGGTCCTACCGAGCAAAACCAAGGTGAGTTCACTGCACTTTTCTCAAGCATGCGTCCCGGTGGTTTGGGACAACTGGTAAACATTTGGAAGGGAAAACATTGGGTAAATAACTTAATCGGTTTTGGTTATTGCCTGGAGGGCAATGGGGGTGATTAGTTGATAGCGCTATTAGGTACTAATTATCTGGGTTTCACTATGGTTGTTTAGAGGCACACTCCTCGGTTACGTAAGGGCGGTTCCCCTAGGGTAACTAACTGGACAACATAGTGGGTTGCTAAGAGGCACACTCCTCGGTTACGTAAGGGCATAGTCCCTAGGGTAACTAACTTGAGCAACATCGTAACGCATCATTGAATCGCATAAACATATAACTGGTAACACAACACGTAAGCAACACTTTGAACTCACCAGCGTAGTCTGACACACTTGTTCGCATGCTTGTAGGTCATTAACGTTTGGAACATGGACTTGCTATCTGGGAGTGCTGGAGTGGTCATGGATCGAGACTCTTGGGTGACTTATAAACGTTACATTGATTTTGAATGTTATCGTGAAACTATTACTAAACGAATTAATACATGCTTCCGCTACACAACTTTTGAGAATTGATAACATGTTGACATTTTATAATAGTAGTTAATGTCATGACTTATTTAATATCTATCATTGGTTCAATGTGATTGGTGGCTCGAACTCTGATGCGTAACACGCCTCGCGAGGTTTCCGCAGGTGGAATTTTGGGGGGTGTTACAACATCTACGTTTGGTTCTCGAGTTACTCCAGGGAGACCAACTCTACGCCAAGTTCTCCAAGTGCGAATTCTGGTTGGAGGAGGTTCAGTTTCTGGGTCACATCGTGAATAGTCAGGGTATTCATGTCGATCCCGCGAAGATTGGAGCAGTTAAAAGCTGGATTACGCCTAAGAACCCGTCCGAAGTCCGATCATTTCTTGGACTAGCGGGCTATTATCGACGATTTATTGAAGAATTCTCTAATATCGCTGTGCCGCTTACCGCACTTACCCATAAAGACAGATCTTTTGTTTGGGGAACCGAACAATAATCTGTTTTTCAAACCCTTAAGCGAAAGCTCTGCAACGCTCCTGTTCTCGCGTTGCCGGACGGAAACAACAATTTCATTGTCTATTGTGATGCTTCCAACCTTGGTCTTGGCTATGTTCTCATGCATCGGGACAAGGTTATAGCTTACGCATCTCGTCAGCTCAAAATCCATGAGAAGAACTATACGACCCACGATCTCAAGCTAGGCGCAGTTGTTTTTGCATTGAAGATCTGGCGACACTACCTGTATGGTACCAAGTGTACGATCTTCACCGATCACAGGAGTTTACAACACATCTTTAATCAGAAAGAACTTAACATGCGTCAACGCCGATGGGTAGAACTTCTTAACGATTACGACTGTGAGATTCGTTATCACCCGGGCAAGGCAAATGTTGTTGGCGATGCGCTCAGCAGACGGAGTTATGTGCTCAGTATTCGCAATACCCAAGCCCAGCATAACCTCGAAGCCCTCATCCGCGAAGCCCAGCATGCTTGTTTTAACGAACGCACTTTGAAGAAAGAGAGGATCTATCACGATGGAGCTCAGCTCGTAAGCAAAGCAGATGGGATATTCTATTATCTGGACCGAATTTGGATCCCTAAGCGGACCGATTTGTGGAAGATTATAATGAATGAAGCCCACAAATCCTGATACTCCATTCATCCCGGTGCCGATAAAATGTACCAGGATCTTTGTTACAAGAACTGGTGGCCGGGTATGAAACAGGATATCGCCCTCTATGTTGGAAGTTGCCTGACTTATGCAAGAGTTAAGGCTGAACATCAACGACCTTTCGGCTTACTCGAACAACCTCCAATCCCATATGGAAGTGGGAGAGTATAGCTATGGATTTCATAACCAAACTTTGGCCCACGCCATCAGGTCACGACAGCATTTGGGTTATAGTGGATCGACTGACCAAATCAGCCCACTTTTTACCAATACGGGAGGACTACAAGGTAGAACGACTAGCCCGAATCTACACCGACGAGATCATTTGTAATCACGGTACGCCTCGTGACATCATTTCAGACCGTGACGCTCGGTTTACTTCGCGATTGTGGGAAACGTTTCAAGCGGCCCTTGGTACGTCGCTAAATCTAAGTACTGCATTCCATCCTCAAACTGACGGACAGACTGAAAGAACGATCCGTACTCTTGAAGACATGCTTCGCGCGTGTGTCATAGACTTCGGAGGTAGTTGGAACAAAGACCTACCGTTAGTCGAATTCTCGTACAACAACAGCTATCATGCCAGCATACAAATGGCACCATTCGAGGCTTTATATGGAAGAAGATGTCGTTCGCCTATTGTGTGGACCGAGATCGGTCAATCGCAATTAATCGGTCCCGAGTTACTACAAGAAACGACTGACAAAATCCTCCAGATTCGAGACAACTTGGCAAAGGCCAGGGATAGACAGAAAAGTTACGCCGATAGAAGACGCAAGCCCCTTGAATTTGACGTTGGCGACTACGTACTCCTAAAGGTATCACCTTGGAAGGGTGTAGTCAGATTCGGCAAGAAAGGGAAGCTAGCGCCTCGATATGTTGGACCTTTTAAGATTCTGGAAAGGATCGGAAAAGTCGCCTACAAACTCGAACTACCGGAAGAACTCAGTAACGTCCACCCGACTTTCCATGTGTCAAACCTCCGAAAATGCCTAGCTGACCATGATTTGATTGTACCTCTCGATGATCTTCATGTCAACGAAACGCTACACTTCGTGGAAAAGCCTGTCGAAGTCATGGATCTCCAAACCAAGCAACTCAGGCGCTCGCGCATCCCTATCGTGAAAGTCCGATGGGAAGGAAAACGAGGCTCGGAGTTCACTTGGGAACTCGAAAGCGACATGAAGGCCAAGTATCCGCAGTTGTTCAAATAAAGATCTGAAGTGTCAAATTGTTAATTCACGGTGCTGTGCAGCTTCGAGCCTAATTTCGGGACGAAATTCCCTAAACAAGGGGAGGCTGTAACACCCCGTGTTTTTGAATGTTAAAGTCAAAGTCAAAGTCCAAGTCAACTTGGACTATCTTTGACTATAACTAGTCTATTTCATGCTTTAATTGTATTATGCGGAGTAAGTGTTGTAATCAAGAAAGAATCAAAGTAATTGAATGATTAGTCAACGTGAACCGATTTACGACTGTGACTAGTAGGAAGTAACAATGCGATAAAGTTAACTAATCAGTAATCAAACCGATCTAACCATCATCGAACTCGAATTACACGAAATTTGGTTGTTACTATACGTGTGTGTGTGCCTTATGTGTTACCTATGCATGTTTACTTTATGTTTTGTGTGGTGATCATTCGAATCAATCGAAACTCGAATCGAAACTCAAATCACAAATCGAATGCAATCGAAATCGAATTATGACGAATGGTAACGTAAGGATAGGGTGAAGTATAGATGATTGTATATTAGATATAGTGGTTGGGATTAAAAGTAATTTGAATAGGGAACTCTATCGTACTCGTATCGCCTTCAATCGAAATCAAAATATCGAAAATCGTCGCACCGAACCCTCGAACCAGGCTGTTGATCGATCAGGCTATCAGCCGATCGAACAGCCCAGCCGATCGAACAGACTGTTCGATCGAGCAGGCTGTCCGATCGGGGAAGCCTGGCCGATCGGCCAGCCCTTTCCTCTTTGGGAAGCCTATAAATAGGGTTGTCATTGTCATTCTTTACCACCTTTGGAAAGCTCTGACCGACCAGCTCGTACTCCCCTCCTTTTCTCAGATTTCTTTCGATTCTGATAAGTTTTCATCCTAAATCTTGTACTTTCTTTATCAAAACATGCTCCTACACCTTTCTATCTTTCAAATCTTGATTTCTAACCGTGAAATCACCAAGATCTAAGCATTCTTGGATGATGTCATCATGGTGTTCTTCAAGAACATCATGTTTTGGCTTCAATCCACCATGAATAGCTCGGATCTAACTGATTTCCACATAAACAAGCTAAGATCTATCAAGGATCTAAACATTTACACGATGTGAAGGATTGAAAGAAGGAATCCCAACTATCTTTCGACTCTTTTACACTCAATGCCTTCAAACCGGTAGAAACGGAGCTTGAACCAACTCACTAATCACTCCAATGGTTGTGTGATTCAAGATCCGGATTCTATCTACGAGGTTCACCGACTTCGGGTTAAACATTAAACCATGGTTCCGAACCGTTCACCGGCCGGACTTGGGTTATTCCTGTCCGAGCAGGAGAAACAAGTAAGAACGGAGGTTCCCTAGTTAAGCTCGATGTCAAACTACCTCAATATAACGTCAAATAATCAGAACAGCCAAGTGTTAGACGAACAGGCCGACCAGGTCAGGATGCTGGCCGAACGGTTAGGCTGTTCGAACGAACAGCCCAACCGATCGGACATGCCAGCCGATTGACCAGGCCAGCCGATCGGCTAGCATATGGCCCCACACTTAACAATTTCATGAAGTATGGTATTGAACGAGATACTGTTCGATCGAACAGTTGTTCGTCAACATTACTCCTTGGATCATGAGATATTATGCTTCAACATTTAGTCGATTTTTCAATTCGTTTGACGTATAGGAATGCCACCCGATCGAACATGTTGTTCGATCGAGTATGCTGTTCGATCGAGTATGTTGTTCGATTGAGTGACATTCTACAGAGGACTACTACTGAAGTTCCTAACCGATCGGTTAAACCGGCCGATCGAACAGACCGTTCGATCGATCGACCTGAAAGGTAAGAACAATTCAGTGTTCTCAAATACTACAACGAAAACTTCAAAAGTTCAAATCCTCACACACAAACACATCTCACTCAAAGGAAGAAACAATCCACTCGAACAGTCCAGCCGATCGAGCCTACCGGGCTGAGAACGGACTGTCCGAACGAATTGTCTAGCCGAGCGAACAACCCGCTCGATCGAACCAACTGTTCGATCGACCAGGCTGTTCGACCCACTTACATTTGTTTCCATTCTACGTGTTCTTTGTCGTTGTGTATCGAACTGTTCAGGCTAACCCCACTCTCAAGCGCTCCCTTCAATCCATCAAATCAATCGCTGTGAGTATACTCGATCCCTTTTTGCTTTTAGCACTTTTGGGTGTTACATACGTTACTTATATCAAAACACAATCGATCTCACTACTCAAACTATTTGAACGCTAACCAATATGCATGTATTACGTGACTGAATGAATGCTTGTTGATTGTGTTTACACGTGGAATGCTGTCTACCTGCCTTAACGACGTAGTACTATAGTTTGTACTCAGCACCCGTTCACACGGGGGTTGTTAAGGACAATTACTTGCATGGATTATGGTGGTAATCATGTATTGCGAACCGTCTCGGACGGTCAACCCGCAGTCATTGGTATCGATAGGTCCATGTCGATAATTAACATGCTTTGTTTTCCTTTGTGTACGTGCTGGTTATGCGTAAAGTATTTCGAACTCTATATGCTATTATCAAACTTGTATGCTCACCTTTACATTATATGTATTGACTTTATTTTAACGTATAGTTGTCTGTCAGGAAAAAGCAACTAGAGCATAGTTGTTTGTAGATCTTGCCAGGCTGGGTCTTTAGGAGCATTTGAACAATATTTATTTGTCTTATTTAAATCTGAGTTGTCGGAACAGAATATTTGACTAGTTGTTATCTGTAATAATTTGTTTGTTATTTGGGACACGGTATGGGACGTGTTATTTAAACTGAATAGTAATGATAATTGTTATGGAAACTTCTGGACAATCTGTTCCGCTCAGTGCCATGCCCCGATGATTCTGCCATCGGTTGGGGTGTGACACGGAAGGTCCAGAAAACATGAAGGAGTCGTAACATATTAGCAAAAATTCGTTGGAACACTCGACACGGACCTGAATATACTTGGGAACGTGAAAATCAAAACCAAAATACCCCAACCTGTTCGAGAATACTTCTACAAAGGATGACTCAGCTTGAATTTCGGGATGAAATTCTCAATAACAGGGGGAGAATGTGACAACTGCCACTTTCTGGCAACATTCATACACTTAAAGTACTCATTTTTAGCTACAATTTTTGTGCATTTTGAACACCCGAACTGCGTATTTCGTAACATACTCTTAGAATACTCATGGAATACTTACTTAGGATGCACATGATTCATTTTTATTGAATACATTTGAAACAGTTTAAACAATGCATCGAAACTACTAGAAAAGCACCTAGTAAACTAGTATTCTGACAAAAACGCAGGATCCGCAGAAACCATCTAAACGACATCTTTAGGACTCAGACGAAAGTCCAACATCTAATATATACTAAACCCTAACTAGGAATGCAAGGGTTTGATTTAAAACCTTTCCGAAGTCCGACAACACTAAAAATTGCCCGAAAAGCACTAAAAGCGACGATTTCAACACTTTTCCGCAGAAATTCTGCAGAAATTAGCTTTTTAATATTTTTACAACATGTAAAAATGATGTTTAACATAGAATTCATATGAGGATACCTTCGGAAATCATCCGAACCAATAACTACATCAATTCACACAAGTTACACAAGCTTAGCGTTCAAATAACGACTAACGGAAACAAAGCGAAACGATTATCCGAACAATATCGGATCTTTTTTTAGTGACCATCTAATATTATTTAGATCATATTAGACTAGTAATGGTCACTTAACACCTTCTTAACACTTAAACACTTGAACATACAAGTTTCCTAACATAACATCTCAAAAATCCTAACACTTTATCAAAGAAAACAAGTTCAAAGCAAGGGTACCCCCCCCCACACACACTAATCCCGGCCCAACCTTCATGTGGGACCCATTTTTTTTATCTTGTCTCCACAAATATCTTACTACTTACCTTTGGATGCAAGTGGTTACACAAGTGGGCCTCGTGGTAAAGCATGGTGAAGACTTATAACACTTTGATTCAAAATCCTCTAAGCACTTCATCTCATTTTTCACCATCTTTTTCACACACTTAAGAAACTCTCTCAACATTCATATATTATCCAAGAACACCATAAAAACATTTCACCTTTCAAGCCTTCTTTGATGATCAAGATGGAACTTGAAGATACTTAAGGTGATCTAAAGCAACAACAAGAAGAAGCAAGCCTTTCCATCCATTCAAAAGCTTTCAAAACCCCAAGATCAACAACTTTTCTTTTCTTTAAATCATCATTAAGATCATCCCTAGCCATTAGTGCTAGAAGTAAGCTTCTAAAATCCCTTTTTCATACTTATTTATGTATTATTTAGTTAAAGAACATGTAATAAACTTAATAATCATACAAAATAAGATGAAAATACAAAGAAGCAAAATAATAATCATGATATAAAAGTGTGTTTATGTTGTGATTTAAGGATGAATACTTGCATATTTGATCTAGTTTTGATGATTAGCATATGAATAACTTGTTAGATGATGTTTAAAAACATAATCTAACAAGTATACAAGTTAATGTTTAAGAGTTTTGTTAAACATAAATGTTTAGATGGATGATCATAATCTTGGATTTTGTTAAAGTATAAGAGGTTTTTCACTAAAAATAATACTTTTAAAAGTTATAAAAAGAAACATACAAGATGGGTTTTTATAAAAAGTTTGTTAAAACTAGAAGTAAATCATGGATTTTGAACTAGTTAACATATGTTATGATCATACCAAAACCCTACATGTTATTGATTTCATCTTGTTAAGATTTTGATACAAATCTCATATTTTTTTGTTAAGAAAAATATGAGAAGATTATTGGTGATTTTATAAGAAAAAGATATGTTTTATATAAACATGGCAAAGTATATATTTCAAAGAAAATATGGCCATTTTTCTTAAAAATCATAAGTTATAAAAACTATTATTTTTGACAAAATCTTTATTAGATTAAAAAGATTTTTAAAGAATAGTTTCTATAAAAGAAAAAATTGATATGAATATATATTTTTGAGAAAATATATATTTAGTTATCTTAACAACTTATGTGCTAAGTGTTATTTGTTTGTATTAGTTATATACTTGAAAACTAGTAACTTGAATACAATGGTACAAATAAACACAAGACACATTACAACTAAAGTCTTACAAGACTACACGCAAATACACCTTAAAAACAACTTACGGATGTTCCGAGCCTTTTGACACAACTTATGAACAAATCGGACTTACGGACAACTATACGAACTATATAAATATTACAGACTATAAATACACAATATATCGACGACTTGGTAAACTACATTTTCTAAACCGAATAAGTAACCACATATTTTATACAATATACAAAATATGTTACTTATGGTTTATATTAAAAAGGTATTGTTTTTGAAATATATAAACATATATATATATTTCTTACCATCTAAAATATAGTGTTTTAGTGAAAAACTAAAAATATATTTTTAGAACAAATCTTAAAAATAGATTATTTTTAAGATATTTCCTATTCCTTTTACCAAGTATAACATATATATTTTTATGAAACATATCTTAGAATATATAAGTATATATATTCTAAGAATACAAGATCACATATAACAAACACGCGGACATACGTACTCCTATACGTGCAATGATATGCACTTTCACATCACCTAACACTTGGTGAAAACACATTTATACAACTACAATACAACTCACGAGATACAAGAATATGTATTTGGCGAAATATATACATTAACAGTTATCAGTTAATACATCTAAGACACAGTTCAATGAATAACAAAGACATACAAGTCTTAACACATATTCAAGATAAAAGACTTGTACTCAAGTCATTACAAGACCGAAGTGTCTAACAAATATAGAACGTTTGTAGGTCGTGACACTATTCAGGACGACCGTACGTCAGATCACAGTTACTTACCATTTACGGATGCAATTCTGTGAGTTCATGTCCCATATTCATTTTAAATGCTTTACAACTTTACAACTATCGTGGAAAATACATGTTCAATTGTATGTTAAGTCATGGAATGAAACACCTTAGATCATGTGCGATTAGGGTCATACATCTAAGCACCATTAATCCAGTTTGGAGCTAGGTGCAGAGGGTTAGATCTAATGGGTTTTGGCGAGCCCCATTCTTGGTCGTGGACCCATACAGAAAAGTGCGTTTGTGTCCCAGTCGATAGTAGTCGACACGAAATCGTCTAGGTTTGGATTGCTTCATAATTCGTCACATATATTAATGTCCTCGTGAAACATTAATAATCAACGATTTCATTGACGCTTTACATACTATCATTACATACAGATACATTTTATACAACTCACATTTTATGGATACATTTTATACAACTTACATTTTATGGATACATTTTATACAACTCACATTTTATAGATACATTTTATACAACTCAAATTTTACAGATACATCTCATACAACTAAACTGCATGAACTCGCCAACTTTTGTCGATGTTTTCAAACTTAACATATATTTCAGGAAATTAGTGGACCATGCAGACATTTCAGTCAAGGAAAGCAAGTATCAAGGCTCCATGCCACCATTTGAAGGGTTTCCCCGTTATATACCGCCTCTTTGCGGTGATATAGTGGTCAAAGCCTTGACATTTTAAGACTTACATTTTGATGTATAAAACAATGACAACTTATTTTCATTTGATGGTTTGTAACCAATACATTTAACTTATGTTGCATTCTTTTGAAACGATTATGACAATGGCATTGGAGCTTGTTTTTATTCATTTAGTATGTTCACTTATATTGTTATGCAATGAGAACCGATCAGATCACACCTCGCGCTTCCGCTACGAGCGGGTGTGACACAAGAGGTGTTGGGGTCGATCCTAACAGCCTTCTGAATTTCAAGGACACGTAAACTTCAATCGGCACTGGAATCGAATAAAACAGAAGTGAAAAGATTGTTCACAGAAAACGTAACAGTCAGTACGTTGCCATCGCTCCTAGAATCACCCGTGCCAATAGTGAATGCTCTCCCACGAGCACCATTTCCACCATTGTTACCATTGTCATTGTTATGATTCCCGGCGTCGTTGTTTTCGTTGTTGTTGGCATTTTGGTTTAACTGTGGGCAATCCTTATCGAAGTGACCCTCACTTCCTCACTGAAAGCAACCCTTACGAGTATCTTGTTGCTGCTTTGGCTGTTGCCTCTGATGCTGTTGCTTCGGGAATGGAACTCCGCGACCTCTCGCCAATGGGTCCACCTTCTCACATCTCTGACACGTCCTAGGGCACAGTCCATGGTGATAGTAGTTACACATGTTACGCCTCATTTGTTCGCCCATGTACGAGCCCTTGTTTTGGTTAAAGCCTTAATTCTGATTAGTGGAAGAAGGCTGGTTGAAGTTGCAATCGTTATTGTTGTTGTCAGCTCTCTTCTGTTGCTGGTTGGAGTTAGAGGCTATGCCCGTGTCATTCCACTTACGTTTGTTATCAGCAATAGGAGCAATCATAGTGTCGCGCTCTGGTAATGTACCACGCCTTACTTCTTGGTCAGTGATCTTGTGAGTCAAGTGAGTAATCCGCAATAAGTTGTTCTAGGTTCGCAGATGTAACCATACTCTCGATCTGAGCCGCTGACCCGTTGAGTACTAGTAGACAAGAAAAGTAGAAATAGTATAGACCAAACATTTGATTTATCGATAACTGGCTCAGAAACATTTTGCGCTAACACAAAACATCCCTTGTCAATCTCCAGTCGTTCAGATAAGTATTCAAGCAACACTCAGTATCATCTACGTTAATAAAGGTTCGAAAAAGAGAGGAAAGATCATGATCGGGTAGGAGTCAATCTTCGACTTGGCTCCTATAGATAGTTTGTTTGTACATATGTCTGTAGCTTCCGTCTACATCGAGTCTTATTTTGTGATGTGTATGTAATTTTGTATATGTATGTACTTGTATGTATGTTTGTGTAAAGACAACTCAGGGAACAGCTCATATTTGTAAAAGTGAAATCCATCGGACGACGAATGTCATCCGATCGGGTGGCCATCCGATCGGGTGGCCATCCGATCGGATCACCATCCGATCGGGTGACACTTATTGCCTTCCTGGTTGCCTATAAATAGCTTGCTAGTGTTAGTCATTTAAGAACTTTTGTTGAACTTGTAGCGAAGCTCTGCCATTTTGTATTTTCACCATTTTGTAATAGAATTCAGACGGATTAAACGTTAAACTTGTCGTTGTTGATTCTGAGACATTATCAAGGGATTCTGCACCTTGATTCTGATCGATCCAGCCACATTCTACTCGAACAGATCCTGAGATAAACGGCCTAATAAGTGGTATCAGAGCAATAGGAGGTTGAATCGAAGACAACAACAACAAGTTCACCGGATTTTCAGCGATTTTCTACCGATTTCTGTCAAATTTCACCGGAAATTTTGATAAATTTCTCATCTTCTACCTCATTTCTTGCTGTTCTTGCATTTTTACATCTTAAAACAATGAGAACTCAAAATTAAACAAGAATTCACTGACGAAATTGAGTAATTTTCCTATCAAAAGAATCGGAATTGAACGTAGATCAATCCTTCAAATTTTCATTGAAAAATTCGAACTAAAACTGAATCAAATCAAGCAAAAACCATGTTGAGTTCATCGTTGTTGCTGACGTCATCCACCCGATCGGATAGCTATCCGATCGGATTGGAATAGACTATGTTCTTAATTCACTTGCTGATGTCATCATCCCACCCGATCGGATCACCGTCCGATCGGATTTGCTTAGATATTCCTTGATTCATCAGCTGACATCATCATCTCACTAGATCGGATCACCATCCGATTGGTGAAGAGTTGAAGGTTAAAGTTTTTCAGGGAGCTTGGGTCACTCGATCGAACGACCACCCGATTGGATCACCATCCAATCGGATCGCCGTCCGACACTTGCTATCCGACACTTGGCATCTTGGTTCATTACTTGATTGTGTCATCCGATCGGATCACCATTCGACCCAAGTGCATTTGCTTGAAACTTTTGATAGTTGTGAAATTTTCTCTAAGTGTTTGAAATTTTTCAGGTGCTTATCAAGATGGGAGACGAATTCCTAAACCCGTTCAGTGATGTCTTTGCAACAACACCGGAGATGCATCGACAAATACAATGACCAACACAACTCCAAATCCGAAGAAGGCGATCGCTGATTCGCTTAGTGTCGACAATGCCTATGGTACGTATAACAAACCACCAAAGCTCATGTCGATTGAAGACTACAACCGATGGGCAGGCAGATTTGAAGATTGGTTGAAAGCTTTTGCTTATCAGAGCTGGAAGTGTATGAGAAACGGTTACAATATGGAAGAAAAGATTATGAAAACTTGAACGAAACTGAACAAGAGACATTTGTTGCTGAGCAAAAATGTATAGCCCTATGAAGAAACAGTGATCTAATTATGGTATTAATTAGAAGGGTTTATGTTCCTATCATAGAGGTTAATCTTCTTTGAGGTATTTGAGCTCCGACCGGTAAATCAACCTGCAAAACAGAACACCGTTACTCGTTAAGAGGGGAATGTGGGGGTTTCCCTCTTAACCGGGCTCCGGCGTGAGAATAAGCGACTGCTTTGGGAGTAATTAAGTGTAAAGAGTGAGAGCCAAGGGAATAGAATGTTTAACCTGAGGAATGAAGGTCTCTATTTATAGCCGGAGAGGTGTAAGAGGTAGTGGGCTGATGGGCCTTGGGCCAGAAACGGACAACAACGAATATGCTCTTTGCCTCGCTGGCCTCGACTGCTTATTGGCTTCTAGATGCTCGTCGGTGCTGGCGCACCTTGATTGGAGCCACGTGTCATTGTTGTCGGCCTTGTTGTCCTTCTGTCATCAGCAGACAAGTGGAGATCGTGGGACAGTTGTCCCCGTCTCTTGATTGGTGCCATGTAGGCGTCCTTGTGTACTTATCGTCAGAAGATCGTGGCGCACGATTGAACAGAGCCTGCTGGACGCTCATTGGCTCTTTTTACTACCACTTGTACCCTGTGTACCTCTGTAGGTAACAGCGCGTCTTCCTATGGAGAGGATTTTGTTTGATGGCAACTAACCCGCGCGGGGCTAGTGTGCTCACTTATACCATTGTTTTTATGCGAAGTGTTGCTATCTGAGTTTATTATGTGCTCTTCCTCGCGCAGGGGTAAGTCATAATGTGATGTGAGCTGCGCGAGGTTGTTATTATCAAGTTGTTATGCTAAGGAGTATGGTCTCACGTGCAACCTGTTATGAGGTTTGCGCGACTTTTTGGGACCATACCCCTTCAAGTCCCCCCAGTCCAGTGCTGCACCATGCGCAACGCAAGTGGTTGGAGCTCTGGACTTAATAAAAATAAGAGAAGGGGAAGTTGTCCTTTTGGTCCTGACTTGTAAGGCGCATGTAGAAAACTGCCGTTCTTCATGCGCAGGCCCAAGGCAGGTGTTGGGTGATTTGTTATTGTACCTTTTAGGCGCGCGAGATTATAATAGGTTATCTATATCTGGCGCGGCTCATGTAACTTCTGCATGAAGTTACTTGTGCGTTTTATGGCGGGAAACTTCGAAATTTGAACCTCTGACAGGTTGGTGAGATAAGTCGCTGAGGGCGACGTTTGAGTTGACCCCTGGCACGGGTGTCATCATGCCGCCTGCGGCGGTTGCACTTCATGTCAGGAGAGTGAGGCCCACGCGCGCGTGGTAACCGTCACCCCTGGTTTTCCGCTTGACGTGGCAACCTCCCGTTGGTTAGCCTAGCGGCGAACGCGGCACGGTTACCCATCGCATTAAATGCGATGGGTATATATATCTGAAGAGAAGGTGAGAGATTCTCACTTCTCTTCGTTTCTTCTCCACTTTTCTCTCAAAACTCTTTGAATCTTCAAAGTGTTCTTCGTCTTCTTCAAGATTTCTTCAAATCTTCAAACTTTCTTCAAGCATTTTTTCCAGATCTTAAAAAAAACATGAGTGAAGAACACCAAGGGGCTCCTGTTAATGAGGAGGGGCCGGTTCCTGTCCTTAGATGGGACTTAGGTATATTCGAACAGATTGTTCGTAGTTTTAGATTCCCACTGGAGTGGGATGCCCGGTATCCGGCTCAGGGCCAGACCGCGGCTGATGCACCACCCGGTTATATCACCCTTTATGAAGACTTTTTTCTTCAAGGGAACTTCCGACTGCCGGCGACCAATTTCCTGGGCAGTATTCTCTCTTACTATAACTTCCATATATCCCATATGAGCCCACCCGGGATGGTGAGGGTGCGGCACTTTGAATTCCTGTGCCGGTCTCATGGCATTGAGCCATCGGTAGACAAGTTTCGTGCTTTCTACCAGTTGCAGAGAACGATGGGGTTCTTCTCGTTTGCGAGCCGAGGTGCGGCGAAGAAGATTCTGCTGAACCCTCCTAAGAGTTTCCACGATTGGAAACCCAAGTTCTTCTTCATCAGGGAAGAAGTTTTGCCAATCGCTATGCCTTTTAGGGAATGGACTGAGGCCATACCCAAGGAAGATCTCCCGATCCCGAAGACTGCTCGGTGGTACCAGCAGCTAACCCCAACCCCTAACCGGGTGTTTGGGGAAAGTGTTTTGGTTGCTGCTAAGATGAGTGACCAGTGGTCACCTAGCAGCAAGGAGGTTCCGGTCTTGAAGATCGGTGATCAAGGTTAGACTTTTCTTTGCTCCTTTTCTAAGTGTATTCGCTTTACCTTGTTACTTACTTATTTTTGTGTGCAGAAGCGCAACTCTATCAAGCTGCCTTCTCCACGTTTGGTGGCTCCATGGGCGTTCGCCCAGTGCGCGATGATGAAGAAAGCTGGTATGACCAGATTAAAGGAAACTTCATGTTTCCAGCTGCTGATGCCTTCGCTTCGCCGCCAACTGCTACTGAAGGTGCGCAATACTCAAAACCTCGTCCATTGCGCTCTGTGACTCTCGCTGGGAAAGAAACTTTCTATCTTTCCAGCGAGGAGTCTGTAGGTTCTTCCAACGGCGAGCTAAGCTCTTGGTCTGAAATCTTTGCATGTGTGTTGCGCGACCTGGGGATTGACCCCGAGGAGAAGAAGAAAAAGCCGGTGAAGAAGAAGAAGAAGGTGGAGCCTGAGGTGACCAGTAAGGGCACCGGCCCTAGTCGCGCAACATCTGCTGCTGTCAAAGGTACTCTTCGCCTTCGTCAACGTGATTTAGGCGACTATGTGATAATCAGTGACTCATATGAAGGTTTATCACATGCAGCTAAGGGAAAAGCTGGTGCTGGTGGGTCAAAGAGTTCTGGGAGCGCGGGTTCTCGTAACCCAGATGCTGGCGCGACCCCCAGTTTTCCCGAAGATGTAGAGGAGGAGGAAGATGCTGGTGCCCAACTTATTGGGCGAAAGAGGGGTAGGAGCGAGGCTACGACTGGTGTGGCTTCCGCGCCTACATCTGTGGTGATACCCGCGATAGGGAAGACAAGCAGGCTGCGCTCGTTGTACCAATTTTCTCCTGGTATGTTCTTCTTTTCTTCTCTTTTCTAAAAAACCTCTTTGCTTACATACACTTGCCTTATTTTGCAGAGATCAAGAAGAAGACCCCTGAAAAGGCGGTTACATTCAGTGAAGCTGGGGTAAAGAGGCCCAAGATAACCGTCAAGTCCACTGACACTGCAGCCCAGGACGCCGCGAAGGCGGCTGAGGCGCAGCGAAAGGTGGAGGAGGCGCGTAAGAAAGAAGAGGAGAAGAGAAAGAAAGAAGAAGAGAAGAAGGTAGAGGAGGAGAGAAAGAAAAGGGAGGAGGAGGAGAGGAAGAAAAGGGAGGAGGAGGAGAGGAAGAAAAAGGAGGAGGAGGATAGGAAGCGGAGGGTGGAGCAGGAGAGGTTGGCTGAAGTGGCGAGGAAGCAGGCCTTGGAGAAGGAGCTATTGGCGAAAAAGGCTATGGATCAGCCTCTTAAACCTCCAGGCCCTGAGGTCGTCAAGCCAACCAACACCGGTCCTGTTACTACTTCCAAGGGTTCCAGCCGCTTCTCCTCAAGCGGCGCGAGCTCTGGTGGAGCTGGGGGTTATAACCCCAATGTGGTAGGTGCGAAGGACACCGTTGGGGATATTTACTACAAAACTTACACCGAAGAAGAGCGTGGGGACGCTCCTCATCAGGCCCCCTGGAGTTTAAAACAGAAAGATACTTTCATCGAGTTCAGCCCTGCGCGCGAGTGGTTCCTGAACTCCTTTACACCTGCTGAAGTCCATCGGCAAAGGGCGAAACCTCACGAAATGTTGTATCGTACTTATATTCTTGGTGAGGCCAACGCTCGTGCTGCCAACCATCAAATAGTTCGCGAATGGCGAACGATGGTTAGGGAGCGCGCCGACTGGGAGGCTTATCGCGAGCGTATGCTGAAACGTATTGCTGAATTCGAAAAATCTAAAACCGCGTTTGGTGAGGAGAGGGCCAAGTTTGAGGCTGACAAGAAGGCTGAAGCGTGGGGCCGCGAGGGGCTGCAGAAAAAACTCCACAATGTTGAGGAGCAACTGGCCAAGGAGAAGGCCGAGTTTAAGCGTATATGCGCCCAAGACAACGATCGTGCTTATGCGCTACGACAGAAGATCGTTGATCTTGAGGCTAAAGTTGCGGACTTGACCTCAAAGGTGGAGGAAGCGCAGGGTGAAAAAGCTGCCAAGCAACAGATGGAGGTTAGTTCTACTGACTCCCGCTCTTCTCTTTTTTGTTTATGAGATTTCTTTGTCAATTCTCAAGTCGTTTGCCAATTTTTAGGTTGAGCTGACTGAAGCCAGGGTGCAATTGTCCAACAAGGACAAGGATCTCCATGCCAAGGACGTTGAGATTGCGGAACTCAAACGTCGCTTGAATGATCAAATTGACAGATGCGAGTCTTTGGAGATTGACCTTGAGGCTGAGAAGGTCAAGGCCGCTGATGCGGAGGAGGCGCGTGCTGTGAGCACTGCCGCGCTGAATGTGGCCCAAACCAACTACTCTGAGGCTCAAGGTATCGTTGATACACTTGTCTCAGAAGCGGAGTGGATGCGCACTCGTGGAGTAGTGTTGGTAAGTGCCTTATGCTTTTTTCTTAATTTGTTTTAAGAGTTTTCTTTAATGCTTATCTTTTGTTGAAGGTTGCCAACTCCATCCTAAATGCGAACGAGCTAGATCGTGCCGTAGCGGCTCTGACAGATGCGGCGCGTGCGGTGGGTCATCGGGGAGGCTACCTGGAGTGTGCTGATCATGTTGAGCAAATGCTTGGGCAAGAATTTGACACAAGTCATTGCTCAGTGACAGAACATGCCGATGCTGCGCTGGCAAGTGCTGAAAATTCCTATGACAACCTCTCCTTGCCTATCATGGAGTTGGTTGTCGAATCGTTAAAGAAAGACGACTGGTGCCAGCGTCTTAAGGCAATCCTCGATCCACCAGTTACCGTCGAGGTGTCTGACGAAGAGCCCGCCGGTGACGACGGTGATGATGGCAATGACGATGATGGTGAAGACGACGGAGATGATGGTGATGATCGTCGCGAAGAATAGGATAGTTTGTTGAGTAGGTAGTTGATAGGCATTGGTGCCTTTGTAATTTCTTTGATATTCTATGTATGATGTTGCGCAGTTGCGCAAGTTGTTAATGGAACCTTTTGTTTTTTCTGTTGCAATTACTGCATTGTTATAAAAACCTTTATGTTAAATTAGCTCGAATAAATGGAAGCGTTTTCTAAGTATAAGGTGGCCACCCGGTCTCGCGCTCTGTTTGCGGAGGACCTTGGAGGTGGTTTGAACCACCTTGAAATGCTGGAGTGTTTTCGCGCTAATCAAAAGTTTAACATGCATTTGTAACGAAAAAATGTAATAGAAAAACATGTCGTATGTTTTCATTCAAGTCAGAAGTTGGCTCTTAGGCCTTCATACATATTTGCCAATGGCTCGTAGCCGGCGTAGCGAATTGAAAGATGGCGCAAGGCCGAAAAGATTACATATAGCATTTGCGCAATTGTTGCGCATTCCAAGTTCTTGGTAAGATGTGGCCATCTAAGGTGCGCAATTTGTAGGCCCCTTTGCCCAGGACCTCATGAATCAGATATGGGCCTTCCCATTTAGGTGCCAATTTCCCTGGACGTTCTGCATTTGATGCTTCATTGTCGCGAAAGACGTATTCCCCTGGGTTGAAGGTACAAATGCGAACCCTTGTGTTGTAGTACCTTTCCAGCTGGGTTTTGTATTTGGCCTCTCTGATTCTTGCGATTTCGCGTCTTTCTTCTAACAAGTCTAAGTCTAGACGCCTTTCCGCTTCATTGTCAACCGTGTTGACCGTTGTCATGCGTGGCGAGGGCAGGCCAATCTCCGCCGGGATTACCGCCTCTGAGCCATAGACCAGGCTGAAAGGGGTCTCGCCGGTACTCGTCTTTGGCATGGTCCGATGAGCCCATAAAATGCTTGGGAGCTCATCAACCCATCTGCGCCGCCTTGTTCCTAATCTGGCCTTTATCCCTTCGACGATGCATTTGTTCACACTTTCCACTTGTCCGTTGCCTTGTGGGTGCGCAACGGAGGTGAAAGTGTGTTCAATGTTCATCTCCTTCATCCAGTTCTTAAGATCGTCCGAAGCAAAGTTGGTGCCATTGTCTGTCACGATCTTGAGCGGGAGGCCAAATCTGCATATGATGTGCTCCCATATGAACTTGCGCACAATCATAGCTGTGGTGGATGCAAGGGCTTTGGCTTCTACCCACTTTGTGAAGTAGTCGACAGCTACTATGATGAACTTTACGGCGCCGGGAGCATCCGGGAAGGGTCCCACCATGTCAATTCCCCATTGCTGAAAGGGCCATGCGGTGGATACGGGGATAAGATCGTTTTTTGGACGCAGCGTTTTTGGAGAGTGCCTCTGGCAAGAGTCACACTTGCGGATCTCCTTCATTGCGTCAACATGCATACCAGGCCAGTAGTAACCGGCGCTCATGATCTTCGCGACAACCATCCTTGGTCCGGAGTGGATGCCGCAAATCCCTTCGTGGATTTCCCTTATCAGATAATTCGCGTCCTGGGGGTCCACACAGCGCAGTAGTGGTCCCAGGAAGGATTTTCGGTACAAGATACCGTTGTTCATTTCGTACTGTAGGGCTTTGTTTTGGATCTTTCTTGCTTCTGCTTTGTTTTCAGGAAGCACCCCTTCTTGCAAGTATTGGATGATGGGTGTCATCCACGATGGCTGCCCTGCTTCGATTACGTTAACTTGGCGCAGTAATACCGATGGGTTCTTGAGTACCTCTATCCTTACATCCTTGGCGAGATGTTGAAAGGAAGTCGAGGCAAGCTTGCTCAAAGCATCGGCAGGCTTGTTTTCTGAGCGATTAATGTGTATAACTTTGTGGGATTTGAATTGCTGTAGCAATTCCTTCGCTTGTTCCAGATACAAGGCCATGACTTCTCCTTTTGCGTCGTATATGCCGTTTACTTGACTTGCTATCAGGAGTGAGTCAACATGCGCGCGCAAGTTCTTTGCTCCCATCTTGATGGCGAGGCGTAAGCCTGCCAGAAAAGCCTCGTACTCAGCTTCATTGTTGGTGTTTTTGAAGTCGAGCTTAATGGCGTAAGTGAACTCGTGCTTTTCTGGGCTCACTAGACGTAAACCTGCTCCCGCGCCATCTTCATTTGATGCCCCGTCAGTGTAAAGCATCCAAGTTTCCTCTGTATCTTCTTTGGGAGTCTCTATCATCTCGCATTCTTTGATTTTACCAGCCGGCACTTCTGTGATGAAGTCGGCTAGGACCTGACCTTTGATTGCTGGGCGTGGCCTATACAAGATGTTGTGGCCTCCCAGCTCAATGGCCCACTTCGCCAATCTGCCTGACGTCTCAGGCTTTTGTAGTATGGTTCCGATGTGGAAGTTTGTCAATACGGTTATCACATGCCCGGTGAAGTATCGGCGCAGCCTTCGGGAGGCGTGTAATAGCGCAAGAACCAGCTTTTCCATTGTGGAATATCTTGTTTCTGGGTCTGTGAGTACCCTGCTGACGTAATAGATCGGGGTTTGCACACCGTTCCTGTCTACCAACAATACTGACCCTACTGCCTTGTCCGAGGAGGACAAGTACAGCACAAGGGGCTCTTTTTCAAATGGTGCCGTTAGGGTAGGAAGTTCGATCAGACACGCTTTCATTTGTTGAAAAGCTGTTTCGGCTTCCGGGGTCCATTTGAACTCTTGCTTCTTTACACAATTGCGCAACGTGCTAATGAAAGGATACGACTTTGCGGCGTGATTGGAGAGAAAACGATTTAGCGCGGCCAGCCGGCCGGCTAGTCGTTGCATTTCCTTGATGTTTCTTGGTGAGGGCATTCGTTCTATAGCTTGTACCTTCTCTGGATTCACCTTGAAACCGCCGTTTGTGACAATGAAGCCCAGAAACTTCCCTTCTTCCATGCCAAAGGAACACTTGGCTGGATTTAGCTTCATATTTACGCCGCGCAATGAGTTGAACGTTTTTTCGATGTCTTTTAACATTTGGTCCTCCTCGGGACTTTTCACCACTAGATCATCGATATAAACCTCAATGTGCTTTCCGATGTCACCTGCGAAGGTTTTGTCCATCAAGCGTTGATATGTCGCGCCTGCGTTCTTCAGACCAAAAGGCATCTTTGTGTAGCAGAAGATTCCAAGGTCTGTTCTGAATGCTGTCTTGTCTTCATCTTCTAGCTTCATCTGCACTTGATGGTATCCTTTATAGCAATCCAGAAAGCACTTCCATCGGTATGGCGCGAGAGAATCAATTTTTTTATCGATCTCAGGCAAGGAATAGCAATCCTTTGGGCACGCCTTGTTGAGATCAGTGTAGTCTACGCACATGCGCCATCCGCCATTTGATTTTTCGACCATCACAGGGTTCGCCACCCAACTCTGATATCTTACCTCTCGCAAGATCCCGGCTTTGAGCAGCTCACATACCTGCTCGTTCATTGCTTTTGTCTTGTCTGCCCCTAGGCTGCGCCTTCTTTGGACCTTTGGCTCGACAGATGGGTACGTGTTTAAGCAATGCTCGGTGATGTTGCGCGGGACACCGGTCATGTCTGCCGGCGTCCAGGCAAATATATCCATGTTTCGAAACAGCAGTTGCTTTAGACGTGTTCTGATATCTGACGAAATGGCGTGGCCAATTGTCACGGTCTGCTCAGGGTATTTTCGGTTTAAAACCCATTTCTCCGGCTCAGTCGTGGAGACCTTTGCCGCCTTTGTTGGGCGCAGCTCTTCAGTTGACATTACTTCCTTCTTGGCGTATATGATTGCTACTCCTGTTTTGGTTGGGAAACCTATTGCAGAATGAGGCGTTGACGTCACCATGTTTAGCTCGCCTTGTGTTTCCCTCCCAAGAAGCACATCATGCCTTGATTTCACTGGCATGACCATAAAGTTCACATTTGTTGTTCTTGAGTGTTTCCCGTCAGAGAGCGTGACGGGGAAACTGATCTGTCCGAGAGGAAAAACCATCTCGTTGCAAAATCCAGACAAAGGATAATCGACAGGCTCGAGTCGCGCTTTGTCCTCTTCATCCAGCTGATTGAAACATTGCTCATAAATGATGTCGGCAGTACTTCCCGGGTCTATGAATATGTAGTCGGTTTCATAATGCCCGAGTATGCCGGTGATGACCACAGGACGTGTGGCGCGAGGTCCGCCGCGCACCACTGGAAATACAACTTGCTGTTCTTGCCACGAAGGTTCATA
The DNA here is from genome assembly GCF_002127325.2 of Helianthus annuus. NCBI lineage: Eukaryota > Viridiplantae > Streptophyta > Magnoliopsida > Asterales > Asteraceae > Helianthus > Helianthus annuus. The sequence goes on along the minus strand of NC_035435.2, from coordinate 71,847,979 downwards.
AGGGCGTTTGCCTTTCTCTTTCGCGCTGTACCTGGGTCCGTTGACCATATGAGTCTCTAGTCGTCGGACCTTTTTGTGGTTACCCTCATCATGGCGCTGGAGTTGACGGGTTTCCTTGCGTACATTCTTCACTAAATGGCTCAGTTTGCCGCTTTTGAGCGCTCTCTCGATTTCTTGGCGCAAGCTGTAACAGTTGTCGGTTAGGTGCCCTGAATCTTTGTGAAAATCGCAGTACAAGTTAGGGTCTTGCCCTTTCTTGTTTGTCATTGGCCTTGGCGCCTTGAAATCGACATTCTCCGTCATCAATACCTCCTTTGGAGTTTTTGTGAGCGGAGTCCAGTGTTTGTCACGGTTGTCGTCTCTGACTGCTTTCTTGTAACCGATTCGGTCAATCGTATCTCGCGCATCTTCTCTGTAACGTGGCATGTCGTCACGGCCTCTGGGTCTCTCAGACTTCCAGTCATGACTCTTGTACTTGTTGCGCTTGTTGTTGTTGTCGCGCGTACTTCCTCTTGAAAATCGATCTTCTGGGTAGTAGCCCTTTCCACCAGCAAGGGACTCCTCAGTTTGCGCGACGATTTTTGCGGCTTCCATCAGTTTATCCCACTCCTTCGGCATTCCATCTTTGCCTGTGATGGTTCTAATGAGACTATCGCAGCGTATAGCCTTTTTAAAGTGACAGCGCATGGGTTGCTCACTGACGCCGCCTATTTCCAGGCACTCTTTGTTAAAACGCGTGATGAAGTCCTCCAGACCTTCACCATCTCTTCTCCAAATATCTTCTACTTCGGCTGTGTCACGTTGGTAGCGACGTTGTTGGCTAAAGTAGCTTAAGAACTGCGTCTTGAAATCTGTCCATGACTTAATCTTTCCGGGCGGAAGGCTGTCAAACCAGGCGCGAGCCGCTCCGGTAAGAGTTTGAATGAACAGGTGGCACCACATGGGCATGTTCCAACCTCCCATGCAGCCCACACTCGTGAATGTTCTGACGTGGTCGTCTGGGTCAGTCAACCCATTGAATTTCCCAACGGTTGGGGGTAGCTTCTCTCGTGAGAGTGGTGCGAGTGCGATTTTCGGGATAAACTTGGAGTGTTCCGCAGCTTCCGCTGGTCTGTATGCCAGGCGGAAATCTCGTTCAGCCTCTTCTGTATAGCCAATGTGTTGTCTTGGCTTATAGTACTCATGGTTTTTTGGTAAACGATTAAAGACTGATGACTCTTCATCACCTTCCCATGTAGGATCATATGGGTCGGTTTCTTCCCATTCATTGTTCATGTTGCGCGGCGTGAGCCGGCTGTGAACAGGGCCTCGTTGAAGGTTCGACGGATATTCATAGTAACTATCCGTTTCCCCTCTTGTATCGCGCGTGTCTTGTACGCTTAAACGTCTTGTAGGGGGAGGCCTGTTGGTTCTGCCTTGTATATTGGCTGGTGGTGGCATTTGGCGCACCCCCTGACTCGGAGGGGTGACCAAGGACGGTTCTGCCGTCAAAACTGCCTGCTGCGCGATGAGCGATTGGTATGCTGCATTGATAGTGGCGATGTTCTTGGCATACCACGAGGCTGGGGTTTCGCCCTCTGGTAAGCCAAGTAATGCAGATACATTTTGAGGTGGCGCTGTGTTCGAAGGTCCCTCTCCGTTTCCTGGGGTGACCACTTGTGTGATGCGGGTGAAGCTCCCGCGTGGACCCCCAGTATTGTTGATTTCAACTTCGCCGATTTCTTCGATTTGTTGGGCTTGGAAGGTTTGGACTCCTTCACCCAACGCCGTGTTAGAGTTGGTTCCGAAACCGAACTCTGGGATGATTCCTTGACCGGTCATAGTCGAAGGAAAAGTTGTCAAAAGCTCAAATAAAAGAAGATGAGGGTGGTTATAGAAAAAATCGGTGGGCGCCAATGAAGAAACAGTGATCTAATTATGGTATTAATTAGAAGGGTTTATGTTCCTGTCATTGTTGTCGGCCTTGTTGTCCTTCTGTCATCAGCAGACAAGTGGAGATCGTGGGACAGTTGTCCCCGTCTCTTGATTGGTGCCATGTAGGCGTCCTTGTGTACTTATCGTCAGAAGATCGTGGCGCACGATTGAACAGAGCCTGCTGGACGCTCATTGGCTCTTTTTACTACCACTTGTACCCTGTGTACCTCTGTAGGTAACAGCGCGTCTTCCTATGGAGAGGATTTTGTTTGATGGCAACTAACCCGCGCGGGGCTAGTGTGCTCACTTATACCATTGTTTTTATGCTAAGTGTTGCTATCTGAGTTTATTATGTGCTCTTCCTCGCGCAGGGGTAAGTCATAATGTGATGTGAGCTGCGCGAGGTTGTTATTATCAAGTTGTTATGCTAAGGAGTATGGTCTCACGTGCAACCTGTTATGAGGTTTGCGCGACTTTTTGGGACCATACCCCTTCACCCTATTACATCAATCTATTAGAGATGATATCATTTCTTTGATTAGTTACGAAAATGAAAAAGATTTGTGTGCTAAGTTAGAAAAGAAGTGTATTAGAAGGGTAGAGATAGTGAAAAACAAGAAACGTCTACTAAAGAAGGAGTTTGACTTGTTTGCGTGTATGAGGAATGAGACTGTGCTAAAGATGATTGAGCGTTTCTATCATCTGAAAATAGAGCTTATCAGACACGGGATCACAATTACAGAAGAAGAGATGGTTGAGAAGTTATTAGAGTCCTTGCCAGATGAAAAGGATTGGCAGTACTATGCTTTGGTTCTGAAAAATACTATGAAAGTGTCAGACATGACTGTTGACTGGTTGATTGAAAGGTTTGAAAGTCATGAACTAGAAATCAAGAAGATGAATAAAGTCAACAACACCCCGTACCAACAAAATGTCGATCTTTACTATAGGGGTAGTATGATTCCTAAAACCACTTCACCAAAAACTGCTTTTTCTGCTGAGAGTTCAAGCGCGATAAATCAAGAGAAGCAAAGCAGCAGTTCTATACCTAGCAGTGGTTATCATGGAGGTTCTTCTTCATCAGTTTCAGGGAATCAGCAACAGCAGAATGTTCCCAAAAACGTCTTTCAGTGCAACATAGTTGTGAACCTGAACAATGTGCAAAACTTTAATGAAGAAACAACTAAACAACAAATGTTGTTTCTTGCTTCAATCCTAGAATCATATGAAAGCTTGGTCACTGGGAAAATCGGGAATACGAATCTGACAAAAGAAGATTATGATCAGATTGATCCCGAAGAGATGGAATTAATCGACATATGCTGGTGCATGGCTAGTGTAGTTAGGAGAGCATAAAGGTTTATGGAGATAACAGGAAGAAATTCCATCGGTGGGCCTTCGACGAAGTTGGGTTTTGATAAATCGAAAGTGACGTGCTTTAAGTGCAAACAAAAGGGGCACTTCAAGAGAGAATGCAAGAACTCGCCAGCGGATGAAACAACTAATCCGTTTCATGACGACTACTATAAAAAGGCTATATATCACTGCAATCGAGAAGAGCCGCCCCGAATGAAGCAAATCGAAGAGACTCCGAAGAAGAAGTCGAGAGCCTTAGCTGTGATTCAAGATGACGAAGGCTTCGACTGGAGCGAGTTTTTACCAGAAAATGATGCTGTAGGTTTGCATTAATGGAAAAAGTTGAACCATACAAAGATACACGAACTGAAGAGCAAAAATACACTTATCAGAAGATGATAGCTCAAAGCATTAAGGATAGAAACTATCGAGCCTGGAAAGAAGCCAAAAGGGCAAACATATGGGATCCAGATCGTGAGTGCTATTTGGACCCGAAAGGCAACATAATTGCTGAACCATCAACACTCATAGTTGAAACTCTCATTGAATCTTTGAAACAAGAAGATGAACAGAGAGAGAGAGATGCGACAAAGAAAGCTGAAGAGGAAGAGCAAAAGTCAAGGAAAGTCGACGATGGGATAATCGACACAACAAAAGAAATGACCACAGAGAACCTGACAAAGATGGCAGACAAAGTGCTTATGGCAAAGGAACTAGAGGTAGATCCCAAATCTGCGTCTGAGTCAACAAGCAAGGTCAGTAGTAGTGATTCAAACAATGAACCAGATAAGACTGATAAGGCTAAAACAGAGAGTGATTGCAAAAATTGCATGAAAGATTGCGAAGTTTGCAGCACAAATGCATATCTCACAGTCAAAAAGACTGAAGAACTGGTTGGAAACGTTAAAATGGTTGAAGAACAAATCTTAAGTCGTGATAAACTGATGAGAGCTTCAAATGAGAGAATAAAAGAATTAACAGAAAGAATTGAAAAAGATAAAACTGATGTAGAACGATTTAAGAAAGAAAATGAAAAGTTAATTCATGAAAACCGACAAATTTCTGAAAATCATGAGAAGCTGAAAAGAACAATAAAAGATTCTGATGAGCGAAATGGTAAAACACTTAAAGAAAATCTTCAATTGTCTAGAGTTCTTGAGGCAAAAGAGAGACAAATCAACTAGCCATTGGATGAGATTGCAAATCTTAAGCTTCAGTTTCAGGAAGCTAAGATTGAGAATGAAGGAATCAATCTCAAACTGAACAGTTACAGCTCCGCTAGCTTTGTTCTTCAACACATTGTTCCCAAACCAATTGGGAAGAACAAAGATGGTGAAGATGTATACTCAGATGGAACGGGGGTGGCTTATCATCAAGTTCCACCGCCTGTGTTAAACAATTTTTCAAAGAAAAAGTCTGGGTTGGATAATGAAGATGAAACAAATGAGAAATCAAATAGTGTAAAACTTCCAGAAACAATCGATGTCACATTCACTTCATCATTTGATGAAGATAGTGTTCAGTCTGAAGTCGTAAAAAATGTGGTTGAAAACGTTTTAAAATCTGACAGTGATTCGACTGAATATGAAGAGTGCTTTTTGAATAACTACATTCCGAAATCAAAATACCAAAACAACTCAAGTGACGAACCTACTCTTGTCATGTACAAGATGTCTGGTTTTGATAAGTTGTATTCGGATTTTGAATTTCCACTTGAGAATGTGAATGTTGACAATTTGAAGAAAGTGTTCAAATTGGTTGAAATCGATGTTTCTGAAATTGAGGGTTTGAAAAGTTCCAAAAGGTAATTGAACTTTGAAAAAGATAAATCTTACTATAAAAAACCTGTTGTACCACCATGTTTTAACAACAACAACAACCAAAACAGATGGTCGGGTAGTTATCAGGGTGGTAACAAAAATCAAAAGAGGAACTTTCAAAACAAAAGGTTTGTCGAAAAGAAAGTGTTTGTAAAAAGCTCAAGTTCACATTCCGAACAAGAATCGGAAACTTTTTCGAAAACAAATGAAGAATTTTTTGAAAAGAAGGCCTCACAGCCTCAGACCGAAGGCAAAAGTCAGGAAGTTGGTACCCGAACATGCTTCAAATGCAATAAAGTTGGACATCATGAGAGCACCTCGAGTTAATGATCTGTACGTGTTGGACATGAGCGTCGCTACGACTACCACGGGTCAAACTCATTGCTTCATGTCAAGAGCTACTCAAAAGGAGTCAGAATTGTGGCACCGGAAGATGGGCCACATACACCTACGCAAGATGAACTACCTGGTGCATAATGATTTGGTGAAAGGTGTTCACTTGAAGAGTTTTCATCTTGAGGGGGAGTGTATCAGTTGTATAAAAGGAAAGCAATGGAAGAAATCCCATCCTAGCAAAAAGATGAACTCGGTCTTGAATGTCACACCCCCAAAATCCACACGCGGTGTACCACCGCTTGGAGGCGTGACATGACCAGGATCAAGCCACCAATCATATTGAACATGTAAATAAGTAGTATTAGTTATCCATCAATACGAAAGGTGTTTATCAAAACCAACATAATCAAGTGTAGCGGAAGCATTAATGTAAAAACCCAAGCATAAGTATTAAGTGTGTAATGTCATAATGTTTAACAAGCATTCATGATCCATGCCCACAACGACCTGCTCCTCCCTGTGCAAGCTCCATAAGTACCTAAGGTCCTGCAAGGCATGCAGCAGAGAGTCAACAACTAGTTGAGCGAGTTCACAGTTAACAGTTCAGTAATAGTATAGTGTGAGTAGTAGTATGTTCGTTCGTTATGTCATATATCGTATCAGTTTCCATCGCGGCCTCCCAGGCAGGTATGCGAAGCTATTAGGGGATGTTTTTCCCAAGTATTCTAGACTAGGTTTATTCATATCGCGGCCCCCCAGGCAGGTGTGCGAAGATTAGTAAATTTAGTTCGCGGCCTTCCTAAGGCAGGTATGCGAAGTCAGTCTTAATATCGCGGCCAACCCTTGGCAGGTGTGCGAAGATCAGTTCAATAGGTGTTACTAGGCTAGTCGTATCTTGTCGTTAGGTTCTATCATCCGAGTATATACAATAAGTCATCCAATCCCATTCCCACCCGGGAACCCATGCCTTGGCTGTGTGAACTCACCTTGGTTTGCTCGGCAGATACACAGAAAGTTCGAGTAAGCTATATGGTGATCAACCACGTCCTAGCATGGTTATCATACAAGTCAGGTTTGTATTCGAATATAGCACATAGGTTCTACACGTATTGTGGCAAATATAATCATGGCATACACAAGTATTCATAGCAGTCCAATAGCAGACACGTAAACAAGTCCAAGTATCCGGCCCAATCAATTGGGCTCGTGACAGTGTAAGTCCATTAGTGTGCAAGTGTTCGCGGTCTCGAGTCGAGACTAACGATCCCGAGTCGAGACTAAGCGGTCTCGAGTTGTACTGGTTTCGAGGTATCGAGTCGCAACAAGGAGGTCTCGAGTCATTATGGTCTAGTCGAGACTACACGGTCTCGAGTCGCAACAGGACCCGCAACCATGGTCTCGAGTTGTGCTGTTGTGTGTTGGCAATGTGGTCTCGAGTCGAGACTAAGGGTTCTCGACTCGCAACCCGTGTCGAGACTAGCAGCTTGTAACAGTTTCCTTATTATCAGTTCAATCAGTTCCGTAATATCAGCAAACAGATTTGGCAGTTTCACAATTCAGATCAATCAACATTCAATTCAGAATTCAAACACATTCATATCAATTAACAAATTTCCAACCATCCGATTAGCATACCATCGATCAAACAGGGCATTTATCAACTGATTCATAAGAACCCTAATCATAACCAAAGCATAAACAATAACTACAGCTCATATGATTCGGTCCATCATGCAGTCAATCCGATTCACAACAAGAACAATAACAAGGATAGCAAACTTCGATCCGGTTATCATGCATACACATATCGTACAACATATCATACAACATATGAACCGAGTTACTAGCATAAACCCTAACCGATCATGTAATCCGATTAATAACAACATCATCACATAATCACACATATAAACACGTAATCGGTAAACATACTACTAACCGAGATGAGAAAAGGGAATGATCCGAATCCAAGAGCTTCGATGGAAAGGAATGCTCGGCTGCCTCGGTTCCGAGTCGAGAGAGAGAGAGTGTGTGTTCTAGGGTTTTTGTGTGTGAGGATGTTTTGTAAAAGTGTGAGATAGTTACCACATCTCAAAGTTTATGCGATTAGGGGATGGGCCGAACCCTCCCTTGGGCTGCCCCATGGTCTCGAGTCGGATGTGTGTGGCCCGAATGGGCTTGTGTAGTCGGGTGGGTCACGCAAGCATATAAACAAACATTCACAATTTCACATAAGGCACGTATAACATGTTATTCAAATAGAGTTCACATAATCACGTAACGTTACACAAAAGTAGGTTCGAAATACGAGTTGTCACATTATCCCCAATTTAAAAGAAATTTCATCCCGAAATTTGGTACGCACTCACTGAGGAAGCTAGGTAAGTTGTATCGTTCACTGGTTTTCCTGGGGTGTCACATCCTCCCCCCGTTGATCTGGAATTTCGTCCCGAAATTCCGCAGTAGTAGCTTCAGCCTCAGTAGTGGTTGCATTGGTTCCGAATAACTGGGGATACTTTTCTGTCATCTGGTCTTCGCGTTCCCAGGTGTACTCTGGGCCACGTCGGGAGCTCCAACGAACTCGAACAAGAGGGATTCTCTTGTGTTTGAGGACCTTAACATCCCGGTCCGTGATTTCAACTGGTTCCTCGACGAAATGCAACTGTTCGTCGATAGTGAGCTCTTTCAAGGGAATTATGAGGGTCTCATCTGACAAGCACTTCTTCAGATTCGACACATGGAATACGTTGTGAACTGCCCCGAGTTCTGCTGGTAGGTTTAGTCTGTAGGCTACTTTGCCTATTCTTTCTATGATCTCGAACGGTCCGACATACCGCGGATTGAGCTTGCCTCGTTTGCCAAAACGGACCACACCCTTCCAGGGTGAGACTTTAAGTAAAACCCGGTCCCCGACCTGAAATTCCAATGGCTTCCTACGCTTATCCGCGTAGCTTTTCTGACGGTCGCGTGCTGCCGCCATGCGTTTCCTTATCTGTGCAATCTTTTCCGTGGTGTCCACTATAAGTTCTGGACCCGTGATCTGACTATCCCCCACCTCTGCCCAACAGAGAGGTGACCGATATTTACACCCGTACAATGCCTCGAATGGAGCGGCTTGGATGCTGGTGTGATAACTGTTATTGTATGAGAACTCCACCAAAGGGAGATGCTTTTCCCAGCCGTTGCCGAAATCGATGACACATGCCCGAAGCATGTCTTCTAGAGTTTGAATCGTGCGCTCAGACTGTCCATCCGTCTGAGGGTGATATGCTGTGCTCATGTCTAACTGTGAGCCAAAAGCTTTGTGCATTGCTTGCCATAGTTCTGAAGTGAATCGTGCATCGCGATCCGAAATAATAGAGGTGGGCACCCCGTGCCTTGAGACTACTTCCTTCAAGTATATGTCTGCAAGTGTGGAAAACTTGTCCGTTTCTTTGATTGCCAGGAAATGAGCAGACTTGGTGAGTCGATCCACGATCACCCAAATAGTATCGTTACCACGCTGAGATCTAGGCAGGCCTGTAACAAAATCCATGGAAATTTCCTCCCATTTCCACTGTGGTATCTTTGGTTGCTGAAGTAAGCCTGCTGGTTTCTGATACTCTGCCTTGACTCTTGCACAGGTCAAGCATTTGCCGACATAAGTGGCAATGTGGGCCTTCATGCTAGGCCACCAATACGTCGTCTTGATGTCGTGGTACATTTTATCCAAACCTGGATGTATAGAGTAGCGAGACTTGTGTGCTTCATCCATCACAAGTTCTCGTAAACCGCCATATAGTGGGACACAGATACGCCCCGTTACGTAGTAGGCGCCGTCTCCCTTCTGTTCTAATCGTTGCCTCGAGCCGCGTAGGGCTTCAGCCCTTACGTTTTCTGGTTTCAATGCTTCTGCCTGAGCATATCGTATCTGTGCAGGAAGACTAGACTGAATGGTGAGCTGTAAGGCTCGTACGCGTCTAGGTAGAGTGTCCTTTCGACTGAGAGCGTCAGCCACAACATTGGCTTTGCCTGGATGGTACTTGATAGCGCATTCGTAATCGTTCAGCAGTTCAACCCATCGTCGTTGACGCATGTTCAAATCCTTTTGCTTAAGGATATGCTCGAGACTCCTGTGATCGGTGTAAATAGTGCACTTGGTACCGTACAGGTAGTGTCGCCATATCTTAAGCGCAAAAACAACAGCTCCCAGCTCTAAATCGTGCGTCGTATAATTCCGTTCATGAACTTTAAGTTGGCGCGAAGCGTAAGCAATGACCTTGTCGCGCTACATTAACACACATCCAAGACCCTGAATGGATGCATCACAGTAAACCACGAAGTCGTCTGTGCCCTCTGGCAATGAGAGGATAGGTGCACTGCAAAGTCTATCCTTTAAGTGCTGAAAAGCAGTTTCCTGAGTATTACCCCAAGGGTAGGTGACACCCTTCTGTGTCAGTAGTGTAAGCGGCTGAGCAACCTTTGAGAAATCCTTGATGAACCGTCTGTAGTATCCCGCCAAACCCAAGAATTGGCGTATTTCCGTTGGTGTACGCGGTGCAGGCCAGTTCCTGATCGAGTCTACCTTGGATGGATCAACATGAATCCCATCCTTGTTTACCACGTGGCCTAGAAAGTGGACTTCACGAAGCCAGAAGTCACATTTCGAGAACTTGGCGTACAGCTGTTCCTTTCGAAGAAGTTCCAAGATCAATCGTAAATGCTGCTCGTGTTCCTCCTGACTCTTGGAGTAGATCAGGATGTCGTCGATGAAAACAATCACGAACTTGTCTAAGTAGGGTTTGCACACCATGTTCATAAGATCCATAAATACGGCAGGCGCGTTCGTTAACCCGAACGGCATGACAAGAAACTCGTAGTGATCGTAGCGAGTTCTAAATGCTGTCTTGGAGACGTCCTCCTCGCGGACTCTCAGCTGATGATAACCTGACCTCAAATCTATCTTAGAGTAGTAGCACGACCCTTGCAACTGGTCGAATAAGTTGTCTATGCGCGGAAGAGGGTAACGGTTCTTCACCGTCACCTTGTTGAGTTCCCGGTAATCAATGCACATCCTGAAGGTACCGTCCTTCTTTTTCACGAATAACACTGGAGCTCCCCAAGGCGAAGAGCTAGGACGAATAAAACCCTTTTCCAAGAGCTCTTGTGACTGCTTTGACAGTTCTTCCAGTTCAGTTGGAGCTAAACGATACGGTGCTCGAGCTATAGGTGCTGCCCCTGGAGCGAGCTCGATTTGAAACTCGACCTGACGATGAGGCGGTAAGCCAGGTAAATCTTCAGGAAACACCTGAGGGAAATCGCGTACAACTGGAATATCCTCTAACTTCTTTTCTTTCGCTGATGCATCAGTAACGGGTGCCAAAATAGCGGTGTGACCCTTTCGCAAACACTTCTGAGCCTTTAGGAAAGAGATGATGCCAACCACAGCACCACTCTTGTCGCCTTGAACTTCGAGAGGTTCTTGACCAGAACGGGGAATACGGATGATCTTCTCGCTGCACAAGATCTCTGCCTGATGTTGGGATAACCAATCCATCCCTATAACAATATCGAAACTTCCCAAGACTATGGGAATAAGGTCGATGGAGAAAGCTTAACCGGCTAAGACAATCTTACAACCCCTGACTACTTGCGTGGCTTCTAGACTCTTACCATTAGCTAATTCTACTACATGTTTGGTGTTTAGAAGTGTTGGTGCACGTTTTAACATTTTACTCACTTTTAACGATATATAACTTGTATCCGCACCCGAATCAAATAAGACAGTAACATAAATATCATCGAGAAGAAACTTACCCATAACCACATTGGGATCATTCCTTGCGTCACCCTGACCCAGCACGAAAGCACGACCTCGAGCTTCGTTGCCATTGTTGTTGTTGTTTCCTCCATTGTTGTTGTTCCCATTGCCCTGGTTATTGTTGTTGTTGCGATTCTGGTTCTGGTTCAATTGAGGGCAATCACGTTTGAAGTGGCCTTCAGCCCCACACTGGAAACATCCCCGGTTTCCACGCTGTAGCTGCTGCTGGTTCTGTGGAGCTGGCGGTAGGAGTTGCTGGTTCTGATTTGCTGGTCGCGCACTTCTACAATCCTTGGCCTCATGACCCATCTTGAGGCATCTTTGACAACGTTCCCTGCGACATCTTCCACTGTGGTGTTTGTTGCACCTACTACACCATGGGTGAATTCCCCGATATCCACCCTGTCCCTGGCTGCCTGATGATTGCTGATTCGGACTCTGGTAGTCATTTGTCTTGCGCTGCTGTGCTTGAGACTGAACAGAAACTGATCCCTTGCTGGAATCCCCCTCCCACTTTCTCTTGTTGTCACTGGGAGTAGCAGAAGTAGTGACAGCAGTAGTGGTAGCACTGATGCGTTTGGGCAGCTTGTTTTGTTCCACCGCCTGATCCGTAAGGCGATGAGCAAGACGCTGAATGTCTTGGATGTTGTCAAGGTTTGCCGATGTAACATGGCTCTGAATCTCTGAGGCTAGACCCTTGAGGTACAATTCGATACGCTTGATTGGAGGGTCCACCATGGTTGGACACAAGATGGCCAGTTCGTTCGACCGTTTCGTGTAGGCTTCAATTTCTGACCCCGTCATTTTCAGATGGTAAAACTCATCTTCCAACTTGTGGATGTCGTCTCGCGTGCAGTATTCTCGTTTGATGAGTTCCTTAAAATCGTTCCAAGGGGTGGCGTTAGCAACTGCCAATCCTAGAATCTGAACTTGCGCGTTCCACCAGGTTAGCGCGATTCCTTCCAACGTACCAATGGCGTACTTGACCCTGCGAGCCTCAGGGCATTCACACATCTCAAACACTGACTCGAGCTTCTCAAACCAATGGAGTAGTCCCACTGCTCCTTCCGTGCCACTGAACGTACTTGGACGACAGTCCATGAAGTTCTTGAAAGTGCAAACTGGTTGTGGTGCGTGTTGACCTATTGTGTACGAATAGGACAAGGCTAAACACAAGAGTTGGTCTAGGAGTGTAGGATGTAAAGATCCTAGTGTGAGTTATGACTACAGGATATACCTCCTGCTTGTGCGGCTGCAAATGCCGCAGCAACTTGTTCGTTAATGAGAGCCGTCAACTGGGCTTGTGTCATGTTAATTCGTCCAGACATGATCTTCATTGCAAGAGTAGCATAAGTGAAAATGGTTCGCGAGTAGTGCGATGACAGAAGAGTGTAAGCACATAGGTATTCTCATGCAATAGGGTCATGTGTATCTAGGCATACTACGAGCAAAGTTCTATATAGTTCTAGCATGTAGGCAATAAACATAAACCATATTACCTAGGATGTCGAGTCTTGCACGTGGAGCGAAGCGTCGTTGTGGATCGTTGAGAGCATTGTTCTGGTTATAGTCTGGTTTTAATAAAAACGTTTTCCCCATATTAAAACCAAGTTCTCTATAACCAATGGCTCTGATACCAATCTGTCACACCCCCAAAATCCACACGCAGTGTACCACCGCTTGGAGGCGTGACATGACCAGGATCAAGCCACCAATCATATTGAACATGTAAATAAGTAGTATTAGTTATCCATCAATACGAAAGGTGTTTATCAAAACCAACATAATCAAGTGTAGCGGAAGCATTAATGTAAAAACCCAAGCATAAGTATTATGTGTAATGTTATAACGTTTAACAAGCATTCATGATCCATGCCCACAACGACCTGCTCCTCCCTGTGCAAGCTCCATAAGTACCTAAGGTCCTGCAAGGCATGCAGCAGAGAGTCAACAACTAGTTGAGCGAGTTCACAGTTAACAGTTCAGTAATAGTATAGTGTGAGTAGTAGTATGTTCGTTCGTTATGTCATATATCGTATCAGTTTCCATCGCGGCCTCCCAGGCAGGTATGCGAAGCTATTAGGGGATGTTTTTCCCAAGTATTCTAGACTAGGTTTATTCGTATCGCGGCCCCCCAGGCAGGTGTGCGAAGATTAGTAAATTTAGTTCGCGGCCTTCCTAAGGCAGGTATGCGAAGTCAGACATAATATCGCGGCCAACCCTTGGCAGGTGTGCGAAGATCAGTTCAATAGGTGTTACTAGGCTAGTCGTATCTTGTCGTTAGGTTCTATCATCCGAGTATATACAATAAGTCATCCAATCCCATTCCCACCCGGGAACCCATGCCTTGGCTGTGTGAACTCACCTTGGTTTGCTCGGCAGATACACAGAAAGTTCGAGTAAGCTATATGGTGATCAACCACGTCCTAGCATGGTTATCATACAAGTCAGGTTCGTATTCGAATATAGCACATAGGTTCTACACGTATTGTGGCAAATATAATCATGGCATACACAAGTATTCATAGCAGTCCAATAGCAGACACGTAAACAAGTCCAAGTATCCGGCCCAATCAATTGGGCTCGTGACAGTGTAAGTCCATTAGTGTGCAAGTGTTCGCGGTCTCGAGTCGAGACTAACGATCCCGAGTCGAGACTAAGCGGTCTCGAGTTGTACTGGTTTCGAGGTATCGAGTCGCAACAAGGAGGTCTCGAGTCATTATGGTCTAGTCGAGACTACACGGTCTCGAGTCGCAACAGGACCCGCAACCGTGGTCTCGAGTTGTGCTGTTGTGTGTTGGCAATGTGGTCTCGAGTCGAGACTAAGGGTTCTCGACTCGCAACCCGTGTCGAGACTAGCAGCTTGTAACAGTTTCCTTATTATCAGTTCAATCAGTTCCGTAATATCAGCAAACAGATTTGGCAGTTTCACAATTCAGATCAATCAACATTCAATTCAGAATTCAAACACATTCATATCAATTAACAAATTTCCAACCATCCGATTAGCATACCATCGATCAAACAGGGCATTTATCAACTGATTCATAAGAACCCTAATCATAACCAAAGCATAAACAATAACTACAGCTCATATGATTCGGTCCATCATGCAGTCAATCCGATTCACAACAAGAACAATAACAAGGATAGCAAACTTCGATCCGGTTATCATGCATACACATATCGTACAACATATCATACAACATATGAACCGAGTTACTAGCATAAACCCTAACCGATCATGTAATCCGATTAATAACAACATCATCACATAATCACACATATAAACACGTAATCGGTAAACATACTACTAACCGAGATGAGAAAAGGGAATGATCCGAATCCAAGAGCTTCGATGGAAAGGAATGCTCGGCTGCCTCGGTTCCGAGTCGAGAGAGAGAGTGTGTGTGTTCTAGGGTTTGTGTGTGTGAGGATGTTTTGTAAAAGTGTGAGATAGTTACCACATCTCAAAGTTTATGCGATTAGGGGATGGGCCGAACCCTCCCTTGGGCTGCCCCATGGTCTCGAGTCGGATGTGTGTGGCCCGAATGGGCTTGTGTAGTCGGGTGGGTCACGCAAGCATGTAAACAAACATTCACAATTTCACACAAGGCACGTATAACATGTTATTCAAATAGAGTTCACATAATCACGTAACGTTACACAAAAGTAGGTTCGAAATACGAGTTGTCACATTGAAGCCTCTGGAGAGACTTCACATGGATCTGTTTGGTCCTGTGAATGTCAAAAGTATTACGGGTGATCTCTATTGCCTCGTAGTCACTGATGACTATTCGAGATTCTCGTGGGTGACGTTCTTGAAATCAAAAGACAAAACATTTGAGAGTTTGCTGAGGTTATTCAGGAAGATTGAGAATTTGTACCGAACCCGCAAACGAAGAGTAAGAAGTGACAACGGTACGGAAATAAAAAACAACAGAAGAGGTATACTGCAAGAATTCAGTGCACCATATACTCCGCAACAAAATGGAGTCGCAGAAAGAAAGAATAGAACGCTGGTTGAAACGGCGAGAACGATGCTTACTAATTCCAAGTTACCGATCAATTTCTGGGCAGAAGCAGTATCAGCCGCTTGCTATACACTCAACAGGGTACTTACTGTGAAGAAGCACAACAAGACATGTTTTGAGTTGATCAACAACCGCAAGCCTAATCTCGAGTATTTAGAGTCGTTCGGGTCTCCCTGCATAGTTTTAGATCCTGATGGCAAATTTGGTTCAAAGAGCATAGAAGGTATCTTTGTGGGGTATGCCAGTCCACTCAGAAGAGTCTTTGTTCCAAGTCTGAAGCAGATCATCGAAGCACAACATGTTGAATGTCAAAGCTATACTATGCCTCCACAGAAGCCCGCAGACTCATGGTGATTCAACTATGATACCTTATGGGATTCATTTGAGTTAGAAGAAGAGCCAGAGTTCTTTGATGATTCGGATATTTTACGAGAATATGAAGCATCTCAGGGAAGATTTCCAGAAAGGTCTTCTGGATGTCAACGACAAACTTCCAACGATGATGAAGCTGGTCCAAGTCACACTGAAGAGAATGATGAAGTTCAGCAAATTCCGACTACTTCGGAACGCGAACCTGCTCCTGAAAATCAGACGGTGGTCAATTATAATTCAGAATCTGATGATATTCCTACTTTTGATTGTGGTGATTCAGAGTCTGAGGGGGAGCAAATCCAATCTTCAGATCAGACAATTCTTGACAATGAACAAGTTGTGGATCAGAATGTTACTAATTTGGAAGGCGAGGTGGATGTTCCTGGCAAAGTTATGCCGACGACTCTTTCATATAATCCAGACGAGTTGATAATAGGAGAGCTGCAGTCAGGCGTTCTCACCAGAAGCCAGATTAACCATGGCCTTACTTGCTTTTATACTAAAGTTGCTCCTTTACAAACAGAATTTTTTACTTAGTTGTTTCATTTCGCAGATTGAGCCGCGAACCTACAAGGAAGCACTGACTGAGGATTCATGGGTCAACGCAATGTAGGACGAGCTGAGTCTGTTTGAAAAGCTTGGTGTATGGAAACTGGTGGACCTACCTGATGGTCATAGGAAAATAAACACGAAATGGGTGTTTAAGTGTAAAAGAAACGACCGAGGGGTTATTGTACGAAACAAAGCTTGACTCGTGGTCCAAGGTTTCAGTCAACAAGAGGGGATAGACTTCACAGAGGTTTACGCTCCGGTTGCTCGTCTTGAAGTTATTAGAATTTTCCTAGCTTTTGCTTCAGGGAAAGGATTTAAAGTATATCAGCTAGATGTCAAGTCGGCATTTCTATACGGCAAGGAGAAAGAGGAGGTATATGTTGGTCAGCCACCAGGCTTCACCGACCCAATTCACAAAGATAAAGTTTACCTCTTGGACAAAGCGTTGTACGGCTTGCATCAGGCCCCGAGAGCCTGCTACGAGACGCTCTCTCAACATTTGCTTGCAAACAGCTTTATCCGAGTCAAGGTAGACGCCACTCTTTTCACAAAAGAAGTCGATAGTCATCTTCTGATAGTACAGATTTACGTGGATGACATTATTTTCGAGTCGACAAATGAAGAACTCTACAAAGGTTTTGAGAAAGTGATGAAGCAGAAGTTCGAGATGTCTTCAACGGGTGAGATGGAGTTCTTCTTAGGGCTCCAGGTCGACCAAATGCCCGAAGGAACCTTCATACATCAGACAAAGTATGTTCACGATGTTCTAGAAAAATTTGGGATGTCCGGGACTGCTCCAATGTCCACTCCGTTAGCAACGAATCATGGTATCAACCCAGATCTCACCAGAGAGAAGGTCGATGAAACGTTATATCGCTCCATGATCGGCTCGCTAATGTATTTGACAGCATCAAGGCCTGATATAATGTACCCAACCTGCCTCGTGGCACGATATCAATCAAGTCCCAGAGCCTCGCATATGTCAATCGTCAAGAGGATATTACGCTACCTGAAAGGAACTCCAAGCTTGGGGTTTTGGTATCCAAAGGATGGTGACTTTACGCTTGAAAGGTACTCTAATTCTGACTTTGGTTGCTGCAAAGTCAATGCTAAATCAACAACTGCAGGATGCCAATTTTTCGGACCCCGATTAGTCACGTGGCAATGTAAGAAGCAAACCTCTGTTGCTTTATCAACATGTGAAGCAGACTATGTATCTGCCAGCAGCTGCTGCTCCCAGATCCTGTGGATTCAGCAACAGATGCGCAACTATGGTTTGCAATTTCTTACTTCACCTATTTTTTTTTTTTTTTTTGATAATGAGGCAGCAATAAACATAACAAAAAATCTGGTACATCACGCTAAAACCAAACATATTGAAATTCGTCATCACTTCATCCGAGATTGCTTCGAGAAGAAGTTGATACGAATTGACAAAATCCACACCGACGAACAAAAGGCAGACTTACATACCAAAGCTTTTGATAGATTACATTTTCAATATCTTTTAAAATTTAATGGTATGAAGCTGTTGTCAGATGCGGAGGGATACTTGGCGTTGACGAAAATACCACTGCAGATGATGTTGGGAAGCAGACTGCACTGGTTTGTCGTACTTTTAGTTGTTTTGGTATTTAGGGGGAGATAGATATATTTTCAGAAAATACAAAAACAATAAAAAATGCAAAAATCCAAAAACATGAGATATTTTCAAAATTCAAAAACAATAGAAAATCCAAAAAGAGTTTGTGTAAAAAGGGGAAATGATAGTACATCAGCTAGACAGTTACAGTATGCTAAAGATTTGTAATGTTTAAAAAAAGTGTTAAACAGTCTCGCTGATGATATGCCTGTAGGTTTTTATACCTTTAGTAGATTTATTCGGGATATAAACCTAAAATCATTTCTTGCTTATTACGTGGGGAAAATCTCTCGGATATATAGGTAATCCCTGAAATCTTGTTTGAAAGATTCTATTTCTGACATACTAGGTATATGTGCGTAATGATATCTGGGGTATTATACCAGGACTTCTGATTTTGCGGAAGCAATAGCCTAGTCCTCGTATAATACTCTGCACTGCTTTAATCTTAAAGCCTACCCTCAGCATAAAAAATGATGAAACATTGCAAAATGCTAATCATGTGCTGTTGAAGAAAAGATCCCCAAACGGACACACCGAAAGTCGAGCCATCCTCTCTCTGTCTGAATGGAAGTTCTAACCTGAGCTCTCATAACCTCACATTACCCGTTACAGCGTTCACCTGTAAGACTGAATATAGAAATCTGGATATGAGAGTATATTCTGAGGTGGGACATACGTATAAGTTAAGCTATTAAAACACTAATTCATATCCTGAATAAGTTGAAATTTGTATGAAAACTTAAGAGGATCAGTATATCGGCAATCTAAGTGAATTGTTTAATACTTAGTGTGTAATCAAGCTCAACGGTACTTGTAACTTGTCGGTAGCTGATATGATCCCCTAACACGCTTACCAAAAATATGTTTGTAAATAGTTTACTTTACTGTATTTCATTTCATTCCTGTTTAGCATTTAAACCCAAAAAGATTTCATAGTTTTCTAGTCATAAACTTTCTTAAAATCCCGAAAAGATTTTACATTTATGCTTTAGTTTTATCAACAAACCAAGGTAGAAAGTTGATCTTCGGACTCGCAGTCATGAAGCAGAGCAGGAAGTTTCTGAACTGGACGACAGGGTTGGGAGCTAATCATGAAAAACTTGGTAAAATTCAAAGTCAAAGCAAGTTCATTTAGTTGACACTTGTAAATTTTCATGAAAAATGTGTTTGAAAAAGATTGAACAAAATGTCAGTTTATTTCATTTCGGGCCAACCAAGGTTATTAACTTGGACTTGGTAGACAAATTAAGTGCCTAGGGTCATTAGCTTGGACCTAGATACTTAAGTGGATTTCTAATACTGACCAAATCTAATAAAACGACAAAAAGTCAAAAGGTCAAAACATCAAAAGTCAAGAGAGGTGTTTGGATCGGATGGCCATCCGACACTTGGTCACCCCTATAAATAGAAGTCAATGTTGTTCAGTCAAACCTTTACTCGATCGGGCGACCATCCGACACTCTCTCAAACACTCTCACTTTCTTGATCTGATTTTCACTTTCTTGCCTTTCACACTTCATTGGATTGTTGGCACCCTCAACCTTCACAATGGGAAAGGTAAGATTTCTGTTTTTCAAAGTTTAATTTGATGTTTTTGATAGGTTTTATGCATGTCGGCGTCTGTCAGACCTTAAATCTTAGATCTAGGCAATTTTGATAATGTTTGATAGATTTTGAACATAGGGTTTTGTTCACGAGCCTTAGATCTATAGGTTTACCTTCTTAATTTGTGCAAAAAACATGTTAGAATCCATAGATTTGAAGGTTAGAGGTGTTCAGCTTTCGGACCTTATTTTGTTAAATTAAACCCAAACCAAGCCGAATTAGAAAGAGATAAACATAGGGTTTTGATCGCCGGAGAAATCTGTACATGGATTTATGTTCAATTTTTGAAAAATCTTAGAAAAATTTTGATAATCATAATCTGTTCATAATGTTCTTCATGACAGTTGAATCGAGTGGCAACTCGATCGGATGGCAATCCGATCGGATGGCCATCCGATCCACTGCACATTATGTGTTTAAAATTTTTCTAAGTGTTGCCTTGAAATCTATGCTTTAACTATTAAGTTGATTGGTATGGCATCTTGGAGTCTGTGCTTTACATGTTTATCAGTTGTCTGAAAAAGATGGCATCTCGATCGGATGGCCACACGATCAAAAGCACTTCATGTTTGAAATATTTTCTAAGTATCTGTCTTGGAATCTGTGCCTTACTTGATTGTCATTGATCGAGTGGCAATCCGATCGGATTGTGACAACTCGTATTTCCAAACCGATCTTTGTACTTTGATGTAACGTATGTGTACGATATGTGACTTTTATGAAAGTGAATATTTATGCGAATGTTATGTTAATACGTGCTTGTGAATGTATGTTTGATAAGCGCACAACACACACTCGACCGCACAAGCCATTCGGGCTACACAACTTGTACTCGGACTCTTAGGGCAGCCCAAGTGTGGGTTCGGCCCATCCCCCCTTAGTCGAATAACACATGGGGCACTAGCACCCATCTCACACTTTACCAAAAACAAACAAACCTACAAACCCTAGCTCTCCTCTCTCTCTCTCTCTCTCTCTCTCTCTCTCACGAACTTGAAGGCAGCCACACACATCATCGAAGTTCATAGTGTTCGGATCAATTCTCATTCCCATTCTATTCGGTTAGTATGTTAACTATTGTTTGATAGTTTTATGATGTGTGTTACATATGCTCGATATGATTGATGATGCATTGTTATGATTGTTTTGAATAATATGTGATTAAGCATAGATGAATGTAATCGATCATATATGTATTTGATTCGAATCCGAAGAGTTGAGTATAGTGTTCATGAAATCGGCTTTTACATTTGTGTGTTAGATATTGTTCATATGAATCGGATATATGTATGATAATGGTAATCGATTATCATGTCTTGCTTTCGAAGTTGATTTCATGATGAGTTAATGATATCTTATGATTGGATGTGTATTAAATCATTAATAGTTGATGTGTATGAAATCGGGATCATAGGGTAGGTCCGATTGAATGTTAATAGGATGTGTTCTTGAAGCATGTTTAGGGTTCATAAGAATTGATGTTTGGAATCCTTGTTTGATCGATTTTTGTTAGTTTAGAAACTGATTAATTGTTAATTGGTAAACCATAAAAATAGGAAACTGTTTAACTATTTTGACTAATTTAATGCATGATTGGTAACTGTGGATTTTTCCTATAATTGACATGCATGATTTTCGGATATTTAATCCATTCGCACAAGCAGTCTTGTCGCACAAGATCAGGTCGTACAAGACCTGATCCGATCACACAAGTGCCAGCCGCACAAGAGATCCTCAGTCGCACATGAACTGTTGGATCGCACAAGTTGAATTGTTGTTTAACTGTTGGGCCTCAAAGCCCAAAACGTGTCGCACAATATGATCCCAGTCGCACAAGATGCATGAATCGTACAAGTTGGATTATCTGTTTTGTGTTTGGGCCGTGTATGCTATTGGACTACTTATGTTGTTGGGTTGGGGGTATAGTGGATCGCACAACATGTTGGGCCAAGTTATGTTTGGGGTTTCTTTTGTATGTTAAACAGTTACGTTCAACATGTTATTTGGATATGCCATGACTGTTACGTGTTAGCAACCTGTTAGTTCTATGTACTCATACGTAAACTACTTGAGTCAAAACCTGACTTGTATGGTAACCCTGTTAGGACGTGGTTGACCACTCTTAGTTCAAGAAACCTTTTGTGTATCTGCCGAGCAAACCAAGGTGAGTTCACACAGCCAAGGCATGGGGTTCCCAGGGTGGGAATGGGATTTGGATGATTTATTCGTACATACTTAGTTAATAGAACCTAATGATATGGTCCTCGGGTGAGGAAGAGTAATGATAAGATACGGCTAGACTAGTATACCAATTGAACTGATCTTCGCACACACGCCAGGGGTTGGCCGCGATATTATGACTAATCATTTGCACACATGCCTAGGAAGGCCGCGAACTATACATACTAAAACTTCACACACATGCCAGGGTGGCCGCGATACAAATATACATAGTCTAGGATATTTGGGAATATTTCCCCTAACCTTCGCATACATGCCGAGAGGGCCGTGATGGAAACTAATACGAGACATGACTTAACGAACGAACATAATGCTACTCATACTGTTACAATTACTGAACTGTACACTGTGAACTCGCTCAACTAGTTGTTGACTCTCTACTGCATGCCTTGCAGGACCTTAGGTACATATGGAGCTTGCACAAGGAGGAGCAGGTCGTTGTGGGCAATGGATCGTGAATGCTTGTTAAACGTTTATGACATTACACACTTAATACTTATGTTTGGGTTTTTACATTTATGTTTCCGCTACACTTGATTATGTTGTTTTTTGAAAACACCTTTCGTATTGTTGAATAACGATTACTACTTATTCACATGTTCAATATGATTGGTGGCTTGATCCTGGTCATGTCACGCCTCCAAGCGGTGGTACTCCGCGTGTGGATTTTGGGGGTGTGACAGCGGATGGCCATCCGATCCCCAACACATAATGACATGATTGTTCAACATAGTTCTGTTCAAACTTGACAAATTGATCGAGTGGCAACCCGATCGGATGGCAATCCGATCGGATTGCCATTCGATCCCCATCACAAAATGACAAAATGTTCATCAACTGTTTAAAACTTGTCACAATGATCGAGTGGCAATCCGATCGGATGACAATCCGATCAGATGGCCATCCGATTCATGCCACTCACTCAAAAGTGTTGACTTGTCAAAGGTTCTATTTGTCTTGTCACATGGATCGAGTGACAATCCGATCGGATGGCCATCCAATCCAAGTGCACATCTTAGTTGGTTCAATTCTCTAATGATTGATGGTTCATCGGATCGGATGGCAATCCGATCGGATGACCATCCAATCCTCAGTACTATATAGAGTATGATCTCAAGAGTTAGAAAAATTTCTTGAAATTTCAAAATTTTGTCACATTTCATCTTTTGTCTTGAAACTTGTGCAAATGCTAATATCGTGTATTTTTTGCAGGGAAGAGCATCAGATTGGGATAAATCTCACAATATTTACTGTCTATTGGATGCACACTATACAGACAATGCTCCATTTAAAGTCATAGCAAAATTTTTAAGGGGGAGTAAGATTAATAAGGCCTTAACCGATAAAACAATAGTATATGAATCACATGTGAGAAGGTTTTGGAGTTCGGTGAGGTATGAGGAAAAGAAGAAGATGATTCATTCAGCTGTTAGAAAGAAGGATGAAAATGGTCAAGATATAGATGTTGAAATCAAGTTTGATGTGGGGGAGCTAAGACGAGTTTTAGAATTAGGAATTCTGATAATGATCCCATCATTATTCCTGAACGTTTATGCAAGGGTTTGTGATGCAGAATGGGATTTACAGGACATTTGAACGGGAAATAGCTTAAGACTACGTTTAGTACACCTTATACGTTCCTAATTCACTGCGTAGTGCATGCTTTGTCACATCGAAAGGGAGCCTATGATGAGACATCTGATTATATCATGAATATCATTACTTGCTTGGTGCTGAACACGCTATATAATGTTTCACAAGTGATATTTGACCACATGGTAGACAATGTAGGAAGTGGAAGTGGAAAGTACATGTATCCTAGGTTTATCCAGATGATGATAGATGATCAAGATAAAGACATTCCAAAGGATGCTGCTGATAGATTAGGTCTACGAAACATGACAACTGATACTTTAAGCAGATTATCTAAAAATCCAAAGAAAGATTATCCTGAACCAAGAGCAAGAAGAATGATTTGCAAGATTGATAATCCAGGATATGTTGCTTCTGAAAACGATGCATGGAGACATGAAAACAACAATTCAGAGAGTGAAGATAATAAGATGAGGGAAATGGTTGAGAAGAAACTTCGATATTGGTTTGTGAAGGACGGGAAGAGAAAGAGAACTCCAAAGACATCCCCAGCTATATCTATTCCTAAAGAGCCAACACCAAAGATAGTTGTTATGGGTATAGTTGAAAGGGGGAGTCATAAGAGAAGTTAGAGCTTTAAATGTTATATTATTCTAATGAATGCGTCAATGCTTGTTTTGGAGGGCCTTCAAGGGAATCACAATCAAGTTTGATAGATGAGCCAGTGGTGAATCCAACTGATATATCTCAAAAAGGAATTGATTTGACAAATGTGACATTTGAACAATACCTAAAGCACACTGAAGCAACAATTGCAAAAGATCAAAGTGCAAGTGTTCAAGCTGAAGGTGTTAAAGAAAAAGAGCCTGAAGGAGTTGTTCATGATGATTCAAATGATGCTAACGATGAATCAACCAAGACAGAGCCAGAGATTGATATATCAATGGTTGGTCGTGGAAAGGTTCAGTTGAAAAAGAAGCCTCAGAAGAAAAGAAAAGGTTCTGATGAAGAGGATTCTACATATACGCCAATAGGTGAAGAGAAAAAGTAGTTGAGAATAAAGCGCAAAGTAGTGCAAACAGGCGTCATTCCAAAGAACGTCAGGGCGAGGAAAGGAGGTGCTTCTATGCCTGAAAGTCAAAGCGGCAAAAGTGAAAGCACGTGACAACTTCAAAGGGTCCTGAAGCTGAAAAAGATCAACATGTCGAAGTTCCTAAAGAGCCAGAGGTGCAAAGTGTTGAAAAACCTGAAGATCAAAAGAAAGTAGGTGATGATGATGATGTTGAGATTTTTGACGAAAGGATTCCTACACCACCACCATCAACAATTGAAGCTGAGTCTTCACAGCCTAAGAAAACTGTTCTTCCCAATCCATTTGAAGGCTTTCCAAACATTCGAGATAAACTTAAAGATGATATTCTTCTTGGTGATGAATTTGATATGTTTCATGATGCATCTGTCAAAGCTTTGGAAAAGAAAGTTAGTATTCTTGAGAAAGAAAAAGCCAAGGCAGAGGCTGATCATGAAGAGTTAAAGAAACATCTTGAAGAATTGATGAAAGTGAATGAAGAAGTAAAGTCTGTCATGATCAAACAAGCGAAGAAGTAAAAGAAAATGGAAGGTGATGTTGATGATAATGCAAAGCTGTTTGAGTTACTATCAACGGAAATTTCTGATCTGCATGCAAAGAATGTGAAGTTGAATGATATAAATAAGATGCTGAATCAACTGATAAGTGAACTTCATGAAGCGTCGGCAAATGAATTCAAAGCGATGAAGCTAGAAATGGAAGCAATGAAGGCTGATAAAGCAGTCAAGGATGAACAACTTACTATGTTATATATGGTAATGGAACATCATTTGGGCATCGATGTTCATTCTATCTAC
The DNA here is from genome assembly GCF_002127325.2 of Helianthus annuus. Taxonomy (NCBI): domain Eukaryota; kingdom Viridiplantae; phylum Streptophyta; class Magnoliopsida; order Asterales; family Asteraceae; genus Helianthus; species Helianthus annuus. Next base: position 71,822,824 of record NC_035435.2, on the reverse strand, counting down.
AGCAACATTGAGATCAAAAAGGTTGAAGAGCGAAGGATTGAGAGAGTAAAGAGGTTGGCTGAGGAAGCAACTCAAAGAAAGAAAGATGTTATCATTGAGACTCAAGATGCTGGAGGTTCTTCAAGTCAAGTAGATGTTGAGATGGTAGATGCTGAAGCTAATCAAGCTCAAGGTTCCGTACTTGTTGGTGAGTCTACTCCTCTATCTTACAATTATGATGATATCATTTGCCGTGTGTGTAACAACCCGTACTCTCGTTGTCGAGAGAAGGGTATTTTAGTAATACACGTATTTATTATTATTATTATTATTATTATTATTATTATTATTATTATTATTATTATTATTATTTACGAAATAATAATAATCCGCGATAAGTGGTTTATTCATGTATTTATTTTATTTACCATTATCCTACTGTTAAATCGGGCCAAGCGGTTGAGCGGGACGTGTAGTCGTTTAGACGAACTCGCACACTCGGGCTAGGCCAATACCCACTTCCTTACACATAAACCCTACAATAGATATTCCTTATAAAACCCTCACCCCCCCCCCCTCATTGACAAAACCCCTCAAACCCTAAACCTCATATCAGCCGCACACTCTACAGCTTCTCCCTCCTCCTGCATGATCAAAATTCCGGCAAGACGTTCAAACCGCTCCGGCCGCACACACACCCAACCCTCACCTACTCGTCTCCCTCTCGTGCACTCGCACACCTCCTGGTTCGATTAGTCTCCGGCGGATTTCAGGCACCCGCAAAACCCCCTCTGTTTTCACCCTCCTACTCATATGGATGATCAGAAGCAGTAGAGATGGAGAGAGAGAAAGATTCAGCGAAGAAGGAGAACGGCAGCAGCACCACCGCTGTCTGCAGTGGCGGCACGGCGTCTCACGGTGGCGGTCCCTTGATGTGTTGACAATGGTGATATTGTGTTGAAGATGTTGGTGGTGGTTTGAGCTGCGGTGGTGTCAAATGGCGGTTCGAAGACTAGCGACATCAGTGGTACATGGGTTCGAGTGCACGACAGCAGTCACGTAGGTGGTCCTCGTTGGACTCGAGTCTCGGTTCGGGAATGGAAGCAGTGGCAGCAGTCAGCGTCAACCTCGACGAATGCCGCACACCTCCCTGTTCAAAACTCTCGGTCAGTATTACGTTAATACGTGAATCTTCGTGTCTTTGGTTTGGTGCTTCTATTTCATTCTTGGGTAAATCTATAAGTTGCAATCTGATTGTTAGTAGTGTTTGTCTCAATTAGATGTGATTAGTTGTTTGCATATGTCCGCTTATCTTGTAAAATGAATGAAAAAGTGAACTGTATTTCATTTTGTGGCTCTGCATTTTGCTGCTCTTTGATATAATTAAATCTTGTGATTCTTGGTTTGCATATGTTAGTGTAGGCATTTTTTTTTGTGGTTTGAACTTGGGCTCACTTGACAACCGAATTGACATAAATGTGATTTAAGAATGTATGTTAGGATAATTACCATGGTCTGTTTTGTATGTGAGTCAAGTACGGACATGTTATTAATAAAAAAAACTATGCTAGTATGATTCTCACTCTTGAGATTACTTTGGTGTGTAAAAGAATTTCAGACGAGTAATCGTTAGGAATAATAAAAAATAAGTGTGCCGAAAGATTTATGAATAAAGCTGATGCCCATGACTAGGAATAAACGGATCTGATTTGTGCAGAAATAAAATACAACTAGGATTGAGTGATTGATGCATAAAGTGGAATATTGATTTTTTTTGTGTTCATGTATATTTGATAAAACTAGGTCGCACACTCAAACGTACAACTTGATCTGTATAGAGCACAACCATTTAAAGCATGACCGCACACTCATAGTGGGCCGCACACCTAAAAACTGGATCGCGCACTTATTAAACCACACATTTAATATATGGTCGCACACTTATGTCGCACACTCGTTACATACACAATGAGCCGCACACCTCTACCTGTCGCACACTTAGTTTATAACCACACACTTGTCAGGTGGTCGCACACTCTCGTGTGAACCGCACACTGACAAGTGGGCCGCACAGTGTTGAGTTTTGGGCTTCGCCATGGTGGGGCACACACTATGAGAAGCCCAACCCTTTATAAGGTTGCACACTGCTACTGTTCACTCTCATTCATGTTTTAACTGTTAATGTTAGTCTGCCATGAGTACATGTTCAGTATAACTACTTATTAGTACATGCCCACTACTTGATTTAAATACATGTATGATTAAGGTATTGTATACTACTTGACAAATACGTGTTAGATAAGGGGGTGTTTGTTTTTTCTTCAAACATCTTCAAGGGGGCTGATGTCTGCAGGCGCGCAGACGTTACCCTTGAAGACTGTTTGTTTTTTTTGTTTAAATAGATCTGAACTCAGCTTTTTTCATCTTAAAATATAAGCTATGGACCACTTTCTTAAAACATCTTCACACTTCCCTCTTCTCCTCCCTCAAACATCAGCCCCTCCATCCGCCGTTCATCCTCCTTCTCCGACCTCCTTCTTCTCCTCCGACGACCTACCTCCTCCTCCGGCGACCTCCCTCTTCTCCTCCGGCGACCTACCTCCTCCGGCGACCTATCTCTTCTCCGGCCTCCCTCCTCCTCCAGCGACCTCCCTCCTCCTCCGGTGATCAGCTTCTTCTCCGACCTCCCTCTTATCCTCAGGAATGTGAATGTTTCGTCATTGTTTGATGCGCTTCAGACCGGTATCAACTTATAAAAACAAACAGTCTTATATTTTCAGCTTGCAGATCTTCTGACCACATCTTCAGTTGCAGACATAAAAACAGATGAAATCAGCTTGCAGACAATTTATGTCTGCAAAAACAAACAGCACCTAAGTGTAGCTTATACGTGATTTCTTGTTTACCATCTTAATTATTGATAACCATAATAGGATATGGTTGATCAAACTTAGGACAAATGCTTTATCTACCGAGCAAAGCAAAGGTGAGTTCACACTTTACACAAGGTATGGGATTCCCAAGGGTTGGGAATGGGTAAAGGATTTAAACTGAAACTGCGTGATATCCTGGTTTGGAACACGTACACACCCTCTTTATTGAAGGGTGACAACATGTGATAATGAATCGAATTGGAACCTATGTAATCTCCTGGTTTGGGGATTTCGTACACACCCTCTTTACTGAAGGGTGACAAAACGGATACTAGACCAAAACTCTCTATCATGAAGTCCCTCCTTTTATATCGACTTAATCGCCGAGCCAATGGCGAGCGGGTCATTAGTTAGATAGCGCTATTTAGGTTTGACAAGCCTCACACCGTGCCGCAGAAGACGGGTGTGAACTAATGGATCTGGGCACGTCAATGATGATAGACATTGATGCTAGGGCACCAACTTACTTCAGTCAGTGGTCGATATTGTAACGGGTCTAGTGGTTCACACAGGGTAGCCCCCACTGGTTATGGTTATGGTTTGGGAAACAAGGAATTGGTTAACTCATGGTTTACGAATGAACTTATGGTTTTTGGAACAACTTTAAAATGAACTCCAACTGTGAACTCGCTCAACTTTGTTGTTGACTCGTTGTTACATGCCTTGCAGGTCGTTAGGTACTTAGCAGGAGCTTGCATGGGAGGTGTCGTTGTGGAGCATGGACATTGAGTGTTCATGATAAACTTATGAACTTTTAAACTTATGATTGGGTTTTAAAACTTATTGCTTCCGCTGATAATTTAGACTTTGTTAAATTGTTTTGTCGCCAATTATATTGTTTGGGTTGGATTTTATCTATTTACTTATATTGTTCAATATGATTGGTGGCTGGATACTGGTCATGTCACACCTCCTGCGGCGATACCCCGCATGTAGATTTTGGGGGTGTGACAGATTGGTATCAGAGCCATTGGTTATAGTGAACTTGGTTTTAAAAAGTGAAAAGCTTTTTGACAAAACCAGACTATAACCTATAAAGTGCTCATCGATCCACAACGACGCTTCGCTCCACGTGTAAGACTTAACACTATAGGTGATATGGTTTATGTTTGTATTACCTGCCTGTTAGTTTAAGTAGTGCATTGATCATGGTATGCCTAGTTAGTGTAGTAGCATATTGCCTATCAGCCCGAAGGTGCTCTCTTTGACATTCAACTGTTTTCCTGAAACCTGTTGTGCTCACTCCCTTCAGTCATTCTCTCCGTACTCATACGTCATCATTCTCAGTTGTGGTTTCTAACTGTGAAATGTTTTAAGTTACATTTCTGCTGCAAATTATATTTTTGAAAATTTTAAATTAAGACACTAATTGTATTATTATTTGTAATAACCGAGGCCGTGACCTAGTGACCCGAAAACCGAACCCAACCTCACCCCAAATTGGCCCAACCCAAAAAGGCGTAATTAGCCTAAGTCGCCCAAACATCCCTTTGTTTAACTATACACGTGAGTTTATGCATGAGGGACCAAAACCCTATTCCATTCTTGTGAGTTTCATGCGACGGCAGAAGCAACCCCCCCCCCCCCCCCCCGCCATTTGCAAATCAGCCCCTGTGATCGTGTTATCTTCTTCGCTAGTTCTTTTCTCTCCGCTCCAAGGCTAGTACCCAAACTCAGCAAATTAATATCCTTCTTAAAAACCGATGGCTTTGGAGACATAAGAGGACAAAGACATGAACCAGTCAACCCACCGACGAGCACGATGATCTAGGCATTTATCTTATCCTTTATTGCAGGAGCCATTATCCCTCGACCACTTTTCTAATTATGTGAAATTTTTCGTTAGCCTTCGTATGAACCAACACTTATTGTTTGAGGTAGCATCCCCGTTTCTATCGCTCCTTTATCATGACATCCTCGTTTCTTCGTATGGAAACCCTAACCAGGTTTCCCTCTAGTTTATTGAATCCCACAAGCTCAACTTTTGGTCGATAAACTTCTTAATTCCCTGAAATTGGTGACGAATTGATTCAATTATACCTTTCGAACATATTTTCGCATTTTCACATTGAAACCCCTCGACGAAGAAAGCGCTACTATGAACTCATTCACACGACTTAGAACAATTCACTTGAATTTGATTATTTACCAACTGGAGAAATCACATCCTGTTAGACGTTACAGTAGATCCTAAAACCTACAAACCCGCACGACAACTGTTCTTCTTCGATTTCTCTCTTCCCTGTAAATCTTAATGACGTAACGCTCATACCACTTGCTTATGACCAGCTGTATCTCCAACATCAGATAAACCCTTACTGCCAATCCCGAAACCTTTATGTTCTGACTCGAGTTGAACACATTGATTTCGACTACTCTTCCTGCATGTTTTCACTATTCTTGTTATGCTTCATGAATTCCCTAATTCTTATCTCGCCCTATTCCGCACAAACCCCACTCAAACAAGTTCCTCCCTACGAATGTGACTCAAGGACCAACAAGCTAAGGATACCTCAAGGGTAGAGATATCATAAGCACTGACTTCCAAACTCGATACAACTAATACGACTTCCTAGTTGGGACATTTGAATTTATCCTATCTTGACAGATTTGCCACTTGCTTTCTTCGACGATATCTGAACCTGCATCGAGAACCAGTAGGAATCTGAGCGACTCCTACGCATTGCCCTAAAACTTCTACGACACAAACTGCATTACGCTAAGTTTTCAACGCGTGACTTCAGACATCGCGAAGCCCGCTTTTCTCAATCACATACACGATCCCTCTCACAGCTTTAACTCGAAAAGGAGCATCACCTAGCAATAGAATGATGTCCAGGAATTCCTAATTTCCAACAATGGAAAAATAAGCTATGGAGTACTCCTATCCTACCCTATCCTGTCCAAGGCATTGATGAAATTACTGCTTGCAGCAGTATGCCCATTTAAGTACTTGAATCACTAGCTGAAGCGACGCGAGGATACTCATTGCTTACGTGACTCGACAACTCAAGGTTTACAATGAAACTACACTACTCACAACCTAGAATTGGGAACTGTAGCTTCCCTACTCGAGAACGAAGAGACACTGCTTGTACGGTACCAATTGCCTGACTTACACCGATCACAAGAGTCACTGTTACGTCCTCAGCCGAAAAGAAACCCCAAACCTAAGTGTGACCGCATGTTACAACTGACGATCCATTTGGACCTCCCCAGGCAGATTCGCAACATGAAAATTGAGAGAAGTAACCTTTTAGTCAAGTTCATGCGGGGCATGGGTAAGTAACTCAAACTCAAAAAAAAATGACATCAGTTTGGTGATGATGGATCACCTGGCAAAAACTGAACGTTTTCTCGCGGTCAAGGAAACCAACATGTTTCCAAATCTTGCAAACGTCTACTTGGAGGAAGTAGTTAATAGGCACGGGGCGCCGACTCCCATTTTCTCTTATTATGACTAACGTCTTGCGTCCGATTTGTGGCAAGCCCTTGGGCTCATGATCGTGCATGAGCGCCACTTAGTACCCTCGAACGAATGGTCGAACCAAACATACCGTCCAAACTCTTAAGACATGACGAGACACGTGTCACCAAATTTGACAACGAATGAGAACAAAACCTACCTCGTTTAGAGCATTAATAGAACTCAATCTTATGTGAAACAACTGTACCCTAGTACTGATCACTCATGACTTGCGAACATTACTAAAAGTGTTTGGGTGATTGTTTGCATACTATACAAGTTCGCGTCGTCAACACAAAACTTTTGGATATAGCACGCACCCTAAAGTGAGTTAACAACTTTTTATGATAAGCATGCGTCCCTGCTTCAAGACAACACACTATTTCCCCGATTTGGGAAATACAGATGGTACCCCTAGCTTGGGGCTACACGCGCATTCCTAGAGTAGTACATATTCCCGGGTATTGGGAACTACAACTATCCATGGATTGGGACTGCTTCATATTCCCGGATTGGAATACTACTATCCCTAGATCAGGGAGTGATGCTTTTCAAACCAATAAGTATTGGAGGAATACATTTAAATGTATTGGTACGATTTCGATGAATAGTTAAGGAACTCAACTTTACCACTCATTGAGGGACCAGGTGAGACCATAACTCTCAAGCGTTGTAAGTTACTTACAGATTGAATTCGTTGGAACTCACATCGTGGCTCGGGGGTTTACTTGGGAACGGGAAGACCAAATAATGCGTACCAATTTCTAGTCATATAAGAATAAACCTCAAGCCATCGTTTTTTTTTAAGAACAATTTTCGGGTCGAAAATTCTTTCAACTAGGGGATGATGTGACACCTGGCCCTCACAGGGAGAACGCAAACCCCGCTAACCCCGTTAACTTAGACATTATTTAGGCATTACGAGTTGATTTTAACGAACCAAGTGTCTCAAAAATTTCACAAACACTCACGGAATCGTATTACAAACGAATAATTTATTACGTGAAATTCTATGCTTTGTGAAATGAGTATAGACTATGTGCATCTTTATGTTATGTGAATTACTTGAATTTACGTACTACATGACCTTATGTGCTATGTGACTTACGTGATTCGTTTTGAGAACTTTCGTGAAACTACGTGTAATTACGTATAACAATATATACGCTTAAATTTTGAGGACGAAATTCCTGTAACATGGGGAGAATGTAACAACCCGTACTCTCGTTGTCGAGAGAAGGGTATTTTAGTAATACGCGTATTTATTATTATTATTATTCTTATTTACGAAATAATAATAATCCGCGATAAGAGGTTTATTCATGTATTTATTTTATTTACCGTTATCCTACTGTTAAACCGGGCCAAACGGTTGAGCGGGACGTGTAGTCGTTTAGACGAACTCACACACTCGGGCTAGGCCAATGCCCACTTCCTTACGCATAAACCCTACAATATATATTCCTTATAAAACCCTCACCCCCCCCCCTCATTGACAAAACCCCTCAAACCCTAAACCTCATATCAGCCGCACACTCTACAGCTTCTCCCTCCTCCTGCCCGATCAAAATTCCGGCAAGACGTTCAAGCCGCTCCGGCCGCACACACACCCAACCCTCACCCACTCGTCTCCCTCTCGTGCACTCGCACACCTCCTGGTTCGATTAGTCTCCGGCGGATTTCAGGCACCCACGAAACCCCCTCCCTTTTCACCCTCCTACTCATATGGATGATCAGAAGTAGTAGAGATGGAGAGAGAGAAAGATTCAGCGAAGAAGGAGAATGGCAGCAGCACCACCGCTGTCTGCGGTGGTGGCACGGGGTCTCACGGTGGCGGTCCCTTGATGTGTTGACAATGGTAATATTGTGTTGAAGATGTTGGTGGTGGTTTGAGCTGCGGTGGTGTCAAATGGCGGTTCGAAGACCAACGACATCAGTGGTACATGGGTATGAGTGCACGACAGCAATCACGAAGGTGGTCCTCGTTGGACTCGAGTCTCGGTTCGGGAATGGAAGCAGTGGCAGCAGTCAGTGTCAACCTCGACGAATGCCGCACACCTCCCCGTTCAAAACTCTCGGTTAGTATTACGTTAATACGTGAATTTTCGTGTCTTTGGTTTGGTGCTTCTATTTCATTCTTGGGTAAATCTATTAGTTGCAATCTGATTGTTAGCAGTGTTTGTCTCAATTAGATGTGATTAGTTGTTTGCATATGTCCGTTTATCTTGTAAAATGAATGAAAAAGTGAACTGTATTACATTTCGTGGCTCTGCGTTTTGCGGCTCTTGGATATAATTAAATCTTGTGATTCTTGGTTTGCATATGTTAGTCTAGGCATTTTTTTTTGTGGTTTGAACTTAGGCTCACTTGACAACCGAATTGACATAAATGTGATTTAACAATGTATGTTAGGATAATTACCATGGTCTGTTTTGTATGTGAGTCAAGTACGGATATGTTGTTAATAAAAAAAACTATGCTAGTATGATTCTCACTCTTGAGCTTACTTTGGTGTGTAAAAGAATTTCAGACGAGTAATCGTTAGGAATAATAAAAAATAAGTGTGCCGAAAGATTTATGAATAAAGCTGATGCCCATGACTAGGAATAAACGGATCTGATTTGTGCAGAAATAAAATACAACTAAGATTGAGTGATTGATGCATAAAGTGGAAATTGATTTTTTTTGTGTTCATGTATATCTGATAAAACTAGGTCGCACACTCAAACGTACAACTTGATCTGTATAGAGCACAACCATTTAAAGCATGACCGCACACTCATAGTGGGCCGCACACCTAAAAACTGGATCGCACACTTATTAAACCACATATTTAATATATGGTCGCACACTTATGTCGCACACTTGTTACATACACTATGAGCCGCACACCTCTACCTGTCGCACACTTAGTTTATAACTACACACTTGTCAGGTGGTCGCACACTCTCGTGTGGACCGCACACTGACAAGTGGGCCGCACAGTGTTGAGTTTTGGGCTTCGCCATGGTGGGGCACACACTATGAGAAGCCCAACCCTTTATAAGGTCGCACACTGCTACTGTTCACTCTCATTCATGTTTTAACTGTTAATATTAGCATGCCATGAGTACATGTTCAGTATAACTACTTATTAGTACATGCCCACTACTTGATTTAAATACATGTATGATTAAGGTATTGTATACTACTTGACAAATACATGTTAGATAAGTGTAGCTTATATGTGATTTCTTGTTTACCATCCTAATTATTGATAACCATAATAGGATATGGTTGATCAAACTTAGGACAAATGCTTTATCTACCGAGCAAAGCAAAGGTGAGTTCACACTTTACACAAGGCATGGGATTCCCAAGGGTTGGGAATGGGTAAAGGATTTAAACTGAAATTGCGTGATATCCTGGTTTGGAACACGTACACACCCTCTTTATTAAAGGGTGACAACATGTGATAAAGAATCGAATTGGAACCTACGTAATCTCCTGGTTTGGGGATTTCGTACACACCCTCTTTACTGAAGGGGACAACACGGATACTAGACCAAAACTCTCTATCATGAAGTCCCTACTTTTATATCGACTTAATCGTCGGGCCAATGGCGAGCGGGTCATTAGTTAGATAGTGCTATTTAGGTTTGACAAGCCTCACACCGTTCCGCAAAGGACGGGCGTGAACTAATGGATCTGGGCGTCAATGATGATAGACATTGACGCTAGGGCACCAACTTACTTCAGTCAGTGGTCGATATGGTAACGGGTCTAGTGGTTCACATGGGGTAGCCCCCATTGGTTATGGTTATGGTTTGGGAAACAAGGAATTGGTTAACTCATGGTTTACGAATGAACTTATGGTTTTTGGAACAATTTTAAAATGAACACCAACTGTGAACTCGCTCAACTTTGTTGTTGACTCGTTGTTACATGCCTTGCAAGGTCGTTAGGTACTTAGCAGGAGCTTGCATGGGAGGTGTCGTTGTGGAGCATGGACATTGAGTGTTCATGATAAACTTATGAACTTTTAAACTTATGATTTGGATTTTAAAACTTATTGGTTCCGCTGATAATTTAGACTTTGTTAAATTGTTTTGTCGCCAATTATATTGTTTGGGTTGGATTTTATCTATTTACTTATATTATTCAATATGATTGGTGGCTGGATACTGGTCATGTCACACCTCCTGCGGCGATACCCCGCATGTGGATTTTGGGGGTGTGACAGTGTGCAAATAGAACAACGTAAGAGGAAGGCGAAAGAACCAGAAATGTTGTTACTAAGATGGAAAGAAGTAGAAGAGGAAGAGAAAGAAGATGAAGAGTTAGAAGACATTCTTGATGCGATTGATACCTATGATCCGTCATGGGATGATTTCATTGACAAAAAGGATGATGATGAGGATCAAGGCTCGTCGGGATTATTGATTGTGAACCCCTCTGTTCAACAGAAGATAGATGATTTTATAAACGATGAGATCAACGAACAAGAGGATGATCAACAACAGGAGTCTTCTTCATCAGGAAAGAAACATGCAGACAAGGTATTCCTCACGCAATCAACTGTTATTTATTTGAATGCTCGGGTTGAGGGGGAGATAGAGGTGCCTAGGTCAAGAGCTGAAATGTTAGAGGAATTGGGGCTAGAGGATGGAAAATTCAAGTTTGATATTGAAGATAAGATACCTTCGTCACCAGAAAAAGAATATGAATTCAAGTATGCACAAGAGGCTGATAAGTATAATGATGTTTTAGTTGAAGAAGGATCTGATTCGTCTGATGAAGAGACAGTATTTCATTATGCTGGTGTTGATGAAACGTTTTCATCACTTGCTGAGATGTTTAAAGAAAAGAATGAAGATGAAGTTAGAAGAAAGATTGTGGAGAAAATAACTACTGAAGGTGTTCCAAGAACTATTCCATGAGAAAATCTAGTTGAAGAAAGGAAGAAATGGTTCAAGGTGATGCCGAAAGAAAGAAAGTTCATAAGACCTTTACAATACTTCACGCATGATGCTGATTTGTCGTGGGGAGATATCTTATCTTGGGGTTATCTGGAAGATCTATAAGTGTATGCAATCAGACGGGAGCAAGGGGATTAATACTTCGAATACTTGTCAGACATTAAAACCCTCCCGTGGTGGGATGTTGAGGAGTTAGTCCAGACAAAGAACATAAAGCAGTTTTATCATGGCTTGTATGTAAAGCAGCATGGTCAACACTTGTGGGATTACATAAAGCTGCAAGCAAAAGCAAGATTTCCAGATTGGAAGCCGCAGTTTCCAAAATAAATTGTCACTATTTTGGAGTCAGGAGAGAAAGATATCACGTTGGATATAAAGCCGTCTAGATATTTGAAGAATATGCCGCTACGTGCAATGGAACAAGACTTTCATGAAGATTTTCAAGGTTGGTTGTATAATCAAAGCACAGCGGAAACGGTGATCTCTCTGTTTGACAAGTTCACTGGAATATCAAGAAGGATCAGTGTGCTGGATCCTATGTGGCTGGTGAATTGTTCTAAGAAGGATATAGATTGCTTGTTCTACAACAAGATCGTCTATGAAAAGCCAGATAAAGTTCAAGCGATGCAGTATCAGAAGATAGTGGATGTGTGCTTCGCAAAAGACATCAACTCTGGGAGATACTGGAAATCTAAGTGGAGAGGTCTAGAGATTGATGAGTTCTTGAAGAGATACAATCGCAGTCAGAGGTTTAAAGAGATTGCTGAAAAAGCTGCGAGACTTGGAAGGTACAAGCTAATGAGACCTCCACCAACGGACCAGACACCTATTGAGAAGGAAGTAAACAAGATCCCACGTTGGGATAGGAAGCGTAATGGTGATCAAGAGTATAGAAAATACTGGAATGAAGTTGGTAGGCCACTCAGGCGAAAGATGCTTGAAGAAAAAGAAGAAAAGAGAAGGCAGAGAGCTAAGGAAAGAAGACGCAGCAGGAAGGATTGAAGACTATGCAGGAAGGAACTACAGCTACATCCAAGGGGGAGTCTGTTAGTACATATGTATGCAGCTTCCGTCTGCATCGAGTCTTATTTGTGTTGTGTATGAAATTTTGTATATGTATGTACTTGTACGTATGTTTGTGTAAAGACAACTCAGGGAACGACGCGTATTTGTAAAAGTGAAATCCGTCGAACGACGAATGTCATCCGATCGGATGGCCATCCGATCGGATCACCATCCGATGGGTGACACTTATTGCCTCCCTGGTTGCCTATAAATAACTAGCTAGTGTTAGTCATTTAAGAACTTTTGCTGAACTTGTAGCGAAGCTCTGCCACTCTGAACTTCTACCGGATCCTCTGTATTTTCACCATTTTCTAATAGAATTCAGACGGATTAAATGTTAAACTTGTCGTTGTTGATTCTGAGACATTATCAAGGGATTCCGCACCTTGATTCTGATCGATCTAGCCACATTCTACTCGAACAGATCCTGAGATAAACGGCCTAACATGGTTTAAATCCCAAGTATGTAGAATAATGGGTCAGAGTCCTTTACACATGCTAGGTCTCATTGGGACTCACATGCACCCCAAATTATTATTACGTGTGCACCTGTAATGATAATGTGGTTTGCATGTGCATCTCAGTTCCTGCAAACTTGTGTCAAAAGATCCTCTGGTTCGAGTGTTAAAAGTAGGTGTTGTCAAAACTGTCACACCCCAACCAATGGCAGAAACATCGGGATGAGACGAAGTGTGAAGATTGCTAGAGACTTTATAACACTATTTGCATCAATATTTAATAAATCGATTTCATTTCATAAACTAAATTGTCAACAATACAAGCAATTCAAATAACAACAAGTTCGAAAGGAATACATAACAACATAATCAAAATTGATACAACACTTAAACCTAAACGTCTATATGTATATCTAGGCATCAACGCTACTTCATTTCATAGCATCATCATCATCAACCTGTAACATGTTAAAATAAAATTCAATGCAAAAGCAAAGGCGAGTACACAAGGTTTAAATAGTATTGCATAAGTATAAAGCAGTTTACTCGAATCCACATGGCATTTTGTATACAAGGTAACTACCATGCATAACATTAAGTCTAAACCCAAAGTGTCCACTAGTATTTAGCATCCCTCGCCACAAAAGTGACGAGACCGTATAGTATATTGACTTAACAAACCCCCGTCGGGTGGTGTGCTACTCCTATAGCGCTATAATTGTTAAGCGAGGGTATAACATAGTAATGGCATAAAGCATGTATTATCTAGTATAACAAGTAGCATGTATATCGGATTGAGTTCACAAAGTATGTTTAAGTGTGTGTAAGTGTGATTTTTGTATGGTAACATGTTACAACCTAAAAGTGGTTTAAAATGTAAATGGGTCGAGTGTACTCACAAAATTTGCATATGCTTTCCGTTTATCCAATTGTTGACGAGTAATGCGATTAGGAGATCGAATGTATAAGATTTAAAGTTCAAGTATGTTTAGAGTCGAGATTCGGAATTTAAAATAACATGTAAATAACATATGAAAATAATCATCTAGTATATATGATACTTGTTCTTGACACTAGGAAACTCTAAGGAGTTTAAATGTGTTTTCATGGACCAAGGTTCTATTAGAATCGTGACATGTTATCAAAGTCTAAGATGATATAATCTAGTACCTTGACATATGAACACTAGTTCATCATCAAAGATTCGATTATTCGGATAATATGTTTATGTATTATATAGGTTATGTAATATATATTAATAAGTCCAATAGTCAAGCATGAGGTAGAAGATTAAATCTCCATTTAGGTACCTCTAAGTTTCATGGAAATCATGTAGGAGGTAGGAAGATAAGTCTTCCATTTAGGTACCTCTAAGTGTTCGCCACTACCCTTGATGTAAAAACATACAAGGATGGTCATGAACTACAAGTAATATAAGAATTTAAACAACTAATCTATAAGAAATCATCAAGCAATGTGGGGATTTTACGTAGGACGACCCAAGTTAGTCCATAATCACACCTACATTAAGTTTTGGACTTAAACATTACTTGTGGGTTAAAAACTCTAAACAAAACAGAATGTATATGAGGTTTAACCTCTGATTTTGAACGTCTCAACCTTATTTTTAAGCCTAACTAACCATAGAAGTGGTTATAAGCATAAGGACATAGGTTTGAGTGAGTTAAACTCATGTCTAAGCAAAGATTAATGAAAACAAACCTGAACAGTGGACTTTGAAGCCTTTTTGTCGGAGTTCCAGGGACTTGTTTGCTGTGAAACACCCCTAGAATCGAAGCCAAGGTCAAGCCAAGCATTCTGGAAAAAGAATGGGCTAAAACAGATGAGAAATGAAGAAGTTATGCTCACTTTAGTGGAGCTTGCTGAATCTGGGCGAAAATATGATGTTGCTACGAATTTAGAGTGGCTTGGGAGTGATTAGAGTGAGTTGAGAGTGTTTAGAAAAGTGAAAATGTCTTGGAGATGGATTGGTATTTATAGGGAAAGAATTAGGGTTGGGTTGGTTGGCAACTAATATACGTAGTTGAGGTTTAAAGAATAAATAAAAAAAAAGAGCTAAAAGTTGTTACTGGCCGAACAGGCTGTTAACAGCCATACTATTCTTCTTATTCTTTGTTTTGACATTTAATTGAAGTATACAAGTTGTGCCATGGTGGAGTATTTTTAAATTAAAGCAACCAATAGTATGATATGTATTATGAATTTGAATGTGTAAATAACTAAAAGCAATTTACTAAAAGCAGCCATAAGCTGCGATTGATGTTTGGCAGCCAATAAGTCCTTTTATTTATTTATTTATTTTATAGTAAAAATCAACATGATACATCAACGTCTAGTTGATGTTAACTATGTTATTATTATTATTATTATTATTATTATTATTATTATTATTATTATTATTATTATTATTATTATTATTATTATTATTATTATTATTATTATTATTATTATTATTATTATTATTGATCACGTATTTAATAGTTAACAAGTATGTATAAGTTATGAGTACCCGTAGGTCGTGTATCGGTTGCGCGTACGCATTTGAGATTGGCAACGTATAATCCGAGTACTGCAACACGTATAAGCATGTACAAAAATAGAATTTCATTACGATCAAAGTCTTGGATTTACAATGGTTTGAAACGAAATACGAAATACAAAAGGAACAAGATTCCAAAAATAAATATACAAGACACGTTTTCTAATTAAGGAAAGTACAAAGAAGCAGGGCGTTACAGTCCCCCTCCTTTAGGAAATTTCGTCCCGAAATTTATTCAAAAGGAAGACTTGAAAGAGTTTTTGGCAAAAGGTGATTGTTAAGAATTGTGACTCAAAAATTTTGAAACGTAAAAAGTATGAAATTTTGAAGAATGATAAGATAGGTTTGCAAAGGAGTTCGTTTGTCTAAAATGATTTGAGGTACCAAACATAATTGGAAATGTATAGTTGCGTATGTGGAATGGAACGATTGACTCTTAATAAACGAATGCAAGTATAAGAATGGCATATGCATTGGATAGACGAAAGTAGCGCGCTAAGAATGAAGTTTCATCATGGATAATCGGATATAACGCGTTTGTGAGTTGATTAGTGTTTAAATTAGGTCTAACAGGTCTGCAAAACACTGAATTTCTCATGGCACGTCTTACGAAAGTTTGGTAACATGATGAAAACACTTATATATAGGAAGTACCAGCGGCGTATCCACCATATTTTGACCATGTTACGTCCGTTTCATATTCGGTGTCATGTTACGTTCCGTGTCTTACCATACACAATAGTACACTCTATGGTTTTCATATGCCCATCACTATAATCCCGTGTGCACCCGCGATTATTTTAATCGTCGCATGATCTGCATATCTTGTACTAGTTGTGTATGAATCAGGGTATACATAATTTAAAAATAAGAACGTGTACGTATAAGAATATAGTATATAACCAAGTCCATGCTTAAGTATGTATGGGACCCACGTAAGCGAATCATTCGGATTACTCTCGCGTACGGGTACGAATGTATGAATCATGAGTATGAATGAAAGTATGAGCATAAGTATAAGTTTAAGTATGAATATGCACATAAGTATGAGTATAAACATAAAACGTACGAGTAGTATGAGTATAAATATAAGCATAAAACGTATGCGTATAAGTGTAGGTACGAATAATAAAATTTACGTATATAGTGTACGTTGGGACATAGCGGATTTAAGCGTATAAAAGCATTCAAAAGGTTGAGTATGTAAATACGAACGATATGAATGATGTTATCGCGAGATATCGACTAATATGTGTATGATGATATGCATGTATAGTTGTTTAAACAAAACGTTGAGTTTATCGAATCAAAATTAGATTGAGCTTGGTTTGAAAGGTAGAATATAGTTTGTATATGTAAAGAAACATAAAGTATTCATTGGTTATGCATAACGTATTTTGTAACAAATAGAAATGCTAATTTTGTTTTAAAAGGGTTTACGTAATCCGAAAAATGGTCGGTCCCTATGAAGTCTTCTTGCCCACGTGTTTTGTAAATTGGTGTAGGAAAAACGTTTTCGATAAAAAGTAAGTTCGTTTCATCAAACAAGAAATTATGAATTTAGGAGGTTCTTATGAAAACTAGGATCCTTAGAAGAGAAAATTAGCAACAGGACTTAGTGATTGTAAAAAAAAAAATTAACAAATGATTTGTTGATGTTGAAAAGAGTATTTGGTAAAACAATCATATAACTTCTATAAGATCTTATAAGTATTTGAGAAAGGTTGGTTGGATTTTGATTAAAAGTAGAAGGTGGGCATGTTTTTTTAGTGATTAAGTCGAATATGAAGTTCATGGGCAAGAGTTTCATTGGACCGATTAAATTGATAGGTAGCATTTCGTAAGGTTTTGAAGTTCGAGTAATAAAATGTTTTAAGACATGATTATGAATCTCGTGTATATGAGTTGAGTGAAAATAGATTGTAAGACAGAAAGTACGCTTGAGAAAACAATGTATTTTGAAGTCAGTATAAGTAGGTATTTTGAATAACGATAAACAATTTAGGTATATAATATGATCGAGTTTTTATAATAAGATATTTTGAGGAGACGTTTTGGTAACGATCACCTAGGTAAGGGAATCACCCCTAACTCGTTGGTGAGGTTGTTTAAAAAAAGGGGGAGTGGAGTTAATCGTCAAGGTAAGGAAATCACTCCTATCTCGATGATATGTCTCCACTTGTCGTTACAAGGATTATGAATTTAAATTATATGAAATCATGCATATGTATAAATGTATGGAAAAGATTCAATATGTTGTGTGTGTAAAAAGAGAATATCGAAAGTAAATTCGAATTTGAAAGATTGCATCGTATAAAATAAATAATAGAAACACATGTTTGATCAAAATTTGGATGGTTCCAAAATGGAACTTTGACTAACCAAAGTGGTCGAAAAATCTTTTGAATTTGAGAAGCATGCTTTGGCCTAATAAGTAAAATACTCTCGCCGACAAGTCGGTTAACGGTATTTACCCTTCCGGTTACTACATGTCCCAAATCGATCGAAATTTCGAGACTTGGCGGGATTTAAGAAAAAAATCAAGGAGTGGAACTAGTCGACAAGGTGCGGGTTTCACCCCTAACTTGACGATTTCGTATCCTAAGTGTGGTTGGTACTCGTCGGGTCAAAATTTAATTTCAACACTTTGACGAGGGTCCACTAGAATTTGAAATTCTCCATCAAGGTAAGGATTTCACTCCTATCTTGATGGCGAATTTCATGTAAAAAAAAAGGAAAAGTAGATGGATTGAGAATTGTTCACCAAATTGTGGGTTTCACGCTTATTTTGGTGAAGTCATCTCGTTTGTGTATTATGAGTGGTTTTGATTTTTGTATAAGCGAGTAAAAATATGTATGTTCAAAATAATAATAACAACTATAAGCACAATAAGCATCTCAAGAAATAATACGTAAAAGACATTTCAAGGATAGCACATAAAGGATGGAATAATACAACAAGTATTAACATATAATAAAGCAAGTATTAACACAAAAGTGACATATATGTTTAAAAGGTCAAAAGAAGATAAATAAGGAGCAAATAAGGTATCATGCGAATGGTTCAAAGAAATCATAAGAATAAGGCTCTAGAACTATAGACTAGGTAAAAGGCATGGCAATTCTACCTAATTCCCTATAGTTATGGCTCTGATACCAATCTGTCACACCCCAACCAATGGCGGAAACATCGGGATGAGACGAAGTGTGAAGATTGCTAGAGACTTCATAACACTATTTGCATCAATATTTAATAAATCGATTTCATTTCATAAACTAAATTCTCAACAATACAAGGAATTCAAATAACAACAAGTTCGAAAGGAATACATAACAACATAATCAAAATTGATACAACACTTAAACCTAAACGTCTATATGTGTATCTAGGCATCAACGCTACTTCATTTCATAGCATCATCATCAACCTGTAACATGTTAAAATAAAATTCAATGCAAAAGTAAAGGCGAGTACACAAGGTTTAAATAGTATTGCATAAGTATAAAGCATTTTACTCGAATCCACATGGCATTTTGTATACAAGGTAACTAGCATGCATAACATTACGTCTAAACCCAAAGTGTCCACTAGTATTTAGCATCCCTCGCCACAAAAGTGACGAGACCGTATAGTATATTGACTTAACAAACCCCCGTCGGGTGGTGTGCTACTCCTGTAGCGCTATAATTGTTAAGCGAGGGTATAACATAGTAATGGCATAAAGCATGTATTATCTAGTATAACAAGTAGCATGTATATCGGATTGAGTTCACAAAGTATGTTTAAGTGTGTGTAAGTGTGATTTTTGTATGGTAACGTGTTACAACCCAAAAGTAGTTTAAAATGTAAATGGGTCGAGTGTACTCACAAAATTTGCATATGCTTTCCGTTTATCCAATTGTTGACGAGTAATGAGATTAGGAGATCGAATGTATAAGATTTAAAGTTCAAGTATGTTTAGAGTCGAGATTCGGAATTTAAAATAACATGTAAATAACATATGAAAATAATCATCTAGTACATATGATACTTGTTCTTGACACTAGGAAACTCTAAGGAGTTTAAATGTGTTTTCATGGACCAAGGTTCCATTAGAATCGTGACAAGTTATCAAAGTCTAAGATGATATAATCTAGTACCTTGACATATGAACACTAGTTCATCATCAAAGATTCGATTATTCGGATAATATGTTTATGTATTATATAGGTTATGTAATATATATTAATAAGTCCAATAGTCAAGCATGAGGTAGAAGATTAAATCTCCATTTAGGTACCTCTAAGTTTCATGGAAATCATGTAGGAGGTAGGAAGATAAGTCTTCCATTTAGGTACCTCTAAGTATTCACCACTACACTTGATGTAAAAACATAGAAGGAGGGTCATGAACTACAAGTAATATAAGAATTTAAACAACTAATCTATAAGAAATCATCAAGCAATGTGGGGATTTTATGTAGGACGACTCAAGATAGTCCATAATCACACCTACATTAAGTGTCACACCCCCAAATTCCACCTGCGGAGCATCATCCGCTTGAGGGCGTGACTGACGAGGATCCAGCCACCAATTATATTGTTTAATTGAATTAATAACCATAGTAATACTTACTAACCATACGATTAGCAAATATCATGATCAAAGCTTAAAGTTTTAAGTCTAAATAGTAGTAAGTAGCGGAAGCATAAGCAAAACAGTTTTAAACGAGGTTCATAGTTCATGTTTATTTAACACCCAACACAGGGGTAGACGAGCACTACACATCCCCAAGCAGCAAGCTCCTGAGTCACTGGTTACCTGCAAAGCATGCAGTAAGGTGTCAACAATAATGTTGAGCGAGTTCACTAGTTGTCCAGTTTTAATTACCAAAAACTTGTTTCACCAGTTAATTTATCCGTTTATACATGCCATGGGGAGCTACCCCAAAAGTTAGCGACTAAACTGTTTTTCCAATACCGAACACTAGGTAACCGTTGCGTTTCCGCAGAATGCCCCGATGTCAATGTTCTATCATCATTGACGGATGCCTGAGTCCATTAGTTCACGCCCGATCCCATACACGGGCACGGTGTGAGGCTGGTAAAACCTAAATAGCGCTATCAACTAATAACCCGTTCGCCTGGCCCCGGCGACTAATCGGTATTATGTAGTAGGGACTTGAGTGATAGAGTTTCGTTTAGTGCTGTTTGTTGCAATCCGTATAAACAGTAATTAACTAAAAGTTCCCAATAACAAGGGAAGAAAAGTAAGTCGTATCCCTCATAAGGGGATATTGTTGTTTTTAGTTCCGTTTCCCAAACCACCGGGAACGCATGCTTTAAGTTGTGAACTCACCTTGGGTTGCTCGGTGGATTAATTACCCGGTCAATCACGTTGGTCACCACGTCCTAGCATGGTTACCAAATATAGGTCAAGCTGGGGTACAAGTAATCACGTATATCATACACTTATTAAACACATAGCATGCATAACATATGATCATCCAGCAAGTTATCGGGCCTATTCTAATACGTAGCAGTTAAACAGTAAACGTCTACACCTTTCATACAAATCATAAGTGTTAATGGGCCTTATCCGATCATACTAGCAGTTAACAGAATCACGGAATTCTAAATAGGACGGTATGCACAGTCCACACATGTTTGGCCCAATAATCGGTGACAATCGGCCCATCCGGGACAAGATGGTCTCGACTCGAGAACGTGTGGTCTCGAGTTGCAACCATGAGATCTCAAGTAATGCTGGTGTGAGTCGCAATCTAGAAGGTCTCGAGTCCAGTCTCGAGTCGGGATCGTGAGATCTCGAGTCGAGACCTTGCTGATTTCAAGTCCCTGATGTCTGCTTGTCCGGTCTCGAGTCGTCACCTATGGTCTCGAGTCGCAATCACCCGGTCTCGAGTTGCAGTTCGATGATCTTGAGTCGAGACTGAAGGTTTCGAGTCGCATATCTGATGTCCGAACCTTCTAGAACCTGCCTTATGTACTATCCAATGGAATTGAGGTTTCATGCAATTTGTGTACTATCCCACTAAACATGTTTCTTTGTCTAATTGCAAAACAAAATAGATCAAACAAGGCATATTCAAATGTTCATCTCACATTCAACATTGTTCATCATATGTTCATATCACTTTTAAACACATATTCATAAAGTTCATCATAAGGTCATTCAACATTGTTCATCATATGGAATATTAGGATCAAAGATCACACATTTGTCTCAAAACATCTAATCATAGATCGGATAGCAAGTCATATAACATAGATCGGATTAACAAAACCATCTAACAAAACATCTAACCTAATCGGATAACATAACCATTTACCCTACAAGAACACCTTAGCAAGACATTATTATACCATAGCTCACACACAATGTTTATCATATCACAAGCTCACTACTCATGCTAGAATCATACATCAAGCAACATACTTATTCACAACTCATCATTTTTAATCAAATAGCTATAAGTTACTAACCGGTTAGATGGAAGGGTATAAAAGGTTGATGAACCAAGTTCCGAGTGATGATCTCGAGCTAGTCCGAGAGTTCTTTGGTTGCCGCCGGTCCGATTCCGAGAGAGAAGGAGAGGAGAGGGTGTGGTGTTAGGGTTTTAGTGAGAGAGAGTGTGGCGAGGGTGTGAAATGAGGGAGAGTGGAGGAGAGGAGTGAGATGAGGGGGGAGTGTTTGACAATGGTAAAAGTTGTAAAGGTTGGTCACCCTCAAGGGTTTTATACCCGTCTCGAGTGGGTCAGAGGTTTCCGAATTGGGCTCTTCGGTTGTGTGGCCCAACCGGCCCAAGTGTCTACTGTTTACTCGAGACCGAGTGGTCTCGAGTCGGGTTCGCTGGTCTCGGCTCACTTCATACATACATATATATATATATATATATATATATATATATATATATATATATATATATATATATATAAATATAATTACATACACGTTAATAACGCATAGCACACTGAGATAGAACGAAAATTTTCATTTAATAATATACATGTATATAAACACAGAATGTTAATTCAAGAAAGTTGCCCGGGAAAAACCCGAAGTGTCACATTATCCCCAAGTTTTAAGAACTTTCGTCCCGAAAGTTAAGGCAGTCACTGTCAAGCTAGTATAAGTGAGAACGTTTCAACGGGGTGTCACATCATCCCCCGTTAGTTTGGAATTTCGTCCCGAAATTCTGTCGTAGCTTCAGTGCTGGGGTTTTCGTTTGGGAACAACTGGGGATACTTGTGCTTCATCTGGTCTTCCCGCTCCCAGGTAAACTCTGGGCCACGTCGCGAGTTCCAACGGACTCGTACAAGAGGTATCTGGCTACATTTGAGGATTTTGATCTCTCGATACATGATCTCAATTGGTTCCTCAGTAAAGTGTAGTTGTTCATCAATAGTGAGTTCCTTGAAAGGAATTACGAGCGTTTCATCTGACAGACACTTCTTCAGATTAGATATGTGAAATACGTTGTGTACCGCACTCAGTTCTTCAAGCAGGTTCAATCTATAAGCAACCTTACCGATTCTCTCGGTAATTTCGAATGGTCCGATATATCGCGGATTTAGCTTGCCCCGTTTACCAAAGCGAACCACACCCTTCCAGGGTGAGACTTTAAGTAGAACCCGGTCACCGACCTGGAATTCTAGTGGTTTCCTACGCTTATCAGCGTAGTCTTTCTGACGGTCCCGAGCTGCCGCCATGCGTTGTCTGATCTGGGCAATCTTTTCCGTTGTATCTACCACCATCTCTGGGCCCGTGATTTGACTATCACCGACTTCCGCCCAGCAAAGAGGTGACCGGCATTTACGACCGTACAATGCCTCGAAAGGTGCTGCCTGAATGCTAGTGTGGTAGCTGTTATTATACGAGAACTCTACTAGCGGTAGGTGCTTTTCCCAATTCTTGCCAAAGTCGATCACACATGCCCTGAGCATGTCTTCTAGGGTTTGGATGGTGCGTTCAGACTGCCCATCCGTTTGCGGGTGATAAGCGGTGCTCATGTCCAAACGTGAGCCAAAGGATTTGTGCATAGCTTGCCACAACTCCGAGGTAAAACGAGCGTCTCGGTCGGAAATAATGAAGGTTGGCACCCCGTGCCTCGAAACTACTTCCTTTAAGTAAACCTCCGCCAAGGTAGAAAACTTGTCTGTCTCTTTAATAGCCAAAAAGTGTGCGGACTTGGTCAATCGATCTACGATTACCCAAATAGTGTCATTTCCGCGTTGAGACCTAGGTAACCCTGTAACAAAATCCATGGAAATTTGCTCCCATTTCCATTTCGGGATTTCTGGTTGTTGGAGTAGGCCTGCTGGTTTCTGATACTCTGTCTTGACTCTTGCGCAAGTCAGACATTTGCTGACATATGTTGCTATGTGGGCCTTCATGCCAGGCCACCAGTATGTTGTCCTCAAGTCATGGTACATCTTATCCGAGCCAGGATGTACTGAGTAACGGGACTTATGGGCTTCGTCCATCACGAGTTCACGTAAATCTCCATAGAGTGGAACCCAAATGCGCCCTGTTACATAGTAAGCGCCATCTTCTTTCTGTTCTAGTCGTTGTCTCGATCCTCGCAGGGACTCAGCCCTGATGTTTTCCGGTTTCAATGCTTCAACTTGAGCATTTCGAATCTGAGTAGGGAGGCTAGACTGGATAGTAAGTTGCAATGCTCGCACGCGCTTTGGTGTAGTGTCCTTTCGGCTAAGGGCGTCTGCCACGACATTGGCTTTGCCCGGATGGTACTTGATGGCGCATTCGTAATCATTCAAGAGTTCGACCCATCGACGCTGTCGCATATTCAATTCCTTTTGCCTAAAGATATGTTCGAGACTCCTGTGATCGGTGTAAATAGTGCACTTGGTACCGTACAGGTAATGTCTCCATATCTTAAGAGCAAAAATCATTGCTCCCAGTTCCAAGTCATGCGTAGTGTAGTTTCTTTCGTGCGTCTTAAGTTGTCGAGAAGCGTAAGCAATAACTTTCTCGCGTTGCATCAACACGCAACCGAGCCCATGGATAGACGCATCGCAGTAAACCACAAAGTCGTCAGTGCCTTCAGGCAACGAGAGAATAGGAGCACTACAGAGGTTATCCTTTAGCCTTTGAAAGGCCGATTCCTGAGCTTCATTCCACTTGTAAGCAATACCTTTCTGAGTGAGAGTCGTGAGGGGTTGAGCAATCTTCGAGAATCCCTGGATGAATCTGCGATAGTATCCTGCCAATCCCAAGAATTGGCGAACTTCGATCGGAGTCTTAGGGGTAGGCCAATTCTTTATAGAATCGATCTTAGCTGGGTCGACGTGAATTCCATCCTTATTGACCACGTACCCAAGGAAATGGACTTCTCGAAGCCAGAAGTCGCATTTCGAGAACTTGGCGTATAGTTGCTCATTGCGAAGGAGTTCAAGAATAAGGCGCAGGTGCTGTTCATGCTCTTCTTGACTTTTCGAGTAGATCAGGATGTCGTCGATAAACACAATCACGAATTTGTCGAGGTAAGGCTTGCACACCCGGTTCATGAGGTCCATAAAAACCGCAGGCGCGTTAGTCATTCCGAAAGGCATGACGAGGAACTCGTAATGACCGTAATGAGTCCTGAACGCAGTCTTGGAGACGTCTTCATTACGAACTCTCAGCTGATGATAGCCTGATCGCAGGTCAATCTTAGAATAGTAGCTCGATCCTTGCAACTGATCGAACAGGTCGTCGATGCGCGGGAGAGGGTAACGATTCTTGATGGTAACTTTGTTCAACTCACGATAGTCGATGCACATTCGGAATGTGCCATCTTTCTTCTTGACAAAGAGTACTGGCGCTCCCCAGGGCGACGAACTTGGACGGATAAATCCTTTGTCTAACAGCTCTTGTAATTGCGTAGAGAGTTCCTTCAGTTCTGCAGGGGCTAGTCGATAAGGTGCTCGAGCTATGGGCGCTGCTCCAGGAGTTAACTCAATTTGGAATTCGACCTGACGGTGGGGAGGAAGTCCAGGTAGTTCCTCAGGAAATACCTCGGGGTAGTCACGTACCACTGGAAAATCTTCAATCCTCTTTTCCTTTTCTTGTGTGTCAGTGACGAGTGCTAAGATAGCGGTGTGCCCTTTTTGTAAACACTTCTGGGCTTTTAGAAGCGAGATAATGCCTGTGACTTCTCCGCCTTTGTTACCTTGAACGATGAGAGATTTGCCAGAACGGCGAGGAATACGAACCGCTTTCTCTTGACAGAGGATCTCAGCGCGATGTTTGGATCCAATCCATACCGATGACGACGTCGAAGCTTCCAAGTTTGACAGGGAAAAGGTCGATACTAAACGTCTAACCAGACAATTCTAGTTTGCAGTCGTGGATCACGTGCGAGGCCTCGATGTTCCTACCATTGGCTATCTCAACGATGTGCTTAGAACTTAATAATGCAGGTGGGTGCTTAAGCTTCTTACTAATACGTAGGGACACATAACTAGCATCGGCTCCAGAATCAAATAACACAGAAACATAATGATCATCAAGTAGGAACTTACCCGCCACGACGTTGGGGTCATTCCTTGCTTCTCCAGCTCCAATCACAAACGCTCTTCCCCTTGCACCATTTCCAGCATTGTTGTTTTGATCATTGTTCCCAGCTCCCTGGTTGTTGTTGCGATTCTGATTCAGTTCAGGGCAATCCTTTCGCATGTGCCCTGTTGCCCCACATTTAAAACATCCGCGGTTGTTTCCCTGCTGCTGTTGCTGTTGGGGTTGTTGCTGATTCTGCCTTGCCGGGAACTGACTTCTACAATCCTTGGCTTCATGCCCCATCTTGTTGCATCGCTGGCACTGACCTTTGTTACATGCCCCATTGTGGTGTCTGTTACACTTGTTGCACTTAGGGTAGCTTCCCCGATAGCCACCCTGTTGCTGAGGGCCTTTGTTGTTTTCAGTTTTCCTTTGCTGGGCTGGGGCCTGAGTAGAGTTAGTATCCTTGCCCTGATTTCCATCCCACTTTCGTTTGCCGTCACTAGAAGTTCCTTCCGTAACACTGATCCTCTTGGGCAACTTGCCCTCTTCCACAGCCTGGTTGGTGAGTTTGTGGGCAAGACGAACCACGGGCTGTATGGTATTGAGGTTGGCTGAGGTCACATGGCTCCGGATTTCTGGGACCAAGCCTTTGATGTACAATTCGATCCTTCGATACATGGGTCGGGACATGTTTGGGCAAAGTGCAGCATAGTCGTTGGACAGCTTGGTGTAGGTCTCTATCTCTGACCCAACCATCTTGAGACCATAGTACTCGTCCTCGAGTTTGTGGATGTCGTCCCTGTGGCAATACTCTTCCTTGATCATATCCTTGAAATCTCCCCATGCAGTAGCATTAGCAGTCTCCAAACCAAGCATTTGAATTTGCGTCTTCCACCACGAAAGCGCGCTTCCCTCAAGGGTACCAGTAGCAAACTTCACCCAATTAGCATGGGGATATTCGCAGACAGCAAAGACAGCTTCCACCTTCTCGATCCAGTGCAGAAGCCCTATGGCACCCTCAGTGCCATTGAAAGGAAGAGGCTTGCAATCCATGAAGGTCTTGAAAGTACAAATACGTGGTTGCACATGCGCATGCTGACCTGTTGTGAGGAGTGAAGCGAAATGGGTTTAGAGGTGAAAAGACGATGCGGCGGTAGGATCTAAACATCCTAAAACAACGCGCTTACCTCCAGGGTGAGCTGCGAAAGCTGCAGCCACCGTGTTGATCAAGTTAGTGAACTCAGCCTGAGTCATGTTGACGTTCCCGCGTCCGCGTCCACTCATTGTCTTCATAGCCAGAAAACATAGTATGAGTGTGATGTCGTAATATAGCAAGAATGAGATAGAAGAGGGGAGGCATATCTATCTAATTAGGCAAACTAGTACGTATAGTAGAGCAGAAAGCATAAGACAAACAAGCAAGTAAACATGGGTCCGAGCTATGAGGTCAGATAAGTCGAGTCTTGCACTTGGAGTGTAGTGTCGTTACGAGTCACGGGTTATAGTCTTGTTTTTCTCAAAAAGATTTTCCCCTTTTTAAAACCAAGTTCACTATAACCAATGGCTCTGATACCAATCTGTCACACCCCCAAATTCCACCTGCGGAGCATCATCCGCTTGAGGGCGTGACTGACGAGGATCCAGCCACCAATTATATTGTTTAATTGAATTAATAACCATAGTAATACTTACTAACCATACGATTAGCAAATATCATGATCAAAGCT
Source organism: Helianthus annuus (assembly GCF_002127325.2). Classification (NCBI taxonomy): domain Eukaryota; kingdom Viridiplantae; phylum Streptophyta; class Magnoliopsida; order Asterales; family Asteraceae; genus Helianthus; species Helianthus annuus. Next base: position 71,795,177 of record NC_035435.2, on the reverse strand, counting down.
TAAAGTTTTAAGTCTAAATAGTAGTAAGTAGCGGAAGCATAAGCAAAACAGTTTTAAACGAGGTTCATAGTTCATGTTTATTTAACACCCAACACAGGGGTAGACGAGCACTACACATCCCCAAGCAGCAAGCTCCTGAGTCACTGGTTACCTGCAAAGCATGCAGTAAGGTGTCAACAATAATGTTGAGCGAGTTCACTAGTTGTCCAGTTTTAATTACCAAAAACTTGTTTCACCAGTTAATTTATCCGTTTATACATGCCATGGGGAGCTACCCCAAAAGTTAGCGACTAAACTGTTTTTCCAATACCGAACACTAGGTAACCGTTGCGTTTCCGCAGAATGCCCCGATGTCAATGTTCTATCATCATTGACGGATGCCTGAGTCCATTAGTTCACGCCCGATCCCATACACGGGCACGGTGTGAGGCTGGTAAAACCTAAATAGCGCTATCAACTAATAACCCGTTCGCCTGGCCCCGGCGACTAATCGGTATTATGTAGTAGGGACTTGAGTGATAGAGTTTCGTTTAGTGCTGTTTGTTGCAATCCGTATAAACAGTAATTAACTAAAGGTTCCCAATAACAAGGGAAGAAAAGTAAGTCGTATCCCTCATAAGGGGATAGTGTTGTTTTTAGTTCCGTTTCCCAAACCACCGGGAACGCATGCTTTAAGTTGTGAACTCACCTTGGGTTGCTCGGTGGATTAATTACCCGGTCAATCACGTTGGTCACCACGTCCTAGCATGGTTACCAAATATAGGTCAAGCTGGGGTACAAGTAATCACGTATATCATACACTTATTAAACACATAGCATGCATAACATATGATCATCCAGCAAGTTATCGGGCCTATTCTAATACGTAGCAGTTAAACAGTAAACGTCTACACCTTTCATACAAATCATAAGTGTTAATGGGCCTTATCCGATCATACTAGCAGTTAACAGAATCACGGAATTCTAAATAGAACGGTATGCACAGTCCACACATGTTTGGCCCAATAATCGGTGACAATCGGCCCATCCGGGACAAGATGGTCTCGACTCGAGAACGTGTGGTCTCGAGTTGCAACCATGAGATCTCGAGTAATGCTGGTGTGAGTCGCAATCTAGAAGGTCTCGAGTCCAGTCTCGAGTCGGGATCGTGAGATCTCGAGTCGAGACCTTGCTGATTTCAAGTCCCTGATGTCTGCTTGTCCGGTCTCGAGTCGTCACCTATGGTCTCGAGTCGCAATCACTCGGTCTCGAGTCGCAATCACTCGGTCTCGAGTTGCAGTTCGATGATCTTGAGTCGAGACCGAAGGTTTCGAGTCGCATATCTGATGTCCGAACCTTCTAGAACCTGCCTTATGTACTATCCAATGGAATTGAGGTTTCATGCAATTTGTGTACTATCCCACTAAACATGTTTCTTTGTCTAATTGCAAAACAAAATAGATCAAACAAGGCATATTCAAATGTTCATCTCACATTCAACATTGTTCATCATATATTCATATCACTTTTAAACACATATTCATAAAGTTCATCATAAGGTCATTCAACATTGTTCATCATATGGAATATTAGGATCAAAGATCACACATTTGTCTCAAAACATCTAATCATAGATCGGATAACAAGTCATATAACATAGATCGGATTAACCAAACCATCTAACAAAACATCTAACCTAATCGGATAACATAACCATTTACCCTACAAGAACACCTTAGCAAGACATTATTATACCATAGCTCACACACAATGTTTATCATATCACAAGCTCACTACTCATGCTAGAATCATACATCAAGCAACATACTTATTCACAACTCATCATTTTTAATCAAATAGCTATAAGTTACTAACCGGTTAGATGGAAGGGTATAAAAGGTTGATGAACCAAGTTCCGAGTGATGATCTCGAGCTAGTCCGAGAGTTCTTTGGTTGCCGTCGGTCCGATTCCGAGAGAGAAGGAGAGGAGAGGGTGTGGTGTTAGGGTTTTAGTGAGAGAGAGTGTGGCGAGGGTGTGAAATGAGGGAGAGTGGAGGAGAGGAGTAGATGAGGGGGAGTGTTTGACAATGGTAAAAGTTGTAAAGGTTGGTCACCCTCAAGGGTTTTATACCCGTCTCGAGTGGGTCAGAGGTTTCTGAATTGGGCTCTTCGGTTGTGTGGCCCAACCGGCCCAAGTGTCTACTGTTTACTCGAGACCGGGTGGTCTCGAGTCGGGTTCGCTGGTCTCGGCTCACTTCATACATATATATATATATATATATATATATATATATATATATATAATTACATACACGTTAATAACGCATAGCACACCGAGATAGAACGAAAATTTTCATTTAATAATATACATGTATATAAACACAGAATGTTAATTCAAGAAAGTTGCCCGGGAAAAACCCGAAGTGTCACATTAAGCCTTGGACTTAAACATTACTTGTGGGTTAAAAACTCTAAACAAAACAGAATGTATATGAGGTTTAACCTCTGATTTTGAATGTGTCAACCTTATTTTTAAGCCTAACTAACCATAGAAGTGGTTATAAGCATAAGGACATAGGTTTGAGTGAGTTAAACTCATGTCTAAGCAAAGATTAATGAAAACAAACTTGAACAACGGACTTTGAAGCCTTTTTGTCGGAGTTCCAGGGACTTGTTTGCTGTGAAACACCCCTAGAATCGAAGCCAAGGTCAAGCCAAGCGTTCTGGAAAAAGAATGGGCAAAAACGGATGAGAAATGAAGAAGTTATGCTCACTTTAGTGGAGCTTACTGAATCTGGGCGAAAATCTGATGTTGCTGCGAATTTAGAGTGGCTTGGGAGTGATTAGAGAGAGTTGAGAGTCTTTAGAAAAGTGAAAATGTCTTGGAGATGGATTTGTATTTATAGGGAAAGAATTAGGGTTGGGTTGGTTGGCAATTAATATAAGTAGTTGAGGTTTAAAGAATAAATAAATAAAAAAGAGCTAAAAGTTGTTACTGGCCGAACAGGCTGTTAACAGCCATACTATTCTTCTTATTCTTTGTTTTGACATTTAATTGAAGTATACAAGTTATGCCATGGTGGAGTATTTTTAAATTAAAGCAACCAATAGTATGATATGTATTATGAATTTGAATGTGTAAATAACTAAAAGCAATTTACTAAAAGCAGCCATAAGCTGCGATTGATGTTTGGCAGCCACTAAGTCCTTTTATTTATTTATTTATTTTATAGTAAAAATCAACATGATATATCAACGTCTAGTTGATGTTAACTATGTTATTATTATTATTATTATTATTATTATTATTATTATTATTATTATTATTATTATTATTATTATTATTATTATTATTATTATTATTATTATTAATCACGTATTTAATAGTTAACAAGTATGTATAAGTTATGAGTACCCGTAGGTCGTGTATCGGTTGCGCGTACGCATTTGAGATTGGTAACGTATAATCCGAGTACTGCAACACGTATAAGCATGTATAAAAATAGAATTTCATTACGATCAAAGTCTCGGATTTACAATGGTTTGAAACGAAATACGAAATACAAAAGGAACAAGATTCCAAAAATAAATATACAAGACACGTTTTCTAATTAAGGAAAGTACAAAGAAGCAGGGCGTTACAAAAACGGTAAGGATCATAAAAGGTCTAGAGATCATGTCATACTAACAGTGCATCATAATGTAAGTGAGTAACACATGCAATCGTGTTATGATACTGTGTATGCAACTATATGCAATGCAATGTGTATGTGTATGCTAAGGGTATAATGTATACGATAAATAAGAGACGAACCTTGAAATCTGGAGCGTAGTGTCATGGTCGCTTTCGGAACTGATTCGGTTATAGTCTTGTCTTATAAAAAAAATTAAACCTAGTTCGCTATAACCAGTGGCTCTGATACCAAACTGTCACACCCCCAAAATACCACACGAGGATTTCACCGCGAGGCGTGTGACGTACCAGGATCTAGCCACTAATCATATTGAACTAACAGTAGAATAATAAGCATATAATCTTATTCAATATGAAAAGTGCATTTCAAAATGTCTGTTTAAAAAAAGTAAATATTCAGCGAAGTATAAATCATCGTTCCATCAACCAACTTCATTTTGTTTAGAAAACATAAGCAAAAACGTTAAATGTATCCTCAAGCGTCACGACCCATGACAACTCTAGGTTCCCAGACTGCAAGTTCCATTCCTCGATGTACCTATCGACCTGCAAGCATGTAGAAAAAGTGAGTCAACATAAAGTTAGCGAGTTCAAAGTTTTGTTTTACGTAAATCGAGTAAGTGTTTAGTTTAAAGACATGTTACGAATAATAAACTCAATACCGATTGACTGTTCTGTTTTTGGTGCCGTCATCAGTGTCTATCATCATTGATCAAAGTGTTTAAGGTCATTAGTTCACGCCCGACTCCCAGCATGGTGTGAGGTTTGTCAGGCCTAATAGCGCTATCAACTAATACCCCATTGCCTCCCAGGCAACTAGCTCGATATGTAAGTAGGGACTTTCGTGATAGAGTTTGAGTTTATTAACCAACATCAAATTTAAAATAAAACATATAGAAAAGTATTCCTCCCAGGAATAGTAGTTTGTTTGTTTGTTCCCCCGGGACTCATGCTTGTAAAAGAGTAGTGAACTCACCTTGTTTGCTCAGTGAATGATATCGTGTCTTTATGCGTTAAATCAGTGTTAGATCCGCTATCGCGACCTAATATACGTTTAAATCTAAGTATGTATGCGAGTAGAGTGTTTGCAATACCCTAAATGTCCAAACAACTTAGTGTTTAGTGATCAGGTTGATATGTTTATTATACAGTACCGCACAGTAGCCAGGGTTTCTTTCCTTTTTTTTTTTTTTTTTTTTGCAAATAACTCTATCAATTAATACCTTACAAAACAAACTCTTTCAATAAAGCACATAAGCTCTTACAATCACATAAGTTCTTACAATCACATAATTTCTTACAATCCCACTACTTTGGCCCTCATGCCTAATCCCACTACTTTGGCCCTCATCTATCCCCACATTCTCATGCACAAAGTTTAGCTTTAAAGGAACAATAGAAAATGGTATAGGTTCATCAATCTCCTCTAGAGTAACAGGTTTAGTTGGAGACTTTTGTGAGGAAAATAGCTCCTTAATGTTTTTCAACCCATGTGATATATAAACATTGATTATTTTGTACTCTTCCACAAATGTAGCCAAGTTCAGGCAATCTCGGTCACAGCTCAAGTGTTAAAGACAAGTGTCTAAATTTTTTTTTCAGGATTTACAAACATGTACAACATTGGTTCTAACGCATTATAGCCTAACTCATCCGTCATAAGATCAACCTCATGTACAGAGAACTTATCAATGTCAATCAAGTCAACGTGATCAATCTTACCTCCAACATACATACGACCTGGAGAAGATGTTAATCGACCACCATGATGAATGCGTAAGGTGAATAGATGGGGAAAGCCATCTGTACATTTTCAACATCATCTATGTTAATCAAAAAATTAGGGTTTAGGGTTTATAGTATGAGAATCCTTACCATACAACTCAACAAGTTCAAAATCTTGCAAATCAGATGATCGAATGTACCACCCTTCTTGACCAGACATCTTTGTGTGGCAAAACCCTAAGGATCAAAACCCTAAGGATCGCCTAAACTCACAAGAGAATTGATGAAGGATGAAATTGGGGGAAATGAGAAGTTTATGGTTTATATTAGGGGGGAAGTCTGCACGTGGTAGATGGGTATTAAAAGCGTTAATAAATGACAGATCTACCTTCACGTGACCTGCACATGGTCACATTTAACTGAAAAAACAAACTGGGTTATGCCTAAAGGACAGAACGTGATGGATTTTAAAATATAAAGTACAAAACTCATCAATTTTAAACATAAAGGACAATGCCTAAAAATGGGTATAAAGATAAAGGACAATACTTGAAATTCACTCTATCTTTTTATTATATTTTGTTGAGTTTATTTTCCGTTCGCTATATTTCCTCCTGCCACATCATAGTTTAAGGAGAAAGACCCGTCACAACAGACAGGGTTATTTCACAAGTTCTAAAGCAAACTAAATTAACAAAGGTTTACCTAAATTCTAAATTCTAAATTCTAAAGTAAGTTAATAAAAAATAACTAAATTAACAAATATTTATCATTGTATTTCTTATATATCGAATTTTATAAAAAAAAAAACAAAACAAAAAAAACTAAAGCAAGTTAATAAACAAATAACTAAATTAACAAAGATTAAATAATTAACTAAATTAACAAAGATTTAGCATTGTATTTCTTATATATGGAATTTTAAAATAAGGACAAAATTATGAAAAGGACGGAAAATGGATCCATGACTTTTTGAATGGTCAACCGTATGTTTATATTTAAAAAGGTTTATAGATATGGGGATGAGATTCTATACAAACTAGGATTTTTCTGCCCGCGCTCCGCGGCGGGGTTAATCAACCTTTAAAACCAAAGCAACCACTGTCACAATTCCGGATATCATAATTTGAAGCGTCACCGCCACAAACCTAGTATGTGTTTGTTAATTCTAAATAATTTCTAGGCACCAAAAGAAAAATAAATAAATAAACTATGAAAAAGAACCGAGGGAATTTAATCAACAATAATAAAAATTAATATACAATTTCCCCATTTCATTTGGTTAACATCTGTTACGCTCTTCTATTACAAGATATCAGGTGCAACCTTCAAAAAAATAAGCCAAGCTACCAACATACTCGTCGACTTTCTATACCCACTCCGGCTATCTATACCCGCTAAGGCTACTCGCAACCTCTGTGGCGGTGTAGCCGAGATACCCGCATGGCTTGCCCGAGCAACTCAGCGATCAACCTCAGGTAGCTCAACTCTCATGTAGTTCAAACCAAAACCACAAACCCTCTTTTAATGAGTATCGTTGTTTGCTGTTAAATAAAAAAAACAAACAACAATGCTTTAAATAAACAAAAAACACACAACAATGCTAAAATAAAAGTCTCAAACCATAAAGATACAAAACTAAAAACATGCCACTATAACAAATATAAACCTGCAGGTCCCAACCTCCTAGTTCAATAAAACCAACAAATCATAAAGTGCACTTTAGTCCTCTGTTTATACAATGATAAACCACTTCTATGTGAACAATGCCTACTAAGGTTGAAATTTAAGAATCCTACAAACTGGATTCATTATTTATATATCTTATCAATCGATTGGTATTTGATGAGTTCCGACACTCGACCCAGATCACGTGCATAAAGCAGGAAAAGGGTCAGTAATGACACTTCACTGGTACCAACAAAATACGGCTCAGTGCCGCTACGACGGCAAACGGGGTTGCCACGCCAAGTAGCAAGCCAACATCATCGCCGGACAACCCTTCAAATCCCCAATAAATCGACATACACAAAGTCTTTGCTTTTCACTCCAAAAGTTTAAAAGCCTGCATAATTTTCACAACTACTGTCAACACTACAACCACCAAGATCAAAACATGCCTTTTCATCAAAACCATCACAAAAGCCAATATAACGTTGAAACTTCGCATAATCAAAGTCCAGTAAAAAATTAACCACAAGTTCACCAAATGTCCTCTTCAAGTATAACAACTAACAACCATACACATCCGTATCATTCAAAATCGCAGAAGCAAAAACTATACACAAATAGATTTATAAAAATGCATCGAAACTATACAAATCGACTCAGATCCGAAAAGATCGTCATCGTCATTGAACCCACTCAGTGGCGCATCGGTTGCAACCGGAGTTGCCGTACCAGGTAGCAAGCCAACATCATTGTCGGGTTTGAAAATCGTCACCGCCAAGACGGATTGAATCCGTCGGTGGTTACCCTCTGGTCACCGTGCTTATCCCGGACCAACAAATTGTTCACTTTTCGACTGTCGGGAGAGGTCACCGCCACAACGAATCGAATCTCCGTATCATTCAAAAAAAAAACTATGGGGTTGACAGTAGCTATGAATGATCTTCATAAAGAAGTAGAAACTAATGAATTCAACAACACATACACATCCGTGTCATTCAAAATTGTAGAAGCAGAAACAATACACATGTATACTAAAAAAAACGCATCGAAACTATACAAATCGACTCAGATCCGAAAGGATCATCATAGTCGTTGAACCCGCTCAGTGGCGCTACGGTTGCAACCGGAGTTACCATACCAAGTAGCAAACCAACATCATTGTCGGGTTTAAAAATCGTCGCTGCCACAATGAATCGAATCCTCCCATGGTGACCCTCCGGTCACCGCCCGTCTCTTCTTTAATGAGGGTAAATTATAAAGTTGGATGACACGTCTCAAAGGGAATGACCACCCAAATAGGTCAATCGGAACACACCAAAAACAAAAAAGACTGTTCACTTCCCAGCCATCGAGAGAGATAAGAGAGGTTTGTAGAGAGAGAAAAAGAAGCGGTGGTATGGAGATCTAACACCCCCAACATAACAGAAATACCGCTGCGATGGCGGTCGTGCCACGGTGGTGAGCCTCCGGCCACCACCACACCCTCTTCTATCTCCCTTTTCCCTTTCTCTTTCTTGGGTAAAAAACCCCAAAAGGCAAAAACACCATTGCGACGGTGGTGGTGTCACGGTGCTGTTGACGGCGGTGACCCTCCGGCGGACGCCCTTTCCCTTTCTCTCTCCTCAGAACCAGTTTAAATAGTAAGTGATGAGAAGAAACCAGGGTGATGACCGCCCAAATAGGGCAATCAGAAGAAGCCAGGGGGTGGTGTAAACTGAGAAAAGGTGGGGAGGTGGCCAGTAAAAAAGACAGAGAAAAGGATGGGGTGACATGTGTAGCCCGCCCAAAAAAACCCCAATTAAATTATCACATATGTTAGTTTGTTTGTTTGTTCCCCCGGGACTCATGCTTGTAAAAGAGTAGTGAACTCACCTTGTTTGCTCAGTGAATGATATCGTGTCTTTATGCGTTAAATCAGTGTTAGATCCGCTATCGCGACCTAATATACGTTTAAATCTAAGTATGTATGCGAGTAGAGTGTTTGCAATACCCTAAATGTCCAAACAACTTAGTGTTTAGTGATCAGGTTGATATGTTTATTATACAGTACCGCACAGTAGCCAGGGTTTCTTTCCTTTTTTTTTTTTTTTTTTTTTGCAAATAACTCTATCAATTAATACCTTACAAAACAAACTCTTTCAATAAAGCACATAAGCTCTTACAATCACATAAGTTCTTACAATCACATAATTTCTTACAATCCCACTACTTTGGCCCTCATGCCTAATCCCACTACTTTGGCCCTCATCTATCCCCACATTCTCATGCACAAAGTTTAGCTTTAAAGGAACAATAGAAAATGGTATAGGTTCATCAATCTCCTCTAGAGTAACAGGTTTAGTTGGAGACTTTTGTGAGGAAAATAGCTCCTTAATGTTTTTCAACCCATGTGATATATAAACATTGATTATTTTGTACTCTTCCACAAATGTAGCCAAGTTCAGGCAATCTCGGTCACAGCTCAAGTGTTAAAGACAAGTGTCTAAATTTTTTTTTCAGGATTTACAAACATGTACAACATTGGTTCTAACGCATTATAGCCTAACTCATCCGTCATAAGATCAACCTCATGTACAGAGAACTTATCAATGTCAATCAAGTCAACGTGATCAATCTTACCTCCAACATACATACGACCTGGAGAAGATGTTAATCGACCACCATGATGAATGCGTAAGGTGAATAGATGGGGAAAGCCATCTGTACATTTTCAACATCATCTATGTTAATCAAAAAATTAGGGTTTAGGGTTTATAGTATGAGAATCCTTACCATACAACTCAACAAGTTCAAAATCTTGCAAATCAGATGATCGAATGTACCACCCTTCTTGACCAGACATCTTTGTGTGGCAAAACCCTAAGGATCAAAACCCTAAGGATCGCCTAAACTCACAAGAGAATTGATGAAGGATGAAATTGGGGGAAATGAGAAGTTTATGGTTTATATTAGGGGGGAAGTCTGCACGTGGTAGATGGGTATTAAAAGCGTTAATAAATGACAGATCTACCTTCACGTGACCTGCACATGGTCACATTTAACTGAAAAAACAAACTGGGTTATGCCTAAAGGACAGAACGTGATGGATTTTAAAATATAAAGTACAAAACTCATCAATTTTAAACATAAAGGACAATGCCTAAAAATGGGTATAAAGATAAAGGACAATACTTGAAATTCACTCTATCTTTTTATTATATTTTGTTGAGTTTATTTTCCGTTCGCTATATTTCCTCCTGCCACATCATAGTTTAAGGAGAAAGACCCGTCACAACAGACAGGGTTATTTCACAAGTTCTAAAGCAAACTAAATTAACAAAGGTTTACCTAAATTCTAAATTCTAAATTCTAAAGTAAGTTAATAAAAAATAACTAAATTAACAAATATTTATCATTGTATTTCTTATATATCGAATTTTATAAAAAAAAAACAAAACAAAAAAAACTAAAGCAAGTTAATAAACAAATAACTAAATTAACAAAGATTAAATAATTAACTAAATTAACAAAGATTTAGCATTGTATTTCTTATATATGGAATTTTAAAATAAGGACAAAATTATGAAAAGGACGGAAAATGGATCCATGACTTTTTGAATGGTCAACCGTATGTTTATATTTAAAAAGGTTTATAGATATGGGGATGAGATTCTATACAAACTAGGATTTTTCTGCCCGCGCTCCGCGGCGGGGTTAATCAACCTTTAAAACCAAAGCAACCACTGTCACAATTCCGGATATCATAATTTGAAGCGTCACCGCCACAAACCTAGTATGTGTTTGTTAATTCTAAATAATTTCTAGGCACCAAAAGAAAAATAAATAAATAAACTATGAAAAAGAACCGAGGGAATTTAATCAACAATAATAAAAATTAATATACAATTTCCCCATTTCATTTGGTTAACATCTGTTACGCTCTTCTATTACAAGATATCAGGTGCAACCTTCAAAAAAATAAGCCAAGCTACCAACATACTCGTCGACTTTCTATACCCACTCCGGCTATCTATACCCGCTAAGGCTACTCGCAACCTCTGTGGCGGTGTAGCCGAGATACCCGCATGGCTTGCCCGAGCAACTCAGCGATCAACCTCAGGTAGCTCAACTCTCATGTAGTTCAAACCAAAACCACAAACCCTCTTTTAATGAGTATCGTTGTTTGCTGTTAAATAAAAAAAACAAACAACAATGCTTTAAATAAACAAAAAACACACAACAATGCTAAAATAAAAGTCTCAAACCATAAAGATACAAAACTAAAAACATGCCACTATAACAAATATAAACCTGCAGGTCCCAACCTCCTAGTTCAATAAAACCAACAAATCATAAAGTGCACTTTAGTCCTCTGTTTATACAATGATAAACCACTTCTATGTGAACAATGCCTACTAAGGTTGAAATTTAAGAATCCTACAAACTGGATTCATTATTTATATATCTTATCAATCGATTGGTATTTGATGAGTTCCGACACTCGACCCAGATCACGTGCATAAAGCAGGAAAAGGGTCAGTAATGACACTTCACTGGTACCAACAAAATACGGCTCAGTGCCGCTACGACGGCAAACGGGGTTGCCACGCCAAGTAGCAAGCCAACATCATCGCCGGACAACCCTTCAAATCCCCAATAAATCGACATACACAAAGTCTTTGCTTTTCACTCCAAAAGTTTAAAAGCCTGCATAATTTTCACAACTACTGTCAACACTACAACCACCAAGATCAAAACATGCCTTTTCATCAAAACCATCACAAAAGCCAATATAACGTTGAAACTTCGCATAATCAAAGTCCAGTAAAAAATTAACCACAAGTTCACCAAATGTCCTCTTCAAGTATAACAACTAACAACCATACACATCCGTATCATTCAAAATCGCAGAAGCAAAAACTATACACAAATAGATTTATAAAAATGCATCGAAACTATACAAATCGACTCAGATCCGAAAAGATCGTCATCGTCATTGAACCCACTCAGTGGCGCATCGGTTGCAACCGGAGTTGCCGTACCAGGTAGCAAGCCAACATCATTGTCGGGTTTGAAAATCGTCACCGCCAAGACGGATTGAATCCGTCGGTGGTTACCCTCTGGTCACCGTGCTTATCCCGGACCAACAAATTGTTCACTTTTCGACTGTCGGGAGAGGTCACCGCCACAACGAATCGAATCTCCGTATCATTCAAAAAAAAAACTATGGGGTTGACAGTAGCTATGAATGATCTTCATAAAGAAGTAGAAACTAATGAATTCAACAACACATACACATCCGTGTCATTCAAAATTGTAGAAGCAGAAACAATACACATGTATACTAAAAAAAACGCATCGAAACTATACAAATCGACTCAGATCCGAAAGGATCATCATAGTCGTTGAACCCGCTCAGTGGCGCTACGGTTGCAACCGGAGTTACCATACCAAGTAGCAAACCAACATCATTGTCGGGTTTAAAAATCGTCGCTGCCACAATGAATCGAATCCTCCCATGGTGACCCTCCGGTCACCGCCCGTCTCTTCTTTAATGAGGGTAAATTATAAAGTTGGATGACACGTCTCAAAGGGAATGACCACCCAAATAGGTCAATCGGAACACACCAAAAACAAAAAAGACTGTTCACTTCCCAGCCATCGAGAGAGATAAGAGAGGTTTGTAGAGAGAGAAAAAGAAGCGGTGGTATGGAGATCTAACACCCCCAACATAACAGAAATACCGCTGCGATGGCGGTCGTGCCACGGTGGTGAGCCTCCGGCCACCACCACACCCTCTTCTATCTCCCTTTTCCCTTTCTCTTTCTTGGGTAAAAAACCCCAAAAGGCAAAAACACCATTGCGACGGTGGTGGTGTCACGGTGCTGTTGACGGCGGTGACCCTCCGGCGGACGCCCTTTCCCTTTCTCTCTCCTCAGAACCAGTTTAAATAGTAAGTGATGAGAAGAAACCAGGGTGATGACCGCCCAAATAGGGCAATCAGAAGAAGCCAGGGGGTGGTGTAAACTGAGAAAAGGTGGGGAGGTGGCCAGTAAAAAAGACAGAGAAAAGGATGGGGTGACATGTGTAGCCCGCCCAAAAAAACCCCAATTAAATTATCACATATGTTAATCACTGTTCATTTAGTTATCTTATTAATAGATATTAATTAATAATAGTTTATTAAAGAAATCTATTAGAGTATTACAATTATTTTTTTATAGGTTTTCTCTTTCGTTTTGCTATAGCAAATTTACAATTATTTTTTTATAGGTTTTCTCTTTCGTTTTGCTATAGCAAATTTATTGAAACTGACCGAATTTCTGTCTTACGCAACGCACCGGTTTGATCCTAGGGTCAAATGTATTCACCAGAATTACCAATACCATCCAAAGAACATCGATATCCGTGTTGTATTCGGTTTTACGGTTTTCTCGTCATGGCGATACAAAATTCGTTGATTTTTTTATATAAAGGTATCCGTGTAATCATTTTGTTATTTGAGTAACATAATATAACGTTTTATAAAATTTCAAATATACAATTCTAACATGCTTAATTTATCTATGATTCGAAAAAGTATGACTCAAACGGGTTAAATATAGTTGGTTTTTTGTTCTTTACCGTGATAAACTGAACCACTATTGTTGCAATATATCAGAACCGATATTGTATTCACTTTATGATTTTCTTGACTCAACGATAAAAAGAATTGATTGAAAATAGAGTTGTACTCGTAATAGACTATTTTTTTTTGTATCGTACACTATAGCGGGTGCCCGTGACCAAAACGATGTTGCCCGACCAACATCGGCACAGGTATCGGTATTTGTTTTTATGATTTTCGATCAATGTAAAACACATGTCGATATCCTTTTTGGCATATCTTTTTTAGTTGTTATACAGAGTGCAGGTATCATACCAATACTTTACCAACCTGATCCCTTACCAACCACTATAGAATATTGGGATTCCCACTAGTTACTATTACTATTACTATTAAAATACAACATGGCTACGTGATTTATTTGAATTGAATTGAATTGTATATATGCAGATAAATTTATGTGTATTCATATAGCATCTACACATATGTAAGTTGAGTGTTAAATTTTCTATGATCTGTACGTTTCTGTGTTATTAGGAAGAAGAAACGGTGATAATGTAGAGAAATTTACCGGTTAGAAAAGTAACTCATCAAGGTTATTCCAGCTATAGCTGGGTGATAGAAGCTCTTGGCTCTTGAAGAAAAGGTCAGGGTTCAAATCTTGGTATGAGGTGTAATTTAGTATTGTTGATGTAGTTTAGAAATAGAAGTAATGTAACCTTTGACATTTAAAAAAAAAAATAATAACTCATTTAACGTTTATGTTTTACAGTTATAACCTTGTTATTTAATTGTACCACATGCTACACCAGTTATAAAATAAAGGTACAATGACGGTATTATATGATAAAATATTTAGATTGAATATGAAATAGAGTTGGTCAAATGTGTATTATATCATGAAATATTTAGATTGAATATGAAATTAGATTTGGTCAAGTGTGTATTATATAATGAAATATTTAGATTGAATATGAAATAGAGTTGGTCAAATGTGTATTATATAATGAAATATTTAGATTGAATATGAAATAGAGTTGGTCAAATGTGTAAACGTAAAGCAACAAGTAACAAATGAATAGTGATGCATGAATGGGGTTGCAACTAGTCTAATGAGAATTGGCCTTTTTCGGCCTACCAGAATTTTGAGCTAGGATAGATTTGCCCAAGAAAGAAGCTATTCCGTAAGCAAACCGGTTTCTTTAAATATGACCATGTGTCGTGGTTTAGTGAATAATTAGGTTATAACCCCGTGTATCACACGGATTAAGTAAATAAAAAATCAAATAGTTAATAACGAAGATTTAACAATTATAAAACGATATTTTTAAGACGCTTTTCTGATATCCAAACAAAATTTTGTGTCATGTATGTATGATCAAAACTTGTGATGTTTGTCAAGTTTATAAATATGAACATACATTTAGTAACCCAAGGTTTATTTAAATAATAGTGGTCTTAATTTATTAGTTCTAAAAAATGTTGAAATGTCCAGAGTTGGCATATAGCAATTATCCAATTAGATAAACTTATATAAAAAAATAATGTTTCAATTTAAATTAATTAGATAAGTATAAATTATCGGTAATGATTAAATTATATAACTTTAAAATTTAAATATCTATACGTGAGTTGCATCTTAAAAGGATGGTTGTTTTTGGATTAATTTATTAGTATGATTAATGTAATTATTATTCTTCTTGCATTTTAAACATATATTAAATTTAAGAGTAAAATGCACGGATAGTCCCTGTGATTTTGTAAAATAACACATATATTCCTCAACTTTTGTAAAATGCACGAATAAGGTGTGTATCGATGAGGGAGTTGCAGGTGGTAAGGGTGAGTGTGGGAGTAAGGGTGGGGTGGGGCCACTTGAGTTAACTCTATTTTTTAATATTTTAATATTTTTAATACAGTAAGGGCGCTAAGGTCATTTCACACCCACTTAACTGAGAAAACTAACCTTCATCCACTCCAGGAACTATCCGAGTATCAAACTGTCAAACCACAGAGAGCACCGGTGTAATTTCCAAAAGTTGGGGACTATAGGTGTTATTTTGCAAAACCACATGCACTATCCGTGCATTTTAGTCTAAATTTAATAATTTAAATTAAATAATAATTATCTACAATTAAGGAATTAAGATATAATTTCTAACCTAGTAATTAATATAAATAAATAATAAGATATTTTATGGAACTTTATCCGTAATTTCTTAAATGTTTGAAACATATTAAATTTAATAATTTAAATTAAATAATAATTATATACAATTAATGATGGTCTAGAATAATGACAAGTGTTCCTACATTGGTTTATTTTATTATAGAGTATAGATATAGATAATAGATATAGGGAAATATAGATATAGATGCCCCTACCCTTGAGCGTTTTCCGCCATGTCGCGGTCCAGTCAGCAAAGAGGCATTATTGGGCGTTTTTATAAAAGGGGTGTAGTGGAATAATGCCCAATAATGCTCCACCTCATCATTACACAATTATTAATTTTTTTAAATTAAAAAGTTAAAATACTTCATTAAATAAAAAAAATTACAATACTTGAAATAAAAAAAAAAAACCGACTAAACTAAAAAAACAAATTAAAATAATAAAAAAACCGGAAATAAAAAAACAAACATTACTAAAAAATAAAAAAGATGATACTCTAAAGGCCGTATTTTTCCCGAAGTTTTTGGCGGTGCATTTGCGCAACGATCAATGCGTCGCCTTGGAGGTGATCGATCGGTTTGGACAAAAACTCTATGTCCTTTTCCGTTTGCCTTGCCACTTGCATCTCGTTAAACTTTTTGTTTTCGGCGACTCATTCTTGCATAGTCTCCCAACGTGTGACCGAGGTCTCGAATGTCTTGGAGACGTCGGTTCATCTCCTCGAAATCTCCCTTCCACTCGAGATTATCGAAAGGTTTTTTCCCCTTTTTTTTCTTTTCTTCTACCGGGCAATCGGGACAACTCTTCATCTTTCTCGTCATCGTCCACAATAACATTTAAGTCGATGGTGCGCGCATCGGAAATTGGTGTTTCCGGGTCAACCGAGGATGACGTTTTCGACCGTTTAGCTTTACGTCTACTACTAGACGTCATGATCGGTACGCTAGCCCACTTTGGACTATTTTTTAGAAGCTCCCAGCACCTATAGTACGTGAAAACGCCTCTAGTTTTCTCGTACTCATCCATAGCCCTCGTTAAAACATCGACGTCACCTCCTCCGCTCGGCCGATTATCTTTGTTTCGTTGATAAACTTCTTGGAATTTGTGACATTTGTTGTTGATATCGGTCCATTCGCTAGAGATGGAATCTTTGTCACGATGTTCACCTTTTCCCATCGCATTAAAAAAAAGCTCACGAATTTTGTTCCAAAATTCTAGACCGGTTTGAAAATTTTATTATTATTACACACAACACAACACAACTGCAAAACTCAAACATAGTTTAATGTTCTTCTATAATACAAATTACATAATTTTTATTTAAAAAAAATAGGATTTATTATTCAACATGCATTGGAAATAAACACAATAAATATGATATCATATGGAAACGCTATTCGGAATCCCACGACCAGTAAGACCAATTTCACTGCTAGGATACAGCAAGGTGTAGGGCATTTGAGCAGGTCCAGTCCTGTTCATCAACTTCTTATCATGATTCATCTCCTCGATCTTCTTTTCGATCATCCTCAAATGAGCCCCAAATCTTTCAAAAGCTTCCAACGCTTGCTTATCAGCGGTCCATTCAGGTGTATCTCTTTCCCCAAGATACACCTCATCAGCAGAATGCCTTGACAGAACCTCAATCAATGAGATCCCAAGGATACTTTGAAGTTGGGGAGTAACGGTTTTCAGAAACGCCTTTTCAGGGTTCTTCTCAAGTTCCTCATAATCTGGGGTCCCAGGTTCAGGCAAGAACCTTCGGCTCGTTGCAGGCCGGTTAGGCAGGTACCCACCGTAAGGATACTGACCGAAATTCACAGCTGCATGGAGTGCAGAAGCCACCCATATGATGATGGTGCATGATTGTATGAGTTCCTCGCGTGTCTGCATTTTAGGCCACCACGACTCATTTTTCAAATCACCATGCCCTTTGGTTCGGACCTCCTTCCACCATTCTTTGAGTTCATTATCGTTTTGTATTTCTTCATCGTCTTGGTAATAAATGTGAACATAATCATGCACCCATGATTTAATTGCAGACCATATTTCAAGCCCATCCACCGCAAAAGGGTAGTCTTCTATAAGGAGACGAACACCATGAGGGGAGGTTGAATCCTCCACAGCCATTCCTCTGATCAATAAAATACCGTTTAAGATCAATATGAATTTAAAAATTAATCAGGGAAATCCCTCATATTAAACTCCACCAGTAATACCTGTCAATAAGATCAGCAGGGAGTGCCTGTTTAGTGAAATCCCACTTTTTGTACATGTTGCATGACATGGCCAAGGAGTATTTGTCCGGAAAAACCGTTTTCTCAAGAAGTCCACCAGCACTGATGAGTGTTTGCCGGGATAAGGCATTGATGTTCATTGTGTCACGAAAGTGAGGATGCAAAAGCTTATGAATTGGATGAAGAACGCTTAGCTGTCTATTTGTCGCAATTATGAACGGCTCTATGGAAGCATGAGTATGAAGCCTGCATATTATAACTTAACTCGTTACATATTATAACTTAACTCGTTACATAACAATTTTAAAGGGGCAATTTTGACTCATTTGGACATTAAACGGGCCCTATTTAAAAAAAAGAACAGGTTATTAGTGAAATAATATAAATCTGGCATTTTTGTATAAATTAACAAGATAATATGCACTGATTCCTAATTGGCTAATTGTAATAATCAGGCATGAACACTCTTTATAATAGCAACAATTAACCTGATTACCAAGGCATGTTTTGTCATTAATTTATATTTTAAAAAAAAAACTTAACATTACTAAAAAATAAAAAACTAAAAAAAGCCAAAACTGAGAAAGGGAAGTGACGTGTAAACAGGTAACAACGAACGAAACAACATGTACAAAATACTACCCATTTTCCCAGGTCTAAACCTGCTTTTATTAATCTTTCCAAGACGTCTTACCAGTGACAAACGAGTTGATGATAGCCAGAATCGTTTACATTAGCATAAGCTTTAGCCAGTAACCATATGGTGCCTTTTGCCCCGTCTGATGCTGGTGTGTGCACAGTGCTGATAACTCCAGCTTCATCGCCAGCTGGATGTGGCCGGCTCAATTCGATTGCTATGGGCTTGAGTGTAGAGTTTTTTTGCAAGAATAAAATGGTCCGCGTGGCATATGTTTTGGTGGAAGTTTCATTTATGCCTCTAAGATATGGCATCAATGGATCATGATGATCTAATATAAACAGCCTGTTGTTCGTCATTGCCTGAGAGAATTAGACCAACGATATATGAATTAATATCTTGAATTTGAAACAATTAGATTTAAATATTTGAGATAACAACCAATACCTCCCATACGCTAAGTCCATCCATTTGATCTCTTATGTGATCTTCAGTTATTCTACTGTTTTGGTTCCCAAATTTCATGGGGTCTAACTCACTGGATGGAGGGAATTCCTACAAGTAACAAAAATGTGTCTCTTGGTCATTAATTTAGTCAGAAAGCGCATAATTATTTATCTAAATTTGATTCTTATAAAACACGAGATGGTGAAATGTACTTGAAGCCGCCGGATCACAACAGGGCAAATTCCTGCCAACAATTCCCTTCCAAATTCTTCATCAGTTCTCCATGCAGATCTATCCTCTGATCAAACAAACAAACAAATTTAAATGCAAGTTAAATTAAGATGACTAGGTAGGTTCTCTTAGAATGAATGAATACCTTTGATTACTTGTGGGAGCGGAAACTTTGACAAGTGCTCGCCATCAGAGCGCAAGAGCTCCCTAATGAACTCAGAGGGTATTTTCTCCCTAAGACTTTCTAGGACACTGGATTTTGGTACTGGAAGGCCTCCTTGGTAGATGTTGAGCACGTCTTGAAATGAAGAAAACTCATTGAACTTGTTGCTTGACACACTCTCAAACTTGTGATTTGAAATCTTTTCAATCCCGCCAACAATCTCGTCTGAAATTTTGTCCCATACAGACTCAAAACCAGGCAGTAAGCCTTGAGATACTAACTTTAACCCATAAGCATAAACATCTGCCATCTTCACCTCGCTGAATCTTTCGTCCTTGGGGACATAAATCTGTAAACTATGCAAAATGCCAATCCGGGTTTCCGTGTTGGGATCTGTAAAACAACATTCAGTTTCGGTAAAGTCAATTAAGAATGTAAGTAGTATTTGTAGGTACCTACCTGCATTTGAGGGGGGGCGGCCTGTCCTACAGCGGCGAGGATAAGGGCGGTCGATAGTCCCTCCGAAAACAGGGCGGACTAGCTCAGCTCCCTTATCCGGCTGACTCAGATCATTGTAGACGTCATAGTCATAGACTCTGTCCCATTCTTCACGCTTTCCTGTTCCATCTCCTCTTAATTCATTCAGTTCTTCCTCTCTGTAACCAAGTAATCCCTGGGGTGTTTTGCCAGGAAGGTATGTCTGCAACAAAAACAAAAAGATATACTAGTACATATTTTGTTTGTTTGTTTGTGACTGTCATTGATGATGGATGGTAAGAGTAGAGTAGCTCCTTCCTACCTGATTGGAGAAAAAAATACGATATCGGTTATTGTAATGCTCTTCATTGTAGACCCAAGAATTGCAGATGAAATGAAGGGGGTCTGGGTCTGGAAGATTAGTTAATGTGAGCGTTTTAAGGTAAAACTCTTTTTGGTGCCTGTTGATGATCAAGAAGGCCCCTG
Organism: Helianthus annuus; assembly: GCF_002127325.2. Lineage (NCBI taxonomy): Eukaryota > Viridiplantae > Streptophyta > Magnoliopsida > Asterales > Asteraceae > Helianthus > Helianthus annuus. Next base: position 71,774,671 of record NC_035435.2, on the reverse strand, counting down.
GTGCTACTACATCTTCCCAGTCGAACTCTAATTCGAAGGTGGATTCGCCTTTTGTGGAAGGAGTGATCACTGTCTGAACCCACTTCTTCACGTATGTCTCTTTCCCAACCTCCCCACTGCCTTCAATTGCCAAAATCACCACCAATGTCAGTCAATTTTATATACCACCCACTAGATATATAAATTCTACTTCAATTACTACTTAACGAGCATCAGTAAATCAAATCAAATGGGTCAGCAGCCATTCCCCTTACCCCTTGTTCTCCACCACCTCATTCCCACTAGTTACCATAACTAAAAAGTTAAAATCCGGTGAAACTATTTTAGTATTTTTTTTTTTTCATTTAAGTTGACTCCTTTTTGCCCGATCCAAACCAAATTATTTTTTATTTTCTTTTACACTGAGTTTATTAATGTAAGAAATAGAAATAAACTAAAAATAAAACATGTCGTGTTACCAAGTTTCATTCAAGGAAGAAAATGAAAGGACAACTATAGGCTAAATTCTTTAATGACCCGTCTTACTCAAGCCGATTTTTTTTTCCTTTTAAATATTGTTCTCTTTTTAAACGGCCCATGTTAACCTGTAACCCGCCAGACCCACCCACCCAGTTTAACGTATACATAAAAGTAATTATCTAATCTAGCCTCCTTAATAAATAAATTCATCCGTAGGGTAAAATACAATGGATAAGAGTATATGTAATGGGGCGTTTTATAACGTGAAAGAGGGTCATGGCGCCCTATAGCGCCGCCCAACACCGAAATAGGGGGCGCTATGGTGGTGTTTTTTTCAAGCAGCCGTGATACATATAGCGGCGTGAAGGAAGAAGATTTCAAAGCCCCACTCACACACACATATATACATACATATATACAAAGCCCCATACATATATAACCCCACTACACCTCTTGGGATATAAAGCCACTCTCTTACGTGTTTCACCACTTGTCGTATAACACCCCACAAATAAAAAGCTTTATAACTACACATGGCCTAAGATTGATCATACGAGTATGGAAGGCTTATCAGCCTATTAAAAATAAAAATAAAAAAGTATTTAATTAAATTTTTATGACAGCCGTACGTCACAATGTAATTGGTAATTTAAATTGATGGGCCATAGGTGTTTAATGTGTTTGTTAAGGATTTCTACATTTGATATAAAAGAAATTATTATTATTATATTCCTCAAAAACGTAAACAACTCTATTAAAGTTGCAATAAACATGTAGAAACGTAAATTATCCGTGTAAGTGTAAATTAACTAACATTGCGTTTATTATAAAAATTGATTGGTTATTTTAATTCCCAAAGCAAAACTAGCGAATCCAAGCAATCAGATGCAAACTGACTGACTGACTGACATCCATGAAGGAAGTAGTCATGAGATGTACGGTACAACCCATCATCTGTGTGAGTGAGATTGAGATTGAGATTGAGATGAGGGAATGAAAAGTCAACACATGTACAAGTTATTCAACCAATCAAGTAGTTGACCATGACTGAAGTGAAATCTGGAGCAGCAGAATATACATACATACCAGTAGAGATGAGTCGCAGCGAGACTCTCCGGCCCCAAAGCTCGTCAAAGGTAGCAGAGATGGAGTGGTGGTCCATCAAGACCAATGTCCCTTTCACCTTCTTCTCTTCCACTTTCATCCTCTTCCTCATACCTTCATCCGCCATCCTACACCTTAATTCCTTTCCTTTCCTTTCCAAGGGTGCTTTGTTAATTTCCTTCTTCTGATTTACACAAGGATCATCGATATTTATAGACAGAGAGAGAGACTTATGACTTATGACAATGAAGCTTCACTTCCCTTCCCTCATAATAAATAAAATAAAATAAATAAACCTTTTCTTTAACAGATTCTTTTCTATTCATTTAGTGGGATTTTACATTATTACATATTTTATTGGATCATGCTAATCACACACAGCCAAAATAATTTTCACACCCCTAAGCGCTCCGCTTTGGCCATAGCGCGGCGCTTAGGGCGACAAAAGGTGATACGAGGTTTCGAATGACTGACTGAGTGACAGACTGACAGACATAAAGCTTCCTAGGTTTCAGTCATCCCGTGAACCCTAAGCGCCGCGCTTTGGCCATAGCGCGGCGCTTCGATCCCAAATTCTGGCTTTAAATCACTGGCCAGACAACAGATTCATCACTCGAATTGTTTTCTGTCGATCTTCTTTGCTCTATTAGTTAAATTTTTTGAAAAAACGATGTCGTGGTTCAGTAACTATCTTTTCGGTGATTATTCTGACGAGTCGGTTGTTCCTGATTCTTACGAGGGGACCGCTATTTCTGACTCGTTTGAGAAACCGGTGTCGTCCAACTTGAGGGAGACAGAGGTTGTATCTGGCATTCGTTATCGTGATAACACGGTGCAGCTGGATTTGAATACCCCTGTGGAGGACCCTTACGCACAACAAGGTTATTCGAATTTCGGTTACGGTGGCGAGTATAGCTTTGTACAGCAGGAGTGTTATCCAAACGAAAGTTACGGTTGTCAACAAGGTTATTCGAATTTTGGTTACGGTGGCGAGCAAAGCTTTGTACAGCAGGAGTGTTATCCAAACCAGAGTTACGGTTGTGAACAGAGCTTTGAACATCAAGTCTATTCGAATCTCGGTGACGATGGTGAGCCGGAGGATGTGTCTGTTGACGAGGAAGGTTGTTACCCGGTTACATTTTCGTTTGATACAACGCAGACCTTTTCGTCACGTAAAGAGTTGGTGCGTTGGGTACAAGACACGGCAAAAGACAATGGTTACCTCATTGTGACAAAGAGGTCGAATAAAAGAGGAGAGAATTACAAGATTTGGTTTCAATGTACTTTTGGTGGGGAGCATAAGAGTGTAGCTACACAGAGGAAAACGGGTAGCAAGAAAATAGGCTGCCCGTTCGAGATGATCGGGTTTTCGGAATCATCCGGAAGTGTTTGGAGGATCGAGGTGACGAAGGCGAAGCATAACCACACTCCTATTGAAAACTTCGAGGGTCACGCGTATGCGAGAAGGCTTTCTTCGGAGGACAAAAAACTGGTTAAGGAGTTGGCAGAGCAAGATATTCGCAACCAAAGTATTTGGCGAACGCTGACAAAAAACAATCCGGCTAGAAAGCTTATTCCGAAAGATATACACAACGCTGTTCAGAAGATCAACGCCGAAAAAAATGTCGGTAAGTCTCCGATGCAAAAACTTGAAAACATTCTTATCGAAAAAAATTACACTTATTACATGCGCACGAATGAGATATCGAACGAAGTTGAAGACGTCTTCTTTGTTCACGAAAAATCATTCACTATGTGGTGTGCCTTCCCGCATGTGCTAATGATTGACGCCACATACAAAACGAACATGTACAACCTGCCATTTGTTCAGGTCGTAGGCATGACGTCGACAAACAAATCGTTTACGGCTGCTTGTGCTGTAATTTCCGCCGAGAAGTCAGAGAACTACCTATGGGTGTTGCAGAGGATCAAGTCTATGCTGGCAGGATGTATGGAACCGCGCGTGATTTTAACAGACAGGGATTTTGCGCTAATGAACGCGTGTGAACAAGTTTTTCCAAAAGCGCATAAGTATCTTTGTCGGTTCCATATTCAACAAAATATTAATAAGAACAGCAAGAAGAAATTCTCTGACAAGGAGTGGAAAGAATTCGTACGTACATTTTGGACATTGTGCGAGTCCACGACCGAGGAAATATACATGTATAACTTGGAAAACTTTGAAGCACAGCTGAAAGAAGCTGACCGTGAACGTGAGTATTTCTTACATAATTATGTTCAAATTTTATATAATAACAAAAACTGACTATTTACGTTTTTTAATTTTAGAGGTTTATGATTATATGAAGAAATCCTGGTTGGATCCGTACCGTGAAAAGTTTGTATCTTGCTGGATTAACCAAACTATCAACTTTCGCCAGACTACGACCAACAGGGTTGAGAGCTGTTACACATAACACTTCTCACAGGAGTACTTGTGATTTCAAACCTAAATGACACGAGATAACGGAATAAGACATCACACGTAACCGATTTGATCCGAAACTTGCCGTATAGTCCATATATATTAAAAAATGATGTATAAAAGAAAAAACGGCAAATTTAGACTATTTATTGGCCCGTTTGTTAATTAAATACAATTTTAAAAAATTTAAAAAAACACCAAAACGCCCCGCTATGCCCATAACGCAGCGTTTTGGGACCAAAGCGCCGCGCTATGGCCATAGCGGGGCGCTTTGGTCCCTCGTTATACCCTGAAGCGGGGCATCTTCCCCCTCACTTCACCCAAACAACAAAAAACACACACAAAGTGCGATTTACACACACTCGAGCCATTTTCGTTGATTTTCCGAGCTTTTCAGCCGCATAAAGGTTAGATCTAAAGCCCTTAATCTTTCGTGTATCATTTCATTCAATTTTATGGCTTGATTGTTGTTGTTTTGAGGTTGATCCGCTGCCATTTTGGCTTCTGTTCTTCAGAATGAAGAACCAAAGCGCCGCGCCGAGGCCATAGCGGGGCGCTTTGGTTCATGTTGATTTTTTTTTTAATTTGTTTTATTAAATAATCTGTTTAATTATTATTATTAGTTTATTAATTTTAATAATTATTTGTTTAATTATTATTATTTGTTTAATTATTATTATTTAATTATTATTTGTTTAATAATTATTATTTGTTTATTTATTATTATTTAATTATTATTTGTTTAATAATTATTATTTGTTTATTTATTATTAGTTTATTAATATTTGTTTAATAATTATTTGTTTATTTATTATTATTTAATTATTATTTGTTTAATTATTATTATTTGTTTAATTATTATTATTTAATTATTATTTGTTTAATAATTATTGTTTGTTTATTTATTATTATTTAATTATTATTTGTTTAATAATTATTATTTTATTATTATTTGTTTATTTATTATTTGTTTAATTATTAATATTTGTTTAATTGATCAACGTGCAGGGATGGATTTATCCGATGAGGAGATTGAGCATATTGATGAGGGATTGGTGGGGGACGAGGAGGAGCCGGCATGTCCGTATCTTCAGTTTCCGGTGGGGTCGCGGGCGAGGGGGAGATGCGCTAGGTTGCGCACCATACCGATTGGGGAGCACGTAGGCATAGACTGGGAGCTGCTATCTACCGTGGGGGAGATCGAGCGGGCGCGTGACATAGTTAGGCTAGATACTCCCTGGTCGCGCCTATTTGAGTTAGCGATGGAGGACTCGTACCCTGAGCTTACGTACGAGTTTTGCTCTACGTTTACATACGCGCCGCATCCGGCGGATTACGTGGAGGACCCTTTATTTCCGGTACACGAGGTTACATTCCGTCTGGCCGGTCAGCAGTTTGAGATGAGTGTGCGGGAGTTTGCTGTCCACACAGGTTTGTACACTGAGCCTGAGCTTGATACTGATTTATATACGCAGGCTGTTACGATGATGGACAGGCAGACGCTTATTAGTTTCTGGAGGGCCATTTCCAGGGTTCCCTTTGGGAAATCCTGGCAAAAGGCCACCACCATTGTAGATCCCTTGTACCGATACCTGCACCAGGTGATTGCGTCGACTATCGTGCCGCGGGGTTCCAGCAAGGAGAAGGTCAACCTTAGTGACCTTTTCTTTCTTTACTGCCTACTACGCCGCCAGCCCTGCGATCTAGCAGCCAGCCTGGCAGAGTACTTTGTTACTGCATACCACCGGCAGCTCCGCGGGTATCTTCACACTGGCTCGTTTATCACCGCCATTGCACGATCGCTAGGGATCGTGCCCGAGCTAAATCCGCTGCTGTCCGATCCGGTCCCGTCATCCAGGTTGGGCCGCGCGTCAGTATCCGCTATGCAGATCACCCGTACCTTTGATGTCGGTCTGCGGTTCAGGGGTGCTGACAGGCTGATTTTTCAGCCAGTGGAGTTGCCGGAGGTCATCCCGGTTGTTATTGAGGTGAGGCCTGGGATCTTAGCCCCTCCTGATGTTCAGCAGGCCGCTCGGCGGGCTCAGCGACAGGCTCTGGGCATCGATGAGCCTGAGGATCAGCCTGAGGGTCAGGCTCAGGCTCAGGCTCAGGCTCAGCCTCAGCCTCAGGCTCAGGATGATCCGGCGCAGGAGGACCGGGTCGAGGAGGTCCACGTACCACCAGTTGAGCCAGCTCCTGAGCCTCCACAGTACCCGCAGCACGTTTACGCTGACCTACCTCCGGTAGCGCGTGAGGTGGCTCGGGACTTCGACCGGCGCCTCAGACGTCAGGGCGCTCTCATTGACTGGATGGTCCAGACGCTCGTTGAGCTACGAGAGCTCGCTGAACTTATGTTATACACCTTCTATAAAAATAATGACGCAACGACGTAATTATAACGGCAAATTTAATAAAATAAAATAAACAACGTTTTAATTCAAAAAAGGCAACATTCAATCATTCAAAAACAAATAACGTGTTCGTTTTATTTAACGCTCGTTGAACTTGAACTTATGTTATACACCTTCTGTAAAAATAATGACGTAACGACGTAATTACGACGTAATTAAACGACGTAATTATAACGGCAAATTTAACAGAAGTCAGTCCTTGTCTGTTGACCAAAGCCAAAGCGCCCCGCTTTGGCCATAGCGAGGCACTTTGGATGTGCAAAAAGACAAACAGCGTGTGCGAATAGACCCAGCCATTTTATTAACATAACAAACCTCTATTACAACAGCGAATGTCATGTATATTATCCTTCTAATTTTCAATTTCATCCCACACAAAATTACCCATTTAATTCTCTATTAATTTAAATTTGAGTTAAATGTCATTTTAGGTCCCGTGGTTTGAACCATTTTGTCAGTTTAGTCTGAAGGTTTTATTTTTTTCTGTGGGTCCAAAAAGGTTTCACAGTTACCATTTTAGTCCACTGGATTAACTTCATCTATTTTTTCTATTGACAAGAAGGACAATTCGGTTATTTTATATGTATTTATGTTAACTAGAAAACCAATTCGGTCATATAAAATGACTGAATTGCCCTTCTCGTTAACAGAAATAATAGATGAAGTTAACCAACTGGACTAAAATGGCAATAGTAAAACCCTTTTGGACCCACGGGCGAAAAATGAAACATTTGGACTAAACTAGCAAAATGGCCCAAACCACAGGGACTAAAATGGCATTTAACTCAAATAAATCTAATCTATACCTTAAATAAAAGAAGAAATGCCAATAACATAAGAAAAGCTGATGTGTCAGCCAGAGAGGCTGTCCAACAATGTTTTTCTTATGTCATTACTGCATCATAAGGCCTAATATATAAAATCATTTTAAAATCTGTCTAAACGTCTACCTCATCTCAAAACCTCTTCCTATATCTTTCCTTTGAAGCCAGCATATAATTTAGCAGATGTTTCCTTTGGCAAACATATACCTTAGCAGATGTTTGGAAATTGCCGGTAATTTCAAATTCAAAATGCCTGGGGATATGTAATTTGCAATTAATGCATGTCACTCACTCACTTCTGTCAATCATCTTCTTATATAAAGGTTTTTTTTTCTCATTTCACTCTTCATATTTACACTCTGCTAAGTTCTCTGCTTTTGTATTTTCAAACCACACTTCCTATGTATCCTTCCCTCAAATCCCTTCTTCTCAATAGTCAACATTTGTTCATAAAGGATAAGAGAAAATGGAAGCTCTCTAACCCACTTTCAGAACAAATTTTGAGGATATGTGGTTTGCCTTGATGATGGTAATGTCATATATATAATTATGTTTGTTTTCGTTTTTGATTTTTACTAATTGTTTTTTATCTGATTTATGACTAAATGATAATTGTGATTGATCTGAGCAGATGATGATGGTGATTATTCTACCGTTGTTTCCGACATCATTGTTCCAACATCGTTTTGCTACTCTAATTTTGAAATCTTGAATTTTTAATTTTAAAGTGATCTACTCTAATTCTCGCTTTATATTTTAGTTTAATCACAGTTGTTTGAAATTCATACAATCATCTGCGGGTTATTTTAGGTTTGTGGATTTTAAACTGTTGATATACTCCAACTCTGTTTTCTTTGAGCGACCAGTGGTAGAAGTATTTGTGGAGTCATAATGGTTTTAGAATATGTTAATATGGATATTGATGGAATCAAATTAAACACAAAGAAAGATTATTAAATGTACATTTAAAATAATTTTTGCTTATGACTAAATGATGATTATAATTGACTTGGGCAGGTGAAGATGATGTAGAACCCACAGTGGTTCCTACTAAACGCAAGAAAGGATCTGCTACTGCTGTAAGATAAGAGTTTATTTAATAAGATATATAAGTAGATTCAGTTTGTTCTTTCCTGCCTTTTTTGTATTAAAAGAAGCATAAAGTTTGGAATTTTGATGTATAGAATGTATACACTTCTGCAGGCTCCGATGATTTAAAGTAGCTATTTATCAAGCAAGTTGAGGATTAAGTATATGAGGATAGGGCTACTCTTTAACAACTGAAGAAGTGTTTTGATGTACTGCATCTTGGTCTGTTCACGAGAGAGCAGGTTTCCAGAAACCTGATGGTGATGCCTTCAATACTTCTGTGGAGTTCATGGCGATTGTCAAAGATATACATTGAGAAGTTCAGTACTTAATGGTGTTGAAGCTAAAAGCACTTAATTTTTGTTGTTAGATTCCTAAATTTCTTGGTGTTGTTGTTAGATTTTAAAGTTTCGTTGTGCAGTACTCGATGTAATTGTTGCTCTTTTAATTCTCATAATTAAATTTTAATCCTATTAATGTTTGTGGAGCATTTTATTTTTGCTAATTTTAAGTTGCATAAATATTATTATGTAATTTTAAATATCATCTGATTATTGCAGATCGATATTGATGTAGATGTGAGATTGTCTCTGAGTTTGATTTAGATTATGTTGATGTTGAATTGTGCTTGAATAGTTTTTTGAAGAATTGCAAAGAATCAATTTCTGTTACTGTATAGATCTGTCAAAGTTAAAGTTTGCCAAAAGAGAACATCTGCTCGAAATCATCATCTGTTGATCTAACTGCTGTTTGACTTGCTACTGTTGTCAACATCTGTTGTTGCCTAACAGTGCTTCTCAACATCCGTGTGCGCTGAAGTGGTAGAAGTATGTGTTTAGGATGTAGAGTACTGTTGGTCTTTAAATGAAGAGTTTTTTTTTGTTGTTTTTTTATTCGATAGTTTTGAAGTTTTATTATTTTTTTATGATTTGGTAAGTCAACAGTTTTTTAAAGAATTTCCTCCTCTCAATTGCAAATACTCAACATCTGTTACTTTAAATCTCTATCAAAGGTAAAGTCTGCCCAAAGAGAACATATGTTTAGTAGTGATCCTCTGTTAATCTAACGGCTATTTGACTTGCTACTGTTACCAACATCTGTTGTTGCTTAACAGAAGTTCTCAACATCCGTGTCTGCTGAAGTTGTAGAAGCATGTGTTTACTATGTAGAGTATTGTTGGTCTTTAAATGAAGAGTACTGTTGGCAACATCTGTTGTTGCCTAACAAAGGTTCGCAACATCTGCCCATATCTATCCTTTAAAGCCAGCAGATGTTGAAAGTCCTTCCTTTGGCAAACGTGTAACTTAGCAGATGTTTTGAAATAGCCGGTAATTTCAAATTCAAAATGCCTGGGGATATGTAATGTCACACCCCCAAAATTCACACGCGGAGTTTCACCGCTCGGGGCGCGACTGACCAGGATCAAGCCACCAATCATATTGAACATAACAAGTAATAAGTAAGATTCAACCACACAATATGAAAGGTGTTTCAAATCAAAAACGTAGTTTAGTGTTTAGCGGAAGCATAATTGTAAAACCCAATGTAAGTATTAAGTACGAAATAAAGTAATGTTTTTAGCATGGCACACACTGCCATGTCCCACAACGACCGCGCCTCCCTGTGCAAGCTCCATGAGTACCTAGCGACCCGCAAGGCATGTAACAACGAGTCAACAACAAAGTTGAGCGAGTTCACAGTTGGTTGTTTAGTTATTGTATTCGTTTCATAAATCATATGTTCGTTTTGTAAACCATGTATCGTATTAATTCGTATCGCGGTCTCCCAGACATATGTGCGAAGATTAGTGGGGGCTTCCCATGTGTTACTAGACCGTGTGTATCGACTGCTACGAAAATGTAAGAGGTGCCCTAAGTCAATGTCTATCAGCATTGACCCTTTGCCCATAGTCCATTAGTACACGCCCGTTCGAACGACATGGTGTGAGGTTTGTTAAACCTAATAGCGCTATTAACTAATGACCCGCTCGCCATAGGCCTCGGCGATTAAGTCGATATAAATGAAGGACTTCATGATAGAGGTTTGGTCCAGTGCGTATCCTTGGCATCCTACCCACAAGGATGGTCATAATTACCGTTTAGTTCATTTACCCATTCCCAACCCTTGGGAATCCCATGCCTTGGAAAGAGTGTGAACTCACCTTGGTTTGCTTGGTAAGATTATTACTCGCTCACAAATAATTCAATCCAATCCTATAGTTATGCATGTATTCACATGTAACACCTCGAAATTTTGCGTCCAATAATGTATTGACACGTGTCATAAGTTTACACGTGGTATTAAATACTAAATAAAGGACTAAAGTTGACAAACATTGAAAGTATGTGAATTTGAGGGTTTAAAATGTCAACAAGGGATAAATATACTGTTCAGTAACCCTAAATGATTCTCGTACCTTCAAACGAATAATCATGAACCATACGGAACAAATTATGGAAGAAAGTGAGAGATTACAAACTGCAGGGGTTAAATGTGTCAACATGTTTAAGTTATACCTCTGAGTGACCCTTTAACAAACACGAGACTTTGTAACAGTAAAATACGCTCACTAGAATGTACGATATAAATTTTGCAACGTTCCTTTTTAAAACGAGAAAGTTATGATCAAATTCGTATACGAGGGGTTAAAAGCGTCAACCTTGAAAGTTAGGACTTTTCGGGTAATAATAAGTTAACCGAGGATTTAACGGCGAGGGTAAAAGTCACGAGGCCCTTATACGTAATTAAACGAGGCCCAAAACGCAAAGTTACCCCTTCAAATCGCCAAAGGCCAGCAGTAATAATTGAAAAGATTTGAAAATCTTACTTTTAGGTCTCAGGCGGGCCGCGTAAGAGCAGCAAAGGGTCTTATGCGGGCCGCGCTGACAATATAGATATGGCCTCTGACATTAGGATTCAGGCGACCCGCGTAAGAGTTGATGTATCATTTACGCGGGCCGCGTCAGCCCCCCAGATACAAAAAAGTCGGACAGAAGCACTGTTTGCTGTTTTAACCAACTTATGTGCCATTATTGTGAGCATGGGCGCCCCCTAAACGTCCTGTAGCACTCAGGGACAGTTGTTGATCATCTAGAAACACTTGTAGGCCTTGTTGTAATGATCTTATGGCTCTAAATTGGCTATAAAAGGCCATTGTGATGCAACATTGTTCCTCACACCTTCAACTGCTTTCTTGATCACTTCTAGAGCTCAAGAACTCTCACTACTCATCCCTGGTCGTGCATAGGACTCTTGTAAGTATGCCCCACCCTTTTTAGTTAAGTTTATGCTTAGATATAGCCTAAAAGTCAATTCGTCGTAATTAACGATTGACTTGACGGTTAATCACAAATGGTCCAGTGATTAGCCGAATCAAAGGTAGTTATATGTTGGTAATTATGTGGGCTTTAAACCCTTAAAAGGGCACCCTCTGATTCCCACTCTAACTAGTCCAAATGTCGAGTCAAACTTGCTTAGAAAAAGTCAACAGAATGCTAACTTCCGATTTAATGCATAATCAGTAATGTAGATGGCGTGTAACCTGTTTTGACACTCATATAACATGATAATAAGTATTATAACTGGTCTAAGCTTGTTTGATCCGACCATTTACTGTTTTGACCCGGTTCGGAACCGAAAGTCGCAAAGCTTTGACTTTTGCTTTGACTTCAGTTCTGACCCGTTATGGTATGATTTAGATATGCCTTAGGACTCTCTTAGGACCAGGTTACATGATGGTATAACCCTCTGCGACCGGTTCGTTGTTTGTCCGAGTCTTTTGCACATTTCCGTTAAATGCTTAAAAGTTGACCATAACGCCCTTTTTACTTTAAAACAAGGATTTTGGACATGTGAAAGGACAATAACCTTAGTTACTAATTTCTAAGTATGTCCTTAAAATTTCACGTCAATCCGAGGTCTAGAATAGGAGTTATGCTAAATAGCGCAATTACGGAAACTTTAGTAATTAAACGGCGCATTTAGCATAAAGCCTATCTAAACCCAAATTTCGACACCAAATCTTTTACACACTGATGTAAAATAATATTTTGGGATTTTTAAAGATTTTTAATTATTTTTAACCTGCTCATAACCTACGGTTATGGCATTGATTCGGTAAATACCGAATATACCCTTTTCGAACATAAAATGAGTTCTCCAAGGTATTTTGACTCGATTCCAGTTGCTACTGATTTTAAATAATAAATAAAGTATTTTGAACTTTATAAACTATTCGGAAAACTCAGATTTCCTGTAGAACTCGGAAATCTCTTTTATAATCTTTAAAATGACCGAAATACCCCTACGGGGCGTATATTGGAATTAAACTCGTTATGGGCATATGGGAAGGTATCCCACTGATACCACAACCCCCTTTAGAGCATATTAACTTAGGAAACCTGTCTAGGACTCTTATGGTTACCCGTTACGCCATTTGCGCGCACGGTCCGGTTTATGTAACTTGTTTACAATAACTCGCCGAAACGGGTCAAACCTTATCGTTTTTACTTCAAAATCCAGAATGTGTTTATATTACCCATATAAGACAAGTCTTCAAACTTGTTGGGTCTAAACCACATTCCATTCCCGGTTTTTGCCTTTCACGCGATTAAACCGTATTTATCCTTTGAAACTGACCGGTCTAAGCTAAGGCTAAATTAAAGACTGGTTAGGATTCTAATAGGTTGTTATAAACCTTCGTTCCAGAATAGGAGACAAGTAAAAGAGACTTGCATTTGTTTGATTGAGGTTATTACTTGCTCAGGTAAATACTTTTAACTTATTTTCCGTTATACGGGCTTGGGTTACGGTATACAAAATACCGCTTGGTCGAGCGATTGACCCCAACTCATTAGTAGTCGGGTATTATCAATGTGACCCGTTTAAAAATTTGTTTTGTTGGCTTTACGCCTTTGGGAGCTTAATGACCATGTCCCGGATATCCTTGGCATCATTTTACGAAATGGCCACGACCTCGACACGCGGGTGTAGGCGTACACCCGACAATGTGTCTATATTTATAAAGGTATAACCGTTGGTTTTCCCGCCACGTCTTTATGCTATGTGGCGTGTCTATTAACCTTAAACCCGGCACGAACTGGGCGACTGAACGCACAGTGAACATGTAATTCTTTTACAGGATTTAATTTATAAATTACCCCAAGTTATAAAGAGTTTGTGCCTTGTGCATTCAAATCAATTTTATTAAACCTTTTTTCAAAAGTGTCGGTTGAATGTATTTACCAGTGTAAACTGACGTATTTTCCCCAAAAGATTAAATGCAGGTTCTACACGAAATAGGTTGGCCACTCCTTAGCATCGTTAGAGTCTCGCAAGCTTGGGATGCCATTATTTGTTGAACAATATTTCTATTTTATTTTGATCCCCTGTGGATTTATTTCGACTACTCGTGATACTTGGATATTACATTCGATGATTGAAATATAATCTATCTTTATGCTTCCGCTGTGCATTTATATATTGTGTGGTTTGACTATATTGTTGCCAACTACGTCACGGTAATCCCCCACCGGGCCCACCGGTGAAACGTGTGGAAATCAGGGTGTGACAGGTTGGTATAAGAGCCAACGTTGAGTGAATTAAACACCATCCTTATGTGTTTAATCTCAATGACACAATTGCACGTATTCGAGTCTAGACAAGAACATAGGACAAATTCGAATTTTTGTTCTAGTTTGTCTTTTATTGTTTATTGTTGGTTTAAAAATCTGTTTAAGCAGGAAATGCCACCAGCAATTAGAAGAGGAGGCAGAGGCAAAGGGCCGATCACTACTCATAATGATCACGAGGCCGGACCTTCACATATGCGAGCTCCTTCCAGCACAAGAAGTGAAGAACCTCAGAGGCGTAGGAGGAACCTCTTTGAGCCCGCAAGACGGTCTACCTCACACAATTCGACACCTTCATACCGTCATTCTTTTGGACCAAATTCGGAGAACGAGCCCAGTAACCCTCAACCTTCGTTTATACCTCTCCAGCGATCTGTTTCGCACCGTTCCTATGGCGATCCCACTCCTTTCTTCCAAAGCCAGTTCAACCCGGCTGATTATGTCCAAGAACCAATAACTTATAATCCTTTAGGACCCGAAGACCATTTCTCCGAAGATAATGCGGTAGATATGGACGAGGACACGGATCCCATCGAACCTGCAAGAGGTACTCCCAACCATCCTATCGAGATCTCTGATGGGTCCTCCTTTCATGGAACACCCTATCAGGGTCCAGATAGTTACCAGGCGAGGTTTAACCAGTGCGAGTGGTACTTTACACCCTCCCACCATTCATCACCTCACCAGCAGCAACAGCAGCAGGATCCTTCCGAGGATTCGCGTTTCGTGGCAGTTACGCCACCGCCTCCACCGCCACCAGTTCATCAAGCACCTCAAGATCCGCCAAGGCGTAGGAGATCAGGCGCGCGGATGTCCACCCGAGGAGGGGAATTCCACTTTAGCACCCCTCGCCACTCGAGTGCAAGTCATTTTCCGCCATTGCCTGAAGAACCACAAATGGGTGAACCTTCGAGCCACCCTGCAGAGGTGAATTCTGCACCAGTTGCACCACCTCCACCACCATTCGGCTATGATAACCCGATACCTGCGTACGCCGGTTCCACCGCGTACAACCCGTTTGAGTTGCCGACTCACACTCACTATAATTATGCTGACGCCGACCCATATTTGGTAGCGGACAATTACAACGCCCTCCATACCGAAGGACCTTATGGAAATCCTTGGGGATTAGGATACGCAGCTCATGGGTATCCAGCACCTACTAGACCTCCGGTTCAACAACCGTCGCAGCAGCCACGTTTTTCCCCACCGGAGCAGGAAGAAATCCTTCACCGTTTAAATAGGGTAGAACGAGACTTTGAGCAAGAACGTAAGAACAATCGTGGATTCCTTAAAGGCCTAGCAAACCTGTTAAAAGGGAAGAAGAAACGAGATCACTAGTCTCTAGATATACTATTGTACTTCCTATTTTAATCAAGTCCCTGTGTGGACATCTATTTGTTTTAGTCCCTGCGTGGACATTTATTGTGTTTAGTCCCCGCGTGGACAATTGCCTTTCAGTCCCTGCGTGGACTAATCTTTTTGTCCCTATGCGGACATCTATCCATGTATTTGGTCCCTGCGTGGACTTGTTTTCTGTAAACCTCTGCGTAGGTATTTGTCTATTGAAAGTCCCATTTAGGGCAGTGTGTAATCATTATTATGATTAATGGAATGTTAAGTTTATAAATTTCATTTTTTCATTTTAATACATCATTATATGAAATAAATTAAAAATCATTCCTTTTAGTTAAGTCTGCCTAAATAAAGAATCTTAATGGTGAGACCTAGCCTGGTGTCATTATAAGACCCGGCCAAGATGGTGAGACCTAAGTAAAAGGTTCAGATTCCTGTTAACCTCTGTAAACATGTTAACATTCTTGGCAGATGTGATTCGTTAAAATCACACGCGTCATTCTTATAAGAATCTTTCGAAGGATTCCAAGACCTAAGTTAATGATTTAAAAATCATGGGTTAAATCATCCATTAGTGATGTAGTGCCTACGGGCCATACTTATTGTCATATAAGACAAAAGACAGTTGTAGTCTATGACTCCCTGTCAGAAAAGGTAAAAGAACTATGGTTCAAACCTTCATGCCTTGATTCTCTGAAATCCTGGCTAATAATATATAAAACGTCCTTGTGACTAGGCTTTTGTGCCACTAACAATATTATTTGTAATTAGGATAAGTTATGTTCAAATCCTAAATAAAAGTGAGTAACAAATTAACCAAATATGGTCTATGTTTACCATGGTTAATGAATTGCCATAAAAGACAATTCCATAATAAACTCCTAAATAAAATTCTGTCATATTCCTTGTAGCAGATCAAGATCTCTAAATGGCTGACCTAAATGGAGCTGATAGTCATTCAAAGGAGGATGACAATGATAATTCCCAAATTCATATAACGGGCGCAGAATTAAAAGCTTTGGTAGAAGACGCTGTGAAGACGGCCTTGGATCGGCAGTACGAAGAATATAGCGAGTCTCGAAGCAGGACCCGATCTGCACCACACTCTACACCAAAAACCCATTCTGAACATCACAGCAAACCGCCCTCGACTCAGTCTAAACCTAAGAAGGATGACGATCGACACTCATCAAATGAGAATAGTGTCCGTCCTAAGAAAATAGTGGTCGATGATGCACCTCGCGCCAGGGGTTGCATGTATAAATATTTCGTTTCCTGCAAGCCCCGAGATTTTACTGGGGAAAAAGGCGCGGTGGATTGCATGACCTGGCTTGACGAAATGGACACAGTGGTGGACATTAGTGGTTGTGCTGAGAAGGATGTGGTGAAGTTTGTATCGCAATCATTTAAGGGTGAAGCCCTAGCGTGGTGGAGATCATTGGTTCAAGCCTTTGGGAAGGTTGCTTTGTATGGCATGTCATGGGAGGAATTTATTGCTCTCATCAAAGAAAACTACTGCCCTCAGCACGAGGTTGAGAAGATAGAATCTGACTTCTTATCACTGGTCATGAAGAACCTGGACTGCCAAGCATATCTCACAAGTTTCAACACCCTGTCAAGATTGGTTCCGTACCTTGTGACCCCGGAACCCAAACGGATCGTGCGTTTCATTGGGGGTTTGGCCCCAGAGATAAAAGCTAGCGTAAAGGCTTCTAGGCCTGCTACATTTAGATCCGTGGCGGATATATCTCTGTCTCTCACACTGGATGCGGTGAGGCAGAGATCTCTAAGAAATGCTGAGAGTGAGAAGAGGAAACGTGAAGATGATGATTCACGTAGGTCAAGCAAGAAGCACCGGGGGAATCGTGACCACAAGAAGGGATCGGAGACCAAGAAGAATGACAGACAGTCGGGCGATAGGCCCAAGTGCAATGTTTGCAAGAAGCACCACTTCGGAAAGTGCAGATATGAACAGAAATCCCAGCCGAAAGCATGTGGGATATGCAAGTCCTCTGAGCATAGGACTCTTGAGTGCAAGAAACTCAAGGATGCAACTTGTTATAGTTGCAACGAAAAAGGGCACATCAAGACTAACTGCCCGAAGATAGTGAAGAAGGCTGAAGATGGGAAAAAGACCAATGCCAGGGTCTTTCAGATGAATGTTCAAGAGGCTATCCAGAACGACAACGTCATAACCGGTACGTTTCTTATCAATGATGTATTCGCAAGAGTGTTACTTGATTCTGGAGCAGATAAATCCTTTGTGGATGACAAGTTTTGTGAGTTGTTAAAATTGCCTGTTAAAACCTTGAATGTGAAATATGAAGTAGAACTAGCTGATGGGACTATGGGAACAGTCTCAACTGTTTTAGATGGATGTGTTATATCCATTAGGAATCACTCATTTCCTTTATCCCTGTTACCCTTTAAACTCACTGGTTTCGACGTAGTGTTGGGTATGGATTGGTTATCGCATAACCAAGCCCAAATTGTGTGCAACAAGAAACAAGTGGTAATCAAGACTCCGTCTGGGGAACCGCTTACCATCCAGGGAGATACTCGACATGGATTGCCTGCACAAGTATCTATGCTAAAGGCATCCAGATGTTTGAAGAAAGGATGTGTCATTTATATGGCACAGGTGACTATCGGTGAGGAGAAACCCAAGATTGAAGACATCCCAGTCATCTCTGACTATCCTGAAGTTTTCCCGGAAGAACTGCCTGGTTTGCCACCAGATAGGTAAGTGGAATTCAGTATCGACATCATTCCAGGAGCCGCGCCTATTGCGAGAGCACCTTATAGATTGGCACCCACGGAAATGAAAGAATTGAGGACGCAGCTAGATGATCTGCTAGCCAAAGGTTTTGTTAGACCAAGTTTATCTCCTTGGGGAGCACCAATCCTGTTCGTCAAGAAGAAAGATGGTTCGATGCGTCTATGCATCGATTATCGTGAGCTGAATAAAGTTACAATCAAGAATAGGTATCCTCTGCCCAGGATCGACGATCTGTTCGATCAGTTGCAAGGAGCGAGCTACTTTTCCAAGATTGATCTAAGGTCAGGCTACCATCAATTGAAGGTTAAAGACGATGATGTGCACAAGACTGCATTTAGGACTCGTTATGGTCACTTCGAGTTCCTAGTGATGCCTTTTTGGCTCACTAATGCACCTGCCGCATTCATGGATCTCATGAATCGCGTTTGTAAGCCTTATTTGGATAAATTTGTCATTGTCTTCATCAATGACATCCTCATCTACTCAAAGAGTCAAACTGACCACGAGAAGCATCTTCGATGTATCCTTAAATTGCTTTATCAAGAAAAGCTTTACGCCAAATTCTCTAAATGTGTATTTTGGCTACGAGAAGTTCAATTCCTTGGACAAGTAGTCAGTGAGCGTGGTATCCAAGTGGATCCCGCCAAAGTTGAAGCCGTCATGAATTGGCAGGATCCGAAGACGCCTACGGAAATTCGCAGTTTCCTAGGTCTAGCAGGATACTACAGACGCTTCATCGAAAACTTCTCAAGGATTGCTGCACCCCTGACTTCTTTAACTAGAAAGAATATAAAGTTTAATTGGGGCCCTAAGCAGCAAGAAGCTTTCGACATCCTTAAACAAAAGCTAAGCAATGCTCCTGTGTTGACATTGCCGGAAGGAATGGAAGATTTGTAGTGTATTGTGACGCATCACACACCGGGATGGGTTGTGTGCTTATGCAGAAGGGCAAGGTGATTGCCTATGCTTCACGACAATTAAAGGTGCATGAAAAGAAATACACCACCCATGACTTAGAGTTGGGTGCCGTTGTATTTGCACTAAAGCTTTGGAGGCATTACTTGTATGGCATTAAATTTGTGATCTATTATGATCACAAAAGCCTTCAGCATCTGTTCAATCAGAAGGATTTGAATATGAGGCAGCGACGTTGGATGGAAACTCTGAACGATTATGACTGTGAAATAAGATACGATCCAGGCAAGGCCAACGTAGTCGCAGATGCCTTGAGCAGAAAAGAAAGAGTGAAACCAATAAGGATCAATGCCAAGAGCATTGAAATCAAGAACAGCCTGAATGAACGATTGTTAGCTACACAGAAGGAAGCTGTGTTAGAAGCTAACTATCCAAACGAAAAGCTAGGAGTAACTGAAGAGCAGTTATCCTATGGCAAAGACGGAATTCTGAGATTAAACGGAAGGACATGGGTTCCTGTTTATGGAGGTCTTCGTGACGTTATCCTTCAGGAAGCCCACAGTTCCCGATATTCCGTTCATCCTGGAGCTGATAAAATGTACCAGGACTTGAAGGCAAACTTTTGGTGGATAGGCTTGAAGAAGTCTATAGCCACCTACATAGCAAAGTGTTTGACTTGTGCGCAAGTAAAAGCTGAACATCAAAAGCCGTCAGGCTTGCTACAATAGCCTGAACTTCCCGAGTGGAAGTGGGAAATGGTGACAATGGATTTCATCACCAAATTGCCAAAGACAAAGAAGGGAAACGATACAATATGGGTAATAGTTGATAGACTGACTAAGTCAGCACATTTCCTACCCATAAAGGAGACTTGTAGCTCTGATATACTAGCCCAGTTGTTTGTAGATAAGATTGTAGCCCTTCATGGCGTGCCTGTGTCTATCATCTCTGATAGAGATACCAGATACACATCACACTTTTGGAAAAGTTTTCAACAATCTTTGGGCACACGTTTGAACTTCAGTACGGCTTACCACCCTCAGACAGATGGACAGAGTGAGAGTACAATCCAAACATTGGAGGACATGCTTCATGCATGTGCGATCGACTTAGGTGGTAGTTGGGATAACCACCTACCATTGGTCGAGTTCTCCTATAACAACAGCTACCATACGAGCATTAAGGCTGCACCTTTTGAAGCCCTATATGGTAGAAAGTGTAGAACGCCCGTTTGTTGGGCAGAAGTGGGAGATGTCCAGATGACCGGACCTGATATAATATTTGAAACAACGGACAAGATTGTCCAAATTCGCGATCGATTAAAAGCTGCCCGAGACAGGCAGAAGAGCTACGCAGATTTGAAGCGTAAGCCTTTCAATTTCAAAGTAGGCGACAAGGTTTTGCTTAAGGTATCACCCTGGAAGGGGGTGATGCGATTCGGTAAGAAAGGCAAGTTAAGCCCGAGATATATTGGACCATTCGAAGTAATCGAACGTGTCGGATCGGTTGCCTATAAGTTAAACTTACCGGAAGAGCTCAGTGGTATCCACAATGTGTTCCACATCTGCAATCTAAAGAAGTGTTTCGCTGATGAATCACTAGTTATACCGCATACAGATGTACACATCGATGAGAGCTTAAAATTTGTTGAAAAGCCTGTGTCGATCGAGGATCGACAGGTTAAGAAACTTCGCAGGAAGTATATACCGATTGTGAAGTTAAAATGGGATGCCCGTAGAGGTCCCGAGTACACGTGGGAGGTAGAGTCCACGATGAAAGAAAAATACCCTCATTTGTTACAATAAATCTCGAGGTCGAGATTTCTTTAAAGGGGGTGAGGATGTAACACCTCGAAATTTTGCGTCCAATAATGTATTGACACGTGTCATAAGTTTACACGTGGTATTAAATACTAAATAAAGGACTAAAGTTGACAAACATTGAAAGTATGTGAATTCGAGGGTTTAAAATGTCAAAAAGGGATAAATATACTGTTCAGTAACCCTAAATGATGCTCGTACCTTCAAACGAATGAATCATGAACCATACGGAACAAATTATGGAAGAAAGTGAGAGATTACAAACTACAGGGGTTAAATGTGTCAACATGTTTAAGTTATACCTCTGAATGACCCTTTAACAATCCCGAGACTTTGTAACAGTAAAATACGCTCACTAGAATGTACGATATAAATTTCGCAACGTTCCGTTTTAAAACGAGAAAGTTATGATCAAATTCGTATACGAGGGGTTAAAAGCGTCAACCTTGAAAGTTAGGACTTTTCGGGTAATAATAAGTTAACCGAGGATTTAACGGCGAGGGTAAAAGTCACGAGGCCCTTATACGTAATTAAACGAGGCCCAAAATGCAAAGTTACCCCTTCAAATCGCCAAAGGCCAGCAGTAATAATTGAAAAGATTTGAAAATCTTACTTTTAGGTCTCAGGCGGGCCGCGTAAGAGCAGCAAAGGGTCTTACGCGGGCCGCGCTGACAGTATAGATATGGGCTCTGACATTAGGATTCAGGCGACCCGCGTAAGAGTTGATGTATCATTTACGCGGGGCGCGTCAGCCCCCCAGATACAGAAAAGTCGGACAGAAGCACTGTTTGCTGTTTTAACCGACTTATGTGCCATTATTGTGAGCATGGGCGCCCCCTAAACGTCCCCTAGCACTTAGGGATAGTTGTTAATCATCTAGAAACACTTGTAGGCCTTGTTGTAATGATCTTATGGCTCTAAATTGGCTATAAAAGGCCATTGTGATGCAACATTGTTCCTCACACCTTCAACTGCTTTCTTGATCACTTCTGGATCTCAAGAACTCTCACTACTCATCCCTGGTCTTGCATAGGACTCTTGTAAGTATGCCCACCCTTTTTACTTAAGTTTATGCTTAGATATAGCCTAAAAGTCAATCCGTCGTAATTATATGTTGGTAATTATGTGGGCTTTAAACCCTTAAAAGGGCACCCTCTGATTCCCACTCTAACTAGTCCAAATGTCGAGTCAAACTTGCTTAGAAAAAGTCAACAGAATGCTAACTTCCGATTTAATGCATAATTAGTAATGTAGATGGCGTGTAACCTGTTTTGACACTCATATAACATGATAATAAGTATTATAACTGGTCTAAGCTTGTTTGATCCGACCATTTACTGTTTTGACCCGGTTCGGAACCGAAAGTCGCAAAGCTTTGACTTTTGCTTTGACTTCAGTTCTGACCCGTTATGGTATGATTTAGATATGCCTTAGGACTCTCTTAGGACCAGGTTACATGATGGTATAACCCTCTGTGACCGGTTCGTTGTTTGTCCGAGTCTTTTGCACATTTCCGTTAAATGCTTAAAAGTTGACCATAACGCCCTTTTTACTTTAAAACGAGGATTTTGGACATGTGAAAGGACATAACCTTAGTTACTAATTTCTAAGCATGTCCTTAAAATTTCACGTCAATCCGAGGTCTAGAATAGGAGTTATGCTAAATAGCGCAATTACGGAAACTTTAGTAATTAAATGGCGCATTTAGCATAAAGCCGATCTAAACCCAAATTTAGACACCAAACCTTTTACACACTGATGTAAAATAATATTTTGGGATTTTTAAAGATTTTTAATTATTTTTAACCTGCTCATAACCTACGGTTATGGCATTGATTCGGTAAATACCGAATATACCCTTTTCGAACATAAAATGAGTTCTACAAGGTATTTTGACCCGATTCCAGTTGCTACTGATTTTAAATAATAAATAAAGTATTTTGAACTTTATAAACTGTTCGGAAAACTCAGATTTCCTGTAGAACTCGGAAATCTCTTTTATAAGAGATTGGATTTAAACTCGTTATGGGCATATGGGAAGGTATCCCACTGATACCACAACCCCCTTTAGAGCATATTAACTTAGGAAACCTGTGTAGGACTCTTATGGTTACCCGTTACGCCATTTGCGCGCACGGTCCGGTTTATGTAACTAGTTTACATAAACTAGCCGAAACAGGTCAAATCTTATCGTTTTTACTTCAAAATCCAGAATGTGTTTATATTACCCATATAAGACAAGTGTTCAAACTTGTTGGGTCTAAACCACATTCCATTCCCAGTTTTCACCTTTCACGCGATTAAACCGTATTTATCCTTTGAAACTGACCGGTCTAAGCTAAGGCTAAATTAAAGACCCGTTAGGATTCTAATAGGTTGTTATAAACCTTCGTTCCAGAATAGGAGACCAGTAAAAGAGACTTGCATTTGTTTGATTGAGGTTATTACTTGCTCAGGTAAATACTTTTAACTTATTTTCCGTTATACGGGCTTGGGTTACGGTATATAAAAATACCGCTTAGTCGGGCGATTGACCCTAACTCATTAGCAGTTGGGTATTATCAATGTGACCCGTTTAAAAATTTGTTTTGTTGGCTTTATGCCTTTGGGAGCTTAATGACCATGTCCCGGATATCCTTGGCATCATTTTACGAAATGGCCACGATCTCGACACGTGGGTGTAGGCGTACACCCGACAATGTGTCTATATTTATAAAGGTATAACCGTTGGTTTTCCCGCCACGGCTTTATGCTATGTGGCATGTCTATTAACCTTAAACCCGACACAACCCGGGCGACCGAACGCACAGTGAACATGTAATTCTTGTACAAGATTTAATTTATAAATTACCCCAAGTTATAAAGAGTTTGTGCCTTGTGCATTCAAATCAATTTTATTAAACCTTTTTTCAAAAGTGTCGGTTGAATGTATTTACCAGTGTAAACTGACGTATTTTCCCTAAAAGATTAAATGCAGGTTCTACACGAAATAGGCTGGCCACTCCTTAGCATCGTTAGAGTCTCGCAAGCTTGGGATTCCATTATCTGTTGAACAATATTTCTATTTTATTTTGATCCCCTGTGGATTTATTTCGACTACTCGTGATACTTGGATATTACATTCGATGGTTGAAATATAATCTATCTTTATGCTTCCGCTGTGCATTTATATATTGTGTGGTTTGACTATATTGTTGCCAACTACGTCACGGTAATCCCCCACCGGGCCCACCGGTGAAACGTGTGGAAATTGGGGTGTGACATCACAATCAGTTCACATCCACATAGTTCACGTATCATTCATGATCATACATTATCGACTAAGTAACAATCGACTCATAGTATTCAACAGTTAATCTCATATTCACATGAGTTACATTTAACGACATATAACTAACCCGGTTAACTTTTAACAGAAATGACTTAGTTACAGTGCAGTTTTCTAACCCGGCAGACACACTTTGTTTCGTCGTGTATCCCCTTCGACGAAACACCCTCTGTTTCGTCATGATTACCCTCGGCGAAACTCCCCCGTTTAGTCGTTCTTGATTCGCCGTGACCAATGTGGACGAAACACATCAGCGTTTCGTCGACATCAGCGTTTCGTGGAGGCATCAGTTACGTCGCACACATGACAGTTACAAGATATCACAGAAACCCTAAACATCGATCATCTTTACGCGGCTATCAACAGCAGTTACACAATACATGAGACCCTAATGATCGTCTAACAGTTACCGGATCATATCATTAAGTTTCATCATACAATCAATCATTATAACAATGAAATCCTGACAATCTGAACAATCTATTATTCTAAGAAATCAACCACTTGTTCATCAATCAAATAGGATCGTCATTCAGTTCAATCTTTAGACATACACATATATATATATACAAACATATAATGATTTTTCCTAAGGAAAATGCAATACCAAAAACCTATCGACTTTGATCAATCCGAGATAAAACGCACTAACCGTTTGAACGAGATGCTAATCGGATCGATCTTAGAAGGCTTCGAGGTCACACTATCGTCGTCAGTAGAAAGACAGGGCTCTAGGGTTTCGATTTTTGTTAAAAGTGTGAAACAGGAAGTCGGTTTACGTTAATATACTCGAATTAACGTACTGGGCCCTTAATGGGCTTCGCGTAACACTTGGCTGGCGAAACATTGTGTTTCATCGAGATGAAGATGAAGAAACTCTTTGTTTCGTCGAGTAGGTTGTATGGAGAAATGTTGTTTCGTCGAGTTCAAACGTGATGAAATGTTTTTGAGTTTAATAACTATTCAGGCAAGTACTGATACAAACGTGTACTATATCACACCAACCATATAATTGTAATAATCACATAACATCTCAACGTATAACAAACACGTACGGTTACAAGGCGATTAAGTCACATAAGCAAACAACTAAACAGTTAACGTGCAATTAATGCGGAAGTAGAATCTTGGAAACTCGAGTTGTCATATTATCCCCAACTTGAAAGAAATTTCGTCCCAAAATTTAGCATGCGGTTATTGAGGAAACTAGTTGTGTTTTGTAGTTTACTGGTTTTCCTGGGGTGTCACATCATCCCCCCGTTGATTTGGAATTTCGTCCCGAAAGTCTGTAGTAGCTTCAGCCTCAGTAGTAGTTGCGTTGTTTCCGAACAGCTGGGGACACTTGATGTGACACCTGTGTCACTGTGACCGTTAAACAAATGCCAAACCAATGAAATTTTGTGTTTCATACTTGGGATTTGTGAAAATATGTGTATCATTTGCACATAACAATTCTTATTCGATTTCGAGCCTTAAATCGCTTTCTGGAAGGTTATACGCGATCTGATGCGTAAATATAACCAGTTTAATGCAACAAACACTTTGGAATAGTGAAATAGTCTTAACATACCTTAAATAACCTTTACATAACTTAGAAATAAGTTTTGGATGGTTTGGTATGCCGAAATCAAGTTTATTCGCTCACAGGGACTATTTGCGTCAACTTACAAAAGTCTGCCGTTTCGTAAGGAAACGTACAGTCCGGGACTTGATCATAAGTTAAACATACCATATATAACCTAAACATGGCTTAGAAATAAGCTTTGATAGGTTCGGTGTGCAAAAACATGCTTACATGATCTTACAGGGACTAAAAGTGTCAAAAACGGCGTAAGTTTGCATTTTCGAGCATATCTTACGTTTTGAATATATCCGGACACCCAAAAATTTATGTTATCATTAAAATATTATATTTTAGTGATTGGCATGATAAAATTTCATTCGTCGCTCAATTTGGATCGTTTTTGTGTTCGTTACGACTTCCGTCGTAATTAACCGAACAACGCAACCGTACGACCAAACGAACCGACATCCGAGATATGTTTGAGCATGTTTTGAGTTCCCAATACTTTAACTTCCTTTTGGAGCCTTGAATGAGGTTAACGGGGCTTAAACGTGTCAAAAATCAGCCGAAATCCAAGTTTCTGAAGTGCAGGGACCTGTTTTGACATTTCTGTCAAACTTTCCTCAGGCGGGGCGCGTAAGCCCTCCCCCATTTCTTATGCGGGCCGCCTCAGATGCCCAGTGACCAGAAAGTTGTTTTTTAGCAATCTGTTGCTAATTCAGGGGCTGTTTATGCAAATTCTTTGTGTGGTAACCAAGTTACCACCTCTCCAAGGCTTTGCACCTGCTCCTAACACTTGTATAGATGAGATTTATTGCTTAATGGCTAAACAAACCACTTGTAATGATCCTAGTGCATCACCACAAGTATAAATAGCCCATCCATTTCATTCATTCCTTGCTCATTCTTCGCATTCTTCTCTCTACATCTGCTTTGGGAGCATTCTCAAGCATTTGGGACTTTGTCTTCTTTGTAGAAAAGATAGCAAGGACCTTAAGTGAGCCTTCTTTCATTCTTTTATTTGCTTTTTCCTTATGTAGTGCAGAAAGTCAAACGTTTGGCCAACAGTTTGACTTTCGGTTTTGACCATCAATTGGTCAAGTCAAAGTTCAATTGAACTTTGACACGTGATTGTAATCACGATAGTTATAATCCTTCGTGATTATAACCGCTGATTACCACGTTAACTAGGTGTAGTGTCGAGTCAAAGTTTCGGTCAAAATGCGTTTTAGCACGCATTTTGCAACGGAACTACTTTAGGGTATCAAAACACTTTGTTTTGATACCAAATCAGTAGGTTAAACATGTTTTGACATGTTTAACTCCTACACTATTAGTTTAGTGCTTGTTTAGGGTCGTAAGGTAAGCGGTCTAAACAACCGCTTAGACTTTCGAACCCGACCCGTTTGGTCGATCTTTAGGATCGGACCAAGCTTAGTTAGTGATCATAGTTGCATAGGGAATAACCACTGAGGTTATACCTTATGATCACATAGGATTGGTTAGTCATTTGCTAGTTAGCTTGTATGCCCATAGGAAATGACCAAAATGCCCTTTTCAAGCTAAAATCCGTATTTTGCCTATGTGAACTTATTTTTGACACATAATCTGATTTAGTAACATGTTTAGGGATAATTGGGCATGTAAGACTTGGCATAGCACATAGTTAACCATCCGAACATTGTTTTACGCTAACGACGCCTTATAGTAGCTTATGTTACCATAATGTGTCGAAACGGGTCAAAAGCACTTAGGTAGACTTTCCAATCAGAATGTAAGGTCTATTAAATCATACCATACGAGTTTAATTACTCGTTTGATTTATAGAACCTCATTCTATCCTATCTCCCGATTTAGGTCCGGTTATTTACATAGTTACCTATATAGGGTGTCGTTTGATTCCCTGATCACTCTAGCTTTGCTTGGTTGTTGTTCAAGACTTCTAAGCACCCTCAGGTGAGTACATAGTCCCCTCTTTTACTGTTTTCAAACTGTTTGGGGGTGGAACACATGTGCCTACTTGATACTTTCATGTTTCCCATGCTTTTATATCATATACTTACTATGTTCAATAGTACAGTATTAGTACATGATTTCATTATGTTTTGCTATGTTTGTTCACTTAACATGCTAGCATATTGATTTCCGTATATCACATTTTGTCGCATATGCTCAGCCAGCATATGGACACATTGTTTTACTTTTTGAACCGTAGTAACCGTATGATCCTGTGAACCGTTGTAACCATTTGATCCTATGAACCGTTTGTGATTACTTGACTATGTGAACCGTTTGTAACCGTTTGATTATGTGAACCATTTGTGACTACATGACTATGTGAACCGTTTGTAACCATTGATTGACATGGACCGTTTGAAATCTGTTTGAACCGTTGGGTTAGGGAAGTGATTAGGTAACGGGGCGGGTGTAATGTGTTAAAAGCATGGTGGATACGCCGCTGGTACTTTCTATATATAAGTGCTTTTAACACATTATATATCGTTGCGTTATCTAGATCACTTGGGCAATGGTTAGCAAAACAAAGTTATATTACAAGGTATTTTTCCCACGATATATATATACTTTTCGAGTTTTTATTTCAAAAACGATTTACAATCTGGATTTAATTCAACAAATGTTTTGGGGTTAGGAATCATGGCTATGAGATTTTTTATGAACTGTAACCAATTTGATTTGAGTTGGTTATTTATGTCGCAATACTATACTTTTCAAAACAAGGTTTTTAAATAAGTATTGCAATATGTAAAACGAGCCATGAATTCTGAAACTCATACAAAACCTATGTACTCGCCGGCATTTTTATGCTGACGTACCTATTTTCACATGTGTTTCAGGTACAATAATTGATGATGCTTGATGATGATATTGGTGTATTCTCACATAGGAATGGACAAGGCCTTAGCGACTTTAAAACTTGGAGGATAATAGTTGTATTTATCTAATTTGTATCAAAACATTTAGTTCAATAATTCAATAAAACGAAACTATTTATCCCATGGTTGTGAAACAATGATTCTGTTACAACACTCCCCGTCGTTTCCGCCACGTTTTGTTGTTTTACGTGGTCAGGGTGTGACACTTGAGTTTCATTTGGTCTTCTCGTTCCCAGGTGAACTCTGGGCCACGACGGGAGTTCCAATGAACTCGAACAAGAGGTATTCTGGTGTGCTTGAGGACCTTAACATCCCGGTCCGTGATTTCAACTGGTTCCTCGACGAATCGCAACTGCTCGTCGATAGTGAGCTCCTTCAAAGGAACTATGAGGGTCTCATCTGACAGACACTTCTTCAGATTCGACACGTGAAAAACGTTGTGAACTCCACCAAGTTATGCTGGTAGGTTCAGTTTGTAGGCCACTTTGCCTATTCTCTCTATGATTTCGAACGGTCCGACGTACCGCGGATTGAGCTTGCCTCGTTTGCTAAAACGAACTACACCTTTCCAAGGTGAGACTTTGAGTAGCACTCGATCCCCAACCTGGAACTCGAGTGGTTTCCTGCGCTTATCAGCGTAGCTTTTCTGATGGTCACGAGCTGCCGCCATTCGTTGTCGTATCTGAGCAATTCTTTCCGTAGCATCAACTACAAGTTCTGGACCCGTGATCTGACTATCACCCACCTCTGCCCAACAAAGAGGTGATCGATATTTACGCCAGTATAATGCCTCGAATGGAGTGGCTTGAATGCTGGTGTGGTAACTGTTATTATACGAAAACTCCACCAAAGGGAGATGTTTTTCCCATCCGTTGCCAAAGTCAATTACACATGCCCTAAGCATGTCTTCGAGGGTTTGTATAGTGCGCTCAGACTGCCCATCCGTCTGAGGGTGATAAGCTATACTCATGTCTAATCGAGAGCCAAAAGATTTATGCATTGCTTGCCAGAGTTCTGAAGTAAAACGTGCATCACGATCGGAAATAATGGAGGTTGGCACCCCATGCCTCGAAACCACTTCCTTTAAGTAGATGTCTGCTAAGGTGGAGAACTTGTCTGTTTCCTTGATAGCCAAGAAGTGTGCAGACTTTGTGAGTCGATCCACAATCACCCAGATAGTATCGTTTCCACGCTGAGATCTAGGCAGGCCAGTAACAAAATCCATGGAAATTTCCTCCCATTTCCATTGTGGTATCTTTAGTTGCTGGAGTAGGCCCGATGGTTTCTAGTATTCTGTCTTGACTCTCGCACAGGTCAAACACTTGCTAACGTAAGTCGCTATGTGGGCTTTCATACTAGGCCACCAATACGTAGTTCTGAGATCGTGTTACATTTTATCCGAACCAGGGTGTACCGAGTAACGAGACTTATGTGCTTCATCCATTACAAGTTCTCGTAAGTTTCCATAAAGTGGGACCCAGATGCGTCCTATTATGTAATAGGCGCCGTCTTCCTTTTGTTCTAGCCGTTGCCTTGAACCGCGTAAGGCTTCAGCCCGGACGTTTTCTGGTTTCAATGCTTCTACCTGAGCATCTCGTATCTGTGCAGGAAGACTAGACTGAATGGTAAGTTGTAATGCTCGCACGCGTCTAGGTGCAGTATCCTTTCAACTGAGGGTGTCGGCCACAACATTGGCTTTGCCCGGATGGTACTTGATCGCGCATTCGTAATCGTTCAGTAGTTCGACCCATCGACGTTGTCGCATGTTCAATTCCTTTTGCTTGAAGATATGCTCGAGACTCATGTGATCGGTGTAGATGGTGCACTTGGTAACGTACAGGTAATGTCTCTATATCTTAAGCGCGAAAACAACAGCTCCCAGCTCTAAATCGTGTGTAGTATAATTCCGTTCGTGAATCTTAAGTTGGCGCGAGGCGTAAGCAATGACTTTATCCCGTTGCATCAATATGCAACCAAGACCCTGTATTGATGCGTCACGATAAACCACGAAATCGTCTGTGCCCTCTGGCAATGAAAGCATAGGTGCGCTACAGAGTCTATCCTTTAAGTGCTAAAAAGTTGTTTCCTGTGTATTACCCCAGCGATAGGTGACACCCTTCTGTGTCAGTAGTGTAAGCGGCTGTGCAATCTTTGAGAAGTATTTGATGAACCTTCTGTAGTAGCCCGCCAAACCCAAGAATTGGCGAATTTCTGTAGTAGCCCGCCAGTTCTTAATCGAGTCTACCTTGGATGGATCAACATGAATCCTATCCTTGTTTACCACATGGCCTAGAAAGTGGACTTCACGAAGCCATAAGTCGCATTTTGAAAACTTGGCGTATAACTGTTCGGTTCGAAGAAGTTCCAAAATAAGTCGTAGATGCTGTTCGTGTTCCTCCTGACTCTTAGAGTAGATCAGGATGTTGTCGATGAAAACTATAATGAACTTATCCAAGTAAGGCTTGCACACTCTATTCATAAGATCCATGAAGACTGCAGGCGCGTTTGTCAATCCGAATGGCATGACCAGAAACTCGTAGTGGACGTTGAGTGTTCTGAATGCTGTTTTGGAGACGTCCTCGTCCCGGACTCTCAGTTGGTGGTAGCCTGACCTCAGATCAATCTTCGAGTAGTAGCTCGACCCTTGCAACTGATCGAATAAGTCATCGATGCGTGGAAGAGGGTAGCGATTCTTCACGGTCACCTTGTTTAGTTCGCGATAATCAATACACATCCTGAAGGTACCGTCCTTCTTCTTCACAAACAATACTGGAGCTCCCCAAGGCGAAGAGCTAGGCCGAATGAAACCCTTATCCAAGAGTTCTTGTAGTTGTGTAGGTAGTTCTTCCAGTTCTGACGGAGCTAAGCGATACGGTGCACGAGCTATTGGTGCTGCTCCAGGAGCTAGTTCGATTTGGAATTTGACCTTGCGATGAGGCAGTAGCCCAGGTAAATCTTCAGGAAACACTTGAGGAAAGTCGCGTACTACTGGAATATCCTCGAATCCCTTCCCTTTCGTTGATGCGTCAGTAACAAGTGCCAAAATAGCGGTGTGGCCCTTTCGTAAACACTTCTGGGCCTTAAGAAAGGAGATGATGCCTACCATAGCACCACTCTTGTCGCCTTGAACTTCGAGAGGTTCTTTACCAGAACGGGGAATACGAACAATCTTCTCTTTGCATAGGATCTCTGTTTGCTGTTGGGATAACCAATCCATCCCAATAACGATGTTGAAACTACCCAGAGCTATAGGAATGAGATCGATAGAGAAAGTCTGACCAGCGAGGACAAGATTACAACCCTGAACTATGTGTGTGGCCTCTAGACTTCTACCATTAGCTAACTCTACGACATGCTTGGTGTTCAAAA
Organism: Helianthus annuus; assembly: GCF_002127325.2. Taxonomy (NCBI): domain Eukaryota; kingdom Viridiplantae; phylum Streptophyta; class Magnoliopsida; order Asterales; family Asteraceae; genus Helianthus; species Helianthus annuus. Next base: position 71,742,704 of record NC_035435.2, on the reverse strand, counting down.
GTGTTGGTGTGCACTTGAGCATTTGACTAACTTTCAGAGACATATAACTGGTATCCGCACCCGAATCAAATAAAACAGTAACATAAAAGTCATCGAGAAGAAACTTACCCATCACCACATTAGGATCATTCCTTGCTTCACCCTGACCCAGCACGAACACACGACCCCTAGCACCGTTGTCATTGTTGTTTCCCCCATTGTTGTTCCCATTGCCCTGATTATTGTTGTTGTTGTTCTGATTCTGGTTTAACTAGGGGCAGTCCCGCTTGAAGTGGCCTTCAGCACCACACTGAAAGCATCCCCTGTTGCCTGGCTGCTGTTGCTGCTGCTGGTTCTGTGGAGCTGGTGGTTGTTGTTGCTGGTTCTGATTCGCAGGTCGTGAGCTCCTGCAATCCTTAGCTTCGTGACCCATCTTGAGATACCTCTGACAACGACCCCTGTTGCACTGGCCATTGTGGTGCCTGTTGCATGTATTGCACTTCGGGAGGTTTCCTCGATATCCACCCTGCCTTTGACTACCAGAAGATTGCTGACCAGGGCTCTGATAGTCATCAATCTTTCGCTGCTGTGCCTGGGACTGAACTGAAGTCGAACCCTTGCTGGAGGTTCCATCCCATTTTCGCTTGTTATCACTTGGAGTAGCAGTAGCAGCAGTAGCAGTAGTAGCAGTAGTAGCAGTAGTAGCAGTAGTAGCAGTAGTAGCAGTAGTAGCAGTAGTAGCAGTAGTAGCAGTAGTAGCAGTAGTAGCAGTAGTAGCAGTAGTAGCAGTAGTAGCAGTAGTAGTAGTAGTAGTAGTAGCACTGATATGCTTAGGTAGACTGTTCTGTTCCACTGCCTGGTCTGTGAGACGATGAGCAAGACGAGTAACATCCTGGATGGTAGCAAGGTTAGCCAAAGTCACATGACTTTGAATTTCTGGTACAAGACCCCTGAGATACAGCTCGATACGCTTGATGGGAGGATCCACCATAGTTGGACACAAGATGGCCAGCTCGTTTGACCTTTTCATATACGCCTCTATTTTCGACCCTGTCAACTTCAGGTTAAAGAACTCCACTTCCAACTTATGGATGTCATCACGACTACAGTATTCCCGCTTGATCAGTTCCTTAAAGTCGTTCCAAGGGGTGGCGTTAGCAGCTACCAGCCCCAACATTTCCACTTGTGCGTTCCACCATGTCAATGCAACGCCTTCGAGAGTACCAGTGGCATACTTCACCCTGCGAGCCTCAGGGCATTCACACATCTCAAAGACGGACTCAAGCTTCTCAAACCAATGGAGGAGTCCAACGGCTCCTTCAGTGCCACTGAATGTGCTAGGGAGACAGTCCATGAAAGTCTTGAAGGTGCATATAGGTGGCTGAGCATGTTGACCTGTTGTGTATAAGAACAGGACAAGGTTAAACACAATAGTTGATTTAGGAGTGTAGGATCTAAAGATCCTAGAGTGAGTTGCGACTGCAGGGTATACCTCCTGCTTGTGCGGATGCAAGTGCCGCAGCAACTTGTTGGTTAATCAGAGCCGTCAGCTAGGCTTGTGTCATGTTAACGCGTCCACTCATGATCTTCACAAGTAAGAGAACACAAGTGAGAAGTGCGTCGTATCAATACGCAAGTGTGGAATGACAGAAGAGTGTGAGCAAACAGGGTTTTCAAATAATAGTTGCTACGTATTCTAAGCATACCATGAGCAATGTTGTACGTATCTAACAAGTAGGTAATGTAAACATGAATAGTATCACCTATAGTGTTGAGTCTTGCACGTGGAGCGAAGCGTCGTTGTGGATCGTTGAGCACTGTACTGGATATAGTGTGATTTTAATAAAAACCTTTTCCCCTTATTAAAACCAAGTTCACTATAACCAATGGCTCTGATACCAATCTGTCACACCCCCAAAATTCACACGCGGAGTTTCACCGCCCGGGGCGCGACTGACCAGGATCAAGCCACCAATCATATTGAACATAACAAGTAATAAGTAAGATTCAACCACACAATATGAAAGGTGTTTCAAATCAAAAACGTAGTTTAGTGTTTAGCGGAAGCATAATTGTAAAACCCAATGTAAGTATTAAGTACGAAATAAAGTAATGTTTTTAGCATGGCACACACTGCCATGTCCCACAACGACCGCGCCTCCCTGTGCAAGCTCCATGAGTACCTAGCGACCTGCAAGGCATGTAACAACGAGTCAACAACAAAGTTGAGCGAGTTCACAGTTGGTTGTTTAGTTATTGTATTCGTTTCATAAATCATATGTTCGTTTTGTAAACCATGTATCGTATTAATTCGTATCGCGGTCTCCCAGACATGTGTGCGAAGATTAGTGGGGGCTTCCCATGTGTTACTAGACCGTGTGTATCGACTGCTACTAAAATGTAAGAGGTGCCCTAAGTCAATGTCTATCAGCATTGACCCTTTGCCCATAGTCCATTAGTACACGCCCGTTCGAACGACATGGTGTGAGGTTTGTTAAACCTAATAGCGCTATTAACTAATGACCCGCTCGCCATAGGCCTCGGCGATTAAGTCGATATAAATGAGGGACTTCATGATAGAGGTTTGGTCCAGTGCGTATCCTTGGCATCTTACCCACGGAGGATGGTCATAATTATCGTTTAGTTCATTTACCCATTCCCAACCCTAGGGAATCCCATGCCTTGGAAAGAGTGTGAACTCACCTTGGTTTGCTTGGTAAGATTATTACTCGCTCGCAAATAATTCAATCCAATCCTATAGTTATGCACGTATTCACAATCAGTTCACATCCACATAGTTCACGTATCATTCATGATCATACAGTATCGACTAAGTAACAATCGGCTCATAGTATTCAACAGTTAATCGCATATTCACATGAGTTACATTTAACGACATATAACTAACCCAGTTAACTTTTAACAGAAATGACTTAGTTACAGTGCAGTTTTCTAACCCGGCGAAACACACTTTGTTTCGTCGTGAATCCCCTTCGACGAAACACCCTCTGTTTCGTCATGATTACCCTCGGCGAAACTCCCCTGTTTCGTCGTGCTTGATTCACCGTGACCAATGTTGACGAAACACATCAGCGTTTCGTCGACATCAGCGTTTCGTGGAGGCATCAGTTACGTCGCACACATGACAGTTACAAGATATCACAGAAACCCTAAACATCGATCATCTTTACGCGGCTATCAACAGCAGTTACACAATACAGGAGACCCTAATGATCGTCTAACAGTTACCGGATCATATCATTAAGTTTCATCATACAATCAATCATCATAACAATGAAATCCTGACAATCTGAACAATCTATTATTCTAAGAAATCAACCACTTGTTCATCAATCAAATAGGATCGTCATTCAGTTCAATCTTTAGACATACGTATATATATATATATATATACACACACAAACATATAATGATTTTCCTAAGGAAACATGCAATACCAAAAACCTATCGACTTTGATCAATCCGAGATAAAACGCACTAACCGTTTGCTAAAGATGCTAACCAGATCGATCTTAGAAGGCTTCGAGGTCACACCGTCGTCGTCAGTAGAAAGAAGGGGCTCTAGGGTTTCGACTTTTGTTAAAAGTGTGAAACAGGAAGTCGGTTTACGTTAATATACTCGAATTAACGTACTGGGCCCTTAATGGGCTTCGCGTAACACTGGGCTGGCGAAACATTGTGTTTCGTCGAGATGAAGACGTTGAAACTCTTTGTTTCGTCGAGTAGGTTGTATGGCGAAATGCTGTTTCGTCGAGTTCAAACGTGAAGAAATGTTTTTGGGTTTAATAACTATTCAGGCAAGTACTGATACAAACGTGTACTATATCATACCAACCATATAATTATAATAATCACATAACATCTCAACGTATAACAAACACGTACGGTTACAAGGCGATTAAGTCACATAAGCAAACAACTAAACAGTTAACGTGCAATTAATGCGGAAGTAGAATCTTGGAAACTCGAGTTGTCAAATGTAATTTACAATTAATGCATGTCACTCACTCACTTCTGTCTTATGGTAAAGGCGTCTTATGGTAACCGAGGAGGTTAAGTGTAATTATGATAACCTTTTTTTTGAAGGTTTAAATTTGTCCTTTGGATTTCTTGATATTTAATTTTATATTTTTCCCATGGAAACACAGTTTTGAAATGTTTTGCTTTAAAATCCTAACCATCGTCGCATCATATTCTTTTCACACTAAGTTAGTCTGACGATGTATTTAGTCATAACCGCCTTCATTGGGTATATAAAATACATTGGGAAACTGCTTTCATCATTACCGCTTTCATCCATCTACTCAATCATCTTAAAAGTTTTTTGCTTATCAGTATCTTTACAATTTCCTTGGCTTTCAAACACGCATTTGTTCACTGCGAAATGGAAAACATTGTGTTTCAAATTATTATTGATGAAATTTTCACGACGCTCCCTACAGAAGATATTGGTCGTTTGAAATGTCTTTCCAAAAACTTTTATTAGGAACTGTCTAGCCATGCATTTGAGATGATCCATGCTCTCCGAAGTGGAGATTCACTACAAAAGAAACTACTCTCCTTTAAAGACACGTTAATTTTCGTTGACAGCATTGTAGCTGGTAATTTGCATGTCGAGACAAGCAAACCCTTAAGTTTTCCTAACAATGTTCATCCTACCTTCTTACGTATTCTATCGTCATTTAATGGATTGCTGTTAGTTTGCAATGAAGGGATTTGCTGTGAGCTGATACTTTGGAATCCAACTACCAGGCGCTATAAGTTTTTGTCTGACGACTACTTAAATTATATTCATGATCAAAACTCTGATATAGGTGGAATTTATTTTGATCAATCCAATGATATGAAAGTGCTTCATATCAGTTGTTACCATAATGTCGTGAGTCACATCAGCTGATACAGGTGGAATTTACTCACGACGTCATGAGTCATGGAGAACAATAAATTTTGGTAGCGTAAATAATTATGGTTCAAGAAGTTATTCATGGTCTCCAGGAATTTATGCTGAATAAACCATATATTCATGGTTTCAAATTATTGGTATCCACTAGGTGAGAGGAACATCGTTGCTTTCAATGTTCTTTCTGAGACTTTCAGAATGCTTCATTTTCCCGAGAGTATCGTAGTCAATCCTTGCCAAAGGCATTTTTTGACCATCGCAAAGAGGCTGCATTCGATTGTTATTGGAAAGTCTGCAGAGCTAACTGCTGGTTTGCTTAGATATGAAGAAGAAGAAGGTTGGATCAAGGTGTTTGCTTTCAATAATTCTCGTGTAGTTGATTATATAGATAGGCGCCAAAGGACTAATATAATTGAAAACAACAAGTGGCTGATAACAAGCATTTGGGGGGGATATGGTTGAAGTTGATCTGAACAATGAAGTTTTGAAATACCTCCAACATGTTGACAACTACAATTGTCCGAAAGGAGCTTTATTTATCGAGACTACTGTTTCGCCCATTGATTAGAAATTATTATGCTGTATTTTACTGAATGCTATTTGCTGTTTTGAACTTTGTTTATTATATAGTTACCTCTGTTTGACACTTGTAGTTTTTATATAATTAGTTGTGTTAAAATTATTAAATATGTTTGTTATTTAAATTAATTAAATGAATATTTAGGTTTGAGAGTTTAAAAGCTTGTAATATTGGCAAATGTCTGTTTAAATGATGAAAGCTCTGTTGTTGTGTGAACAGATGTTTGAAAATAAAACAGTGGTTGATACATCTGTTGACTTTGGCCAACAGATGGATGAAAACAGATGTTTGAAACCACTGTTGGGTTAAAATAGTGTTCTGTGGAGGTTGAAAGGGATTGAAACGACTGTTGAGTTAAAATATTGTTTTTTGGAGAAGGAACATGCTTGAATGCAAATGTTATTTTCTTTACAAAAGATTAATAAGTTGTATATTTTTATATTTATCATATTCTAAACTTTAAGTATTTAAGGCTGAAGTTGAAGTTGGGGGGATATGGTTGAAGTTGATCTAAGCAATCAAGTTTTGAAATACCTCCAACATGTTGATAACTACAATGGTCCGAAAGGAGCTTTATTTATCGAGACTACTGTTTCGCCTATTGATTAGAAATTATTATGTTGTATTTTACTAAATGATGTTTGCTGTTTTGAACTTTGTTTATTATATAGTTACCTCTGTTTGACACTTTCATATTTATATAATTAGTTGTGTTAAAAATTATTAACCATGTTTGTTATTTAAATTAATTAAATGAATATTCAGGTTTGAGAGTTTAAAAGCTTGTAATATTCGCAAATGTCTGTTTAAATGATGAAAGCTCTGTTGTCATAGACAGATGTTTGAAAATAAAACAGTGGTTGATACATCTGTTGACTTTGGTCAATAGATGGATGAAAACAGATGTTTGAAACCACTGTTGGGTTAAAGCAGAGTGTTGTGGAGAAAAGTGTGGTTGAAACTGCTGTTGGGTTAAAACGGTGGTTTAAAACCACTGTTGGGTTAAAATAGTGTTCTGTGGAGGTTGAAAGGGATTGAAACGACTGTTGAGTTAAAATATTGTTTTTTGGAGAAGGAACATGCTTGAATGCAAATGTTATTTTCTTTACAAAAGATTAATAAGTTGTATATTTTTGTATTTATCATATTCTAAACTTTAAGTATTTAAGGTTGAAGTTGAAGTTGGGGGGATATGGTTGAAGTTGATCTGAGCAATCAAGTTTTGAAATACCTCCAACATGTTGATAACTACAATGGTCCGAAAGGAGCTTTATTTATCGAGACTACTGTTTCGCCTATTGATTAGAAATTATTATGTTGTGTTTTACTAAATGATGTTTGCTGTTTTGAACTTTGTTTATTATATAGTTACCTTTGTTTGACACTTTCATATTTTATATAATTAGTTGTGTTAAAAATTATTAACCATGTTTGTTATTTAAATTAATTAAATGAATATTCAGGTTTGAGAGTATAAAAGCTTTTAATATTCGCAAAGCTCTGTTTAAATGATGAAAGCTCTGTTGTCATAGATAAATGTTTGAAAATAAAACAGTGGTTGATACATCTGTTGACTTTGGTCAATAGATGGATGAAAACAGATGTTTGGAACCACCGTTGGGTTAAAGCAGAGTGTTCTGGAGAAAACTGTTGATGAAACCGCTGTTGGGTTAAAACGGTGGGTTTAAACAACTGTTGGGTTAAAATAGTGTTTTATTGTGGACAGATGTTTGAAAATAAAACAGTGGTTGATACATCTGTTGACTTTGGTCAACAGATGGAAACAGATGTTTGAAACCACTCTTGGGTTAAAGCAGAGTGTTGTGGAGAAAACTGTTGTTGAAACCGCTGTTGGGTTAAAACGGTGGTTTAAAACCACTGTTGGGTTAAAATAGTATTTTGTGGAGGTTGAAGGGGATAGAAACGACTGTTGATTTAAAATATTGTTTTTTTGGAGAAGGAACATGCTTGAATGCAAATGTTATTTCCTTTACAAAAAATTAATAAATTGTATATTTTTGTATTTTTTATACTCTAAACTTTACGTATTTACCGACTGACTTATCTATTTATAAGTCTATAAATATAACCATATTCATCATTTATATGTGTTATGCATGGTTTTCTAAGAAACCACCCGTGTTTGCACACGGGGTCTTACCGCTAGTACTAATAAAAGAATACTTATAATGCCACATGACATTTTCTCCTCTAAGATCCTTCCATTAATGCCACATAGCATTTTTATCTTTAATTCATTTATAATATGTAATAATTAATATTTAATTCTAATTTATGATAATTCATTAATAATATATAATAATTAATATCTATTTCTAATTTATGATTAAAAAATATACAAAAATGATCTATAATATTTAAAACTATGATTTTAGTACTTCTTAAAATAAAATAGTTTAAATTACAAAAGAAAAAAAAAACAAAAAATGTTATCCATATATGAGATTATCTATAAAATCAATATATAAGTTTTTCTAACATATAAATAAAAGCTAAAAAGGAGTAACTAACCTGAGGACTATCTCGCAACAAGACTAAAATTTTATTGAACTCGTTTTAAAATGATTAACGGAGAAAACTTAACGTTTTGAAGTTTTATAGATGAGATAATATTAACATTTATAGCTACATTGATTTAAGATGTGTTTTCAATTTAATAGAACTAAGAAATATATGAATTTCAATTTATACCCATTTGTGACATAGTCAATTAACCTTTAATAATGAAAATATTTTATTCATCATATATAAACCTTTAACTTATATCATAACTTTACAAATACTAATTATTAATTAAATTCGCATAACAATTATTAGTAAGAATAACAAATCTAATTTATGCCATACCAATAAAATTGTCTTTTTACCAATAAAGAGAAAAAGAACAACTTAAATAATGAATTTTGTAAACAGAATTGAGGTATTAGAGATTTATTTTAAATAAAAGTTATCTATACTGGATTATAATGCATGAGGGAGGGGTAGTTTAAGATACCCAAAAAATAAGAACTCCCCCCCACTTATTTATAGAAAGATCCCTAAAATGAGGGTAGTTTGGTCTTTTAAACACTATTTATTTTTTAGCCCCTAATGTTATTACACTTAAATCCCTAAGGTTTTAACAAAATTATAGATAATTAGTTACAATTAACCCCTCCACAACAAACTTATAATTTTTTTACGTATTATTGACATATCTTATAAATTATACTGTTTAAAAAAAATCCAAAGATAACATGACAACCTACACATTTTTGTCGACGTTTCGGTAGTTGTTTTGTTCAATATTGACGCTCGGATTAAAATGTACAAGTCAATAATGCTTTAATGTACAAATGATTAAAGAAGAAAATAACAACTAATAATTAGCTATGCAAAGAAATAATAAACAGGTAGAAAAAACTTAAATAGAAAAATAATTTTAGGGCAATAATTAGGTTATAGTTACACTATTTCCTCTCCACTACAAACATATAATTCTTTTATGTATTTTTGTCATATCTTTTTAAAGTATGACGTTTTAAAAACACTCAAAAGTACCGTGACGACTTGCTATTTTTGTCCATGTTTTGGTATATATCTTGGTCAATATCACCATGTAGGTTAAAATGTACAAGTAATTAATGCTTTGTGTACAATGCTTCAAAGCACAACTAATATTTAAAAGCTTATAGTATAACTACAAACCTATAATGCGATGGGAAGCTTGTTGAATTTTTGGTGGCCCTTTCCCCTATTTGTTCTCACTTTTCGGTTCCAAAATTTCAAAATTCAAATCACCCTTTGAATCTCACAATCCAAATTTCAAATTCAATCACGCTTATCCTTTCACCCTGCTTGTTCTCTCTCTCATTTTGCAGAACATCGATTTGAAGAAATCTGTGTACGTCGTCCTCTTCGATTTGCAGTGACTATCGCAGCTTCATCCATCGTAGCTTGCGGTGGTCATACTATGCTTAATCACTAGGTTTGCATCTCCGTTGTTGCTTTCTTTTTTACGTTTTTGTTTTTGTAGTGGTTATGTTAAAACACACAGTTTGTTTTCGTTGCCTACTTCTTCTGCTTCTCTTATAATCAGGTTGGAAAGACCAAAATCATCAATGGGTTAGTTCGATTTTTTATTTCGGTATCCATGTCTGATAGCTTTAATTCGATTATATTTTTGTTATATTTAGGCAGGTTACAATTAGGGCTAGAAATCTACGTGATCCTGCTAATTTCATACCTTCCAAGGTGTTTCATGCTTGAAAATCATATTATAGGAATGAGGTTTGCCTTTTGATTTGATTTATAAGTGTTTTTAGTCCAACTGATTTTTGAATTGAGGTATTTAGATTTTCTAAGTTAAATCTGACTATAAATGTTTGAAATTATTAGTAGAGCAAACTATGCTATTTTTTGTTTTTGTTTTGGGGGATGGTTGAAAATCCCATAGTCATAAACTCTTTGCTATAACCCTCATGATTTCGTGAAATTGACTTAATTTGTATATATTTCATTATAGTTTGTAAGCATGTGTAATTCACCCATCAAAATCTTTTTCTTATGTAATTTTTATCATATGATCTATTCTACTTAACGTCGCGTTCTACTGAGCATGTTGCCATCTTGGATCAACTAACAGCAACATATAAAGAAAAAGGACTCAGTGCCCGTGAAAAAAAAAAGAAATTGAACCAGTTATGAGTTTTAATAAAAAGATTGTTTCAAGCCAACCTGAAGTAGATCTGCCTGATACAGTTGTTGTTTACTATAATCATCTATTTTAAATTTACATATTTGCAGGTATTGTTTGCCTTGTGTCATGCGTGTCACACCCCCAAAAATCCACCTGCGGAGTATCACCGCTTGGGAGCGTGACTGACCAGGATCAAGCCATCAATCATATTGAACATAGTATATAATAATCAAAGTAGTTCGTAAAACCCAATTCAATACAATTGATGTTCAAACCAAACATAGTTAAGTAGTGGAAGCATAATATGAAAACCCAATGTATGTAATAAATTCAAGTGTTATAACGTGTAACAAAACATCCACGAATCCATACTCCACAACGACCAGCTCCTCCCTGTGCAAGCTCCATGTATCTAACGACCTGCAAGGCATGTAACAGAGGATCAACAACTAGTTGAGCGAGTTCACAGTTTATAGTTTAGTAATTGTAATAGTATGGTAAGCCTTGTGTTCGTTCATTAAGTCATGTATCGTAATAGTTCGTATCGCGGCCCTCTAGGCATGTATGCGAAGATTAAGGAAAGTTCTCAAGTATTCGAGACTAGGTATGTTTGTATCGCGGCCACCCGGCACCTGTGCGAAGTTTTAGTGTATAGTTCGCAGCCTTCCTAGGCATGTGTGCGAAGATTACTCATATTATCGCAGCCAACCCTGGCATGTGTGCGAAGATCAGTCATATTATCGCAGCCAATCCCGGCGTGTGTGCGAAGATCAGTTCTATAAGCATCACTAGTCTAGCAGTATCTTAACTAATCACCTTCCTCACCCGAGGATCATATCACCACGTTCCATTATCTAGAGAAGTACAAATAAATAAATCAATCCCATTCCCACCCTGGGAACCCCATGCCTTGGCTGTGTGAACTCACCTTGGTTTGCTCGGTATGCTATGTTATGCACTCACAAGTAATCAGTCAAGTCCTATTGATTGCACGTGTAGTAAATCAGTTCATGTTCGCATGCCATTTATGTCACGAAGTGTGTTTAAACAGTTATCAGATATTACATATGCAGTTTAGTCAAAATCGCACTATTTATGCTTGGCAAGATTAACAGGCAGTTAACATGTTTCGTACCATTAACGCACTTAACAGAACTCATACATTGGAAATGTTACATGTCTAACAGGACATATTAGCTAGCGTGTTGACAAACGTTAAATGTATTTCCTTAACCGAGTTATATAAAATGTAAGAGTTAAACAATTCAGCTAAGTAAGCAACTTAACAGAGGCTTGTAGACTTAACAGCATTAACAAAGCTCAGACATCACGTGATAACCATTAAAACTCGGACCCACATAACAACCAAACTCGGATAACTAACCCCCTATAAAACTCGGACTAGGGGTGGTGGGGGCTTAAAGTTCGGACAGTGGTTTGGGCCAAGAATTCGGACCCTTAAGATTATGAAACTCGGATAGAACAGGGGTGGGGGTTTTAAAAGTCGGACTAATCACCACCCCCACCAAACTCGGACCCTTGGACACTAGTTAAAACTCGGACACACACAATGTGTTAAAGGTCGGACCATAAGGGAGTGGGGGTTAAAGCTCGGACACTTAATCAACATAAAAGGTCGGATCTTTTGGTTAATTAAAAGTCGGACATGAGATTACTCACAAAACTCGGACACATGCATCATCTAAAAGTCGGACTAGGGTCATGTTCTTATAATTCGGACAATGTTGATTTTATAAACTCAGACATCTCAATCATGCACAAAACTCAGACATATAACAATCCAAAACTCTGACCTAAACCACGGACTAACAACATACGTGATTTTTCCAAGACAAATCACAGCATCATGGCAGTTACACTTCATCATTCATACGATCAAAACCCTAATCAATCTTACATATTACAGGAATCATAAAGTCAATCGATGATTACAACAACTATCATAAAATGAGCGATCCATCAAGCATACAACTAATCATCATCGTCATCACAATAATTCAGAATCAAATCAAGAATCACAGCCTATCACATGAAGAACTAGGGTTTTAACATCAATCAATCAATCAACAATTAACATCAAATAATGATTAAACAATTACCTTGATTGATTCTAAATGGATTGGAAGATTAAACTTGTTGCAAGAGACTTGTGAAGCCAAGAATGATGAGAAGATGGTTGTAGAGAGGATTAGGGAATGTGAGGGTACGTGTTTTGATTCTTGTGATGATTAGTGAATGATTAGGGAATGAGATTAGGGTTAAGTATGATTTAAATTTCACTAATAACTCTTTACACCCTTAATTAATAGATTTTACAATAGTACACCATCTCAAACAGTTTCACCACCAAGTGTATGCATTTGACAAGTCTATCACAATTAACACATAATCATGCATAATCACACAATACACTTCATTGTATTAAAACGTTACAGTTCCATAGCCAATTATTTGTGCAAATAAACAACTAAACAATACATGAACGTGCAATAAATGCGAGGTAGGAATCTTGGAAATTCGACTTGTCACATTATCCCCAACTTGAAAGAAATTTCGTCCCGAAATTTGGTACGCACTCACTGAGGAAGCTAGGTAAGCTGTATTGTTCACTGGTTTTCCTGGGGTGTCACATCATCCCCCCATTGATTTGGAATTTCGTCCTGAAATTCCGTAGTAGTAGCTTCAGCCGCTGTAGTGGTTGCGCGGTTTTCGAATAACTGGGGGTACTTTTCTGTCATCTGGTCTTCGTGTTCCCAGGTGTACTCTAGGCCACATTTGGAGTTCCAACGAACTCGAACAAGAGGGATTCTCTTGTTATTGAGGACCTTAACATCCCGGTCTGTGATTTCAACTGGCTCCTCGACGAACTGCAACCGCTCGTCGATAGTGAGTTCCTTAAAAGGAACTATGAGGGTCTCATCTGACAGGCACTTCTTCAGATTCGACACGTGAAATACATTGTGAACTACACCGAGTTCAACTGGTAGGTTTAGCTTGTAGGCCACTTTGCCTATTTTCTCAATGATCTCGAACGGTCCGACATACCGCGGATTTAGTTTGCCCCTTTTGCCAAAACGAACTACACCCTTCCAGGGTGAGACTTTAAGTAAAACGCGGTCCCCGACCTGAAATTCCAAAGGCTTCCTACGCTTGTCTGCGTAGGCTTTCTGATGGTCGCGTGCTGCCGCCATGCGTTGTCGTATCTGTGCAATCTTTTCCGTGGCGTCCAGTACAATCTCTGGACCCGTGATCTGACTATCCCCCACCTCTGCCCAACAGAGAGGTGACCGGCATTTACGTCCGTACAATGCCTCGAATGGAGCGGCTTGTATGCTGGTGTGATAACTGTTATTATACGAAAACTCCACCAAAGGGAGATGCTTTTCCCAGCCGTTGCCGAAATCAATAACACATGCCCGAAGCATGTCTTCAAGAGTCTGGATCGTTCGCTCAGACTGCCCATCCGTCTGAGGATGATATGCTGTGCTCATGTCTAATCGTGAGCCAAAAGATTCGTGCATTGCTTGCCATAGCTCTGACATGAATCGTGCATCCCGATCCGAAATGATGGAGGTGGGCACCCCGTGCCTCGAAACAACTTCTTTAAGATAAACGTCTGCGAGAGTGGAGAACTTATCCGTTTCCTTAATAGCTAGGAAGTGTGCAGACTTGGTGAGTCGATCCACGATCACCCATATAGTATCATTCCCACGCTGGGATCTGGGTAGGCCTGTAACAAAATCCATGGAAATTTCTTCCCATTTCCATTGCGGTATCTTGGGCTGCTGAAGTAGGCCCGCTGGTTTTTGATACTCCACTTTGACTTTTGCACATGTCAAACACTTGCCAACGTAAGTCGCTATGTGGCCTTTCATGCCGGGCCACCAGTATGTTGTTTTGAGATCGTGGTACATTTTATCCGACCCTGGATGTACCGAGTAGCGAGACTTGTGTGCTTCATCCATCACAAGTTCTCGTAAACCGCTGTAGAGTGGGACCCAAATGCGCCCCGTTACATAGTAAGCACCGTCTTCCTTCTGTTCTAATCGTTGCCTTGAGCCGCGCAAGGCTTCAGCCTTAACGTTTTCTGGTTTTAATGCTTCCACCTGAGCATCACGTATCTGTGCAGGAAGACTTGACTGGATAGTAAGCTGTAGCGCTCGTACGCGTCTAGGTAGAGTGTCCTTTTGACTGAGAGCGTCGACCACAACATTGGCTTTGCCTGGATGATACTTAATAGCGCATTCGTAATCGTTTAAAAGTTCAACCCATCTTCGCTGACGCATATTCAATTCCTTCTGCTTGAAGATATGCTCGAGACTCCTATGATCGGTGTAAATTGTGCACTTGGTACCGTACAGGTAGTGTCGCCATATCTTAAGCGCAAAAACAACAGCTCCCAGCTCTAAATCGTGCGTCGTGTAGTTCCATTCATGAACTTTGAGTTGTCGCGATGCGTAGGCAATAACTTTATCCCGCTGCATCAATACACAACCAAGCCCCTGTATCGATGCGTCACAATATACTACAAAATCGTCCGTGCCTTCCGGCAATGACAGAATAGGCGCGCTGCAAAGCCTATCCTTTAAGTACTGAAAAGCGGTTTCCTGAGAATCTCCCCAACGGTAGGTAACACCTTTCTGTGTCAATATAGTAAGCGGCTGTGCGATCTTCGAAAAGTCTTTGATGAATCGCCTGTAGTAACCCGCCAAACCCAAGAATTGGCGTATCTCTGTTGGTGTACGAGGTGCAGGCCAGTTCCGTATCGAATCTACCTTGGATGGACCGACATGAATCCCATCCCTGTTCATCACATGGCCTAAGAAGTGGACTTCACGAAGCCAGAAGTCGCATTTTGAAAACTTGGCGTACAGTTGTTCTTTTCGAAGAAGTTCCAAGATAAGACGTAAATGCTGCTCGTGTTCCTCCTGACTCTTGGAGTATATCAGAATGTCGTCGATGAAGACATTGACGAACTTGTCTAGATAGGGTTTGCACACCCTGTTCATAAGATACA
This sequence comes from Helianthus annuus, assembly GCF_002127325.2. Lineage (NCBI taxonomy): Eukaryota > Viridiplantae > Streptophyta > Magnoliopsida > Asterales > Asteraceae > Helianthus > Helianthus annuus. Next base: position 71,727,487 of record NC_035435.2, on the reverse strand, counting down.
TGAAAACTGCAGGCGCGTTCGTAAGCCCGAATGGCATGACTAGAAACTCGTAGTGACCGTAGCGAGTTCTGAATGCTGTTTTGGAGACGTCCTCCTCGCGGACTCTCAGCTGATGATACCCTGACCTCAGATCAATCTTGGAGTAGTAACTCGACCCTTGCAACTGGTCGAATAAGTCGTCAATACGAGGAAGAGGATAGCGGTTCTTCACTGTAACCTTGTTCAGTTCGCGATAATCAACGCACATTCTGAAAGTGCCATCCTTCTTTTTCACGAATAATACTGGAGCTCCCCAAGGCGAAGAGCTTGGACGAATGAAGCCCTTATCCAAGAGCTCTTGTAGTTGCTTTGACAGTTCCTCCAGTTCAGTTGGAGCTAAACGATACGGTGCGCGAGCTATAGGTGCTGCTCCTGGAGCTAGCTCGACTTGAAACTCGACCTGGCGATGAGGCGGTAGACCAGGTAAATCTTCTGGAAACACTTGAGGAAATTCGCGTACTACTGGAATATCCTCTATTCTTTTCTCTTTCGCAGCTGCATCAGTAACTAGTGCCAAGATAGCCGTATGACCCTTTCGTAAACATTTCTGAGCCTTCAAGAAAGAGATGATGCCAACCACCGCACCACTCTTGTCGCCTTGAACTTCGAGAGGTTCCTTTCCCGTACGAGGAATACGAATGATCTTCTCCTTGCATAGGATCTCCGCCTGCTGCTTGGATAACCAATCCATGCCGATGACGATGTCGAAACTACCCAGAACTATTGGAATAAGATCAATCGAGAAGGCCTGACTCGCTAGAATGATATTACAACCCTTGACTACGTGCGTGGCTTCTACACTTTTACCATTTGCTAGTTCTACGACATGTTTGGTGTTTAAGGGTGTTGGTGTACGTTTTAACAATTTACTCATTTTCAAAGACATATAACTCGTATCCGCACCCGAATCAAACAAAACAGTAACATATATATCGTCGAGAAGAAACTTACCCATAACGACGTTAGGATCATTTCTGGCATCACCCTGCCCCAACACAAATGCACGACCCCTTGCTTCATTGCCGTTGTTGTTCCCACCGTTGTTGTTGTTCCCACCATTGTTGTTCCCATTGCCCTGGTTGTTGTTGTTATTGTTATTGCGATTCTGGTTCAACTGGGGACAATCACGCTTGAAATGACCTTCAGCCCCACCCTGAAAACATCCCCTGTTACCCCGCTGATGCTGCTGCTGATGCTGGTTCTGTGGAGCTGGTGGCGGGTGTTGCTGATTCTGATTTGCAGGTCGCGAACTCCTGCAGTCTTTAGCTTCATGCCCTAACTTGAGACATCTCTGACATCGTTCTTTACGACACCGCCCGCTGTGGTGTCTGTTGCACTTATTACACAGTGGGTGAATTCCCCGATATCCACCCTGCCCCTGACTGCCAGATGATTGCTGACTCGGATTCTGGTAGTCATTTGTCTTGCGCTGCTGAGACTGAACAGAAACTGATCCCCTGCTGGAATCCCCCTCCCATTTTCTCTTGTTGTCACTGGGAGTAGCATAAGTAGTAACAGCAGTAGTGGTAGCACTGATGCGTTTTGGCAGCTTGTTCTGATCCACTGCCTGATCCGTAATACGATGCGCAAGGCACTGAATAGCCTGGATATTATCAAGATTAGCCGATTTCACATGGCTCTGGATTTCTGGCGCTAACCCCTTGAGATACAACTCAATGCGCTTGATTGGAGGGTCCACCATAGTTGGACACAACACGGCCAGCTCGTTCGACCGTTTAATGTAAGCTTCAATCTCTGACCCAGTCATTTTCAAATGATAGAACTCATTTTCCAACTTGTGAATGTCTTCTCGAGTGCAGTATTCACGTTTAATCAGTTCCTTGAAGTCATTCCAAGGGGTGGCGTTAGCAGCTGCCAACCCTAAGATCTGCACTTGCGCGTTCCACCAAGTTAACGCGATTCCTTCCAATGTGCTAGTGGCGTACTTCACCCTACGATCCTCAGGGCATTCACACATTTCGAATACCGACTCCAACTTCTCAAACCAATGGAGGAGTCCCACTGCCCCCTCGGTGCCACTGAATGTGCATGGACGACAATCCATGAAGTTCTTGAAAGTGCAAACGGGCCGATGAGCGTGTTGACCTAATGTGTAAGATCAGAACGAGGTTAAACATAAGAGTTGTTTAGGAACGTAGGATCTAAAGATCCTAGAATAAGTTACGACTGCAGGGTATACCTCCTGCGTTTGCAGCTGCAAGTGCTGCAGCTACTCGTTCATTGATAAGTGCCGTCAACTGGTCTTGAGTCATGTTCACACGTCCAGACATGATCTTCATAGTAAAAGTAGTGTAAGTGAGAATGGTTCGCGAGTAGTGCGATGACAGAAGAGTGTAAGCACATAGGTGTTCTCAAGCAATAACAAGTAGTGAGCAAAGTAATGTAAGCATACTACGAGCAAAATTCTATGCAATTCTAGCATGTAGGCAATAAACATAAACCTTATTACCTAGGATGTTGAGTCTTGCACGTGGAGCGAAGCGTCGTTGTGGATCGTTGAGAGCACTGTTCTGGTTATAGTCTGGTTTTAATAAAAACGTTTTCCCATATTAAAACCAAGTTCTCTATAACCAATGGATCTAATACCAATCTGTCACACCCCCAAAAATCCACCTGCGGAGTATCACCGCTTGGGAGCGTGACTGACCAGGATCAAGCCATCAATCATATTGAACATAGTATATAATAATCAAAGTAGTTCGTAAAACCCAATTCAATACAATTGATGTTCAAACCAAACATAGTTAAGTAGCGGAAGCATAATATGAAAACCCAATGTATGTAATAAATTCAAGTGTTATAACGTGTAACAAAACATCCACGAATCCATACTCCACAACGACCAGCTCCTCCCTGTGCAAGCTCCATGTATCTAACGACCTGCAAGGCATGTAACAGAGGATCAACAACTAGTTGAGCGAGTTCACAGTTTATAGTTTAGTAATTGTAATAGTATGGTAAGCCTTGTGTTCGCTCATTAAGTCATGTATCGTAATAGTTCGTATCGCGGACCTCTAGGCATGTATGCGAAGATTAAGGAAAGTTCTCAAGTATTCGAGACTAGGTATGTTTGTATCGCGGCCACCCGGCACCTGTGCGAAGTTTTAGTGTATAGTTCGCAGCCTTCCTAGGCATGTGTGCGAAGATTACTCATATTATCGCAGCCAACCCTGGCATGTGTGCGAAGATCAGTCATATTATCGCAGCCAATCCCGGCGTGTGTGCGAAGATCAGTTCTATAAGCATCACTAGTCTAGCAGTATCTTAACTAATCACCTTCCTCACCCGAGGATCATATCACCACGTTCCATTATCTAGAGAAGTACAAATAAATAAATCAATCCCATTCCCACCCTGGGAACCCCATGCCTTGGCTGTGTGAACTCACCTTGGTTTGCTCGGTATGCTATGTTATGCACTCACAAGTAATCAGTCAAGTCCTATTGATTGCACGTGTAGTAAATCAGTTCATGTTCGCATGCCATTTATGTCACGAAGTGTGTTTAAACAGTTATCAGATATTACATATGCAGTTTAGTCAAAATCGCACTATTTATGCTTGGCAAGATTAACAGGCAGTTAACATGTTTCGTACCATTAACGCACTTAACAGAACTCATACATTGGAAATGTTACATGTCTAACAGGACATATTAGCTAGCGTGTTGACAAACGTTAAATGTATTTCCTTAACCGAGTTATATAAAATGTAAGAGTTAAACAATTCAGCTAAGTAAGCAACTTAACAGAGGCTTGTAGACTTAACAGCATTAACAAAGCTCAGACATCACGTGATAACCATTAAAACTCGGACCCACATAACAACCAAACTCGGATAACTAACCCCCTATAAAACTCGGACTAGGGGTGGTGGGGGCTTAAAGTTCGGACAGTGGTTTGGGCCAAGAATTCGGACCCTTAAGATTATGAAACTCGGATAGAACAGGGGTGGGGGTTTTAAAAGTCGGACTAATCACCACCCCCACCAAACTCGGACCCTTGGACACTAGTTAAAACTCGGACACACACAATGTGTTAAAGGTCGGACCATAAGGGAGTGGGGGTTAAAGCTCGGACACTTAATCAACATAAAAGGTCGGATCTTTTGGTTAATTAAAAGTCGGACATGAGATTACTCACAAAACTCGGACACATGCATCATCTAAAAGTTGGACTAGGGTCATGTTCTTATAATTCGGACAATGTTGATTTTATAAACTCAGACATCTCAATCATGCACAAAACTCAGACATATAACAATCCAAAACTCTGACCTAAACCATGGACTAACAACATACGTGATTTTTCCAAGACAAATCACAGCATCATGGCAGTTACACTTCATCATTCATACGATCAAAACCCTAATCAATCTTACATATTACAGGAATCATAAAGTCAATCGATGATTACAACAACTATCATAAAATGAGCGATCCATCAAGCATACAACTAATCATCATCGTCATCACAATAATTCAGAATCAAATCAATAATCACAGCCTATCACATGAAGAAATAGGGTTTTAACATCAATCAATCAATCAACAATTAACATCAAACAATGATTAAACAATTACCTTGATTGATTCTAAATGGATTGGAAGATTAAACTTGTTGCAAGAGACTTGTGAAGCCAAGAATGATGAGAAGATGGTTGTAGAGAGGATTAGGGAATGTGAGGGTACGTGTTTTGATTCTTGTGATGATTAGTGAATGATTAGGGAATGAGATTAGGGTTAAGTATGATTTAAATTTCACTAATAACTCTTTACACCCTTAATTAATAGATTTTACAATAGTACACCATCTCAAACAGTTTCACAGTTTCACCACCAAGTGTATGCATTTGACAAGTCTATCACAATTAACACATAATCATGCATAATCACACAATACACTTCATTGTATTAAAACGTTACAGTTCCATAGCTAATTATTTGTGCAAATAAACAACTAAACAATACATGAACGTGCAATAAATGCGAGGTAGGAATCTTGGAAATTCGAGTTGTCACAATGTGCGTTTACTGTACGTTGGGCATACAAGTGCTTTTATGTCTTTGGTTTTACATACATTACACTTACATTTATTCTAACTAGGTACACTTGTTAGTTTACATGCATTCTTAATCAACTAAGTTACCTTTTGGTGGTAGATTTTTGGTAGGATAGTCAATGTTGGGAATCCAGATTTACCAGCTACAGATCTTGCTGACATTGAGTATCCTACAATCTAAATTAAAATGAAAAGATCTGACTCCTTTTTCTTTTATTATTGATAACAACCAACAATTAAATAAATTAGCTGTAACTACTTATCCTCATTTATTTGATTCATAAGGTTTGAAAGACTAACTTTTTCCACATCAACATCACCAGAATCTATTTTCAATGTAGCTAGGAAATCACTCATAAGGTAAGTATTTCTCTGTTTTATGTGTAGCTGTATGTTCTAAACAATTATTGGTAGCGTGAGTAGTTAATGTCGGCTAAGGCCATGTGTAGTCATAAACCCCTTGTGGGGCTTTATGCGATAAGTGGCGGATTGTGTAAGAGAGGGGCTTTATATAACTTGAGTGTGTAGTGGTGTTATGCTATGTATGTATGGGGCTTTATATGTATGTATGGGGCTTTATATGTATGTATGGGGCTTTATATGTATGTATGTATGTATGTATGTATGTATGTATGTATGTATGTATGTATGTATGTATGTATGTATGTATGTATGTATGTATGTATGTATGTATGTATGTATGTATGTATGTATGTATGTATGTATGTATGTATGTATGTATGTATGTATGTATGTATGTATGTATGTATGTATGTATGTATGTATGTATGTATGTATGTATGTATGTATGTATGTATGTATGTATGTATGTATGTATGTATGTATGTATGTATGTATGTATGTATGTATGTATGTATGTATGTATGTATGTATGTATGTATGTATGTATGTATGTATGTATGTATGTATGTATGTATGTATGTATGTATGTATGTATGTATGTATGTATGTATGTATGTATGTATGTATGTATGTATGTATGTATGTATGTATGTATGTATGTATGTATGTATGTATGTATGTATGTATGTATGTATGTATGTATGTATGTATGTATGTATGTATGTATGTATGTATGTATGTATGTATGTATGTATGTATGTATGTATGTATGTATGTATGTATGTATGTATGTATGTATGTATGTATGTATGTATGTATGTATGTATGTATGTATGTATGTATGTATGTATGTATGTATGTATGTATGTATGTATGTATGTATGTATGTATGTATGTATGTATGTATGTATGTATGTATGTATGTATGTATGTATGTATGTATGTATGTATGTATGTATGTATGTATGTATGTATGTATGTATGTATGTATGTATGTATGTATGTATGTATGTATGTATGTATGTATGTATGTATGTATGTATGTATGTATGTATGTATGTATGTATGTATGTATGTATGTATGTATGTATGTATGTATGTATGTATGTATGTATGTATGTATGTATGTATGTATGTATGTATGTATGTATGTATGTATGTATGTATGTATGTATGTATGTATGTATGTATGTATGTATGTATGTATGTATGTATGTATGTATGTATGTATGTATGTATGTATGTATGTATGTATGTATGTATGTATGTATGCATGTATGTATGTAGGGGGGGATAGTGCACGGTCCTCCCAACCGCCGGAGTGATCTCACTCCGGGAGCCGCTACCCGACCAAGCTAGCTCCGCGGTGACTTCCCCATGCCGAGTTCTTACCCTGGGCGACATATGCCACTCCCAAGGCTCGAACCCGGTACCTCTGGGAAGAGGTGGGTGTCGGTGGCCAACTGGGCTACCCCAGTTGGTTATGTATGTATGTATGTATGTATGTATGTATGTATGTATGTATGTATGTATGTATGTATGTATGTATGTATGTATGTATGTATGTATGTATGTATGTATGTATGTATGTATGTATGTATGTATGTATGTATGTATGTATGTATGTATGTATGTATGTTTGTATGTATGTATGTATGTATGTATGTATGTATGTATGTATGTATGTATGTATGTATGTATGTATGTATGTATGTATGTATGTATGTATGTATGCATGCATGCATGCATGCATGCATGCATGCATGCATGCATGTATGTATGTATGTATGTATGTATGTATGTATGTATGTATGTATGTATGTATGTATGTATGTATGTATGTATGTATGTATGTATGTATGTATGTATGTATGTATGTATGTATGTATGTATGTGTGAGTGGGGAAAGAATAGTCACGCCGTGATATACATCGCAGGAGGGGAAAAACTACCCCATAGCGCCCGTAGTGGTGTGTGGCGGCGCTATGCCCTCTTTTGCCGTGTGGTTGCGCCCCACTACGGTGGGTCTAAGTGTTTGATAAAAGTATGTAAGCTTTGTTTATAATACTTCCGATTTAGGCCATTTTCTATGTCTTTGAATAACTTTTCAATATCCTCTTTGTTTTCGAAAATTTGTATTTGGCGTGTGTTCTTTCTAATCCCATTGTAACACTTAATTCATGTTAATTAGAAACCATTTGTTTTTAATTATCCATATAGAACCTAGAGTGATAAAAAAGGTGTTATATTGGAATGGACTTAAATGCACTCTACTTATATTAGACTATTTATGTTTTTGGATTTAATCTTGAAGAAGGATATTACTAGCTTTTTCATTGTTGTTGGATTGATTAGAGGCTATGTTGCTGTTGTGGTTCATTAGATTACAAATTGATACGGCTGCAGATCAATATGTTGTTCAGGTTGTTAATCTGAATCTAGTAGGTTGCGGACCCTACCCTTTGGCCAAGATGGGCGGCCGCACCCCTCGATAAAAAAATAGTGTATATTTTGGGCAAAAAACCCGACCGCACCCTTTGAAAATATGGTTTAACACCTCATCCGCACCCCCAACAAATAATTCCTGGGTCCACCACTGGGTGGGTGTATCCTAAAACCATATTAACCTGCATTTATATATAAAACGTTGACTTTATATATATTAAATGTTTAAAACGCCTGCCTTACTGACAGCTAGAACTGGTTCGGGAGATCCATCTGCAATTCCTTCCATATGTCGTGTAACTTCTACCATTCAGTATCCTGCAGGTATGCTTGATATAATCTTTTTCATTATTTTGTTGATATATTACTAGCATCATCGCTTGTTGATTGGGTAAGTGTGGATGAAAAAAAAATGTTGTCGCTTATAAGGGTTGTTATGACAAGGAACTTCTTTGATTATAGCAAATATTAAAACTATGTTAGAAGGTTGGTTTTTTGGTATATTTATGTGATTTCTAGCCTTACGATTTTTTCTTGCTCTCCTTTTGCTATACGTGGGCATTATTACGTGTAATTTCATGTTCTGTCTTGTTGTTAAATCAATGGTCAATTTCATTGTCTACCTTGAAATTCTTAAATCTACAAGGGCAAGTTATCTTTTGGGTCTGGCTGTTCAGTCAACATTAGTGTCCATCAATTCAAGCAAATCTTAATTCATGTGATGTTACAAATGGTTATCAAAATCAGTGAGCTGGCACGCAAAGATTGCAGTATGTAAAAGCTCATCTTCTTCATCGTTACAACGAGTAAGCATATTCACTTCATTAGTTTGAAATACCCTGAGTAAGACAGAGTGGCTCGACCCTCTACCATCTTTACGAGCTAAGGTAAGCCAAGTTGGCTCGATTTCTAAACAAGTTGGCTCAGCTTGACTCGATTTCTTATTTAAGCTAAAAATATGAGCTCCAGCTCGATTTAACTCAAGTGAGTTCGGATCGTCACATTATAGCTTGGTTTTATATCGAAAATTAAAATAATAAAAGCAAGCTTAAAAGACTAGGCTAAACATGTGCTTCTCAATTTAGCATGGGGCAACATCGTTACAACAAAAAGGTTTACATTTTCTAAGATGACTTCTTCTTATGTAGATGGGTGACTTTTGGTTTCTGTGCTTCAGGATGGATGTGGGATGGAAGTAATACACACCTGTATGTGCTCATTCAGTTATTTTATGTGACAACTCGAGTTTCTGACTTTCACTTTTGCATTTAATGCACGTTGACTTTGACTGTGTAGTTGTTTGACTTGTTTGACTTGTAACTGTGCATGTCATGTTATAATGAAACGTGTTGTGAGTATTGCATGTTATGTGTTAATGATATAATGTGAACCTATTAGTACACACTCGAACTAGCTAAGTCTTGTATAACTTTCATGAATCAACCCGACGAAACCGAAGTTGATTCGCCAACAGCCACTCGACGAAACAAAAGCTTCTTTCGCCAACCCAAGCTCGACGAAACAGAAACTGTTCCGCCGGCCCAGTTTCGCCGAAAGCCCACTTAGGGCCCAATACGCTGTTTTGCGTATAATAATGTGAAACGGTTTCAGTTTCACACTTCTTAGCAATCAGTAAACCCTAAAACTCTCTAGTCTTGTGTGCGACGGCAACCATCTCCTCTTTCGAAGCCGGACCCTTATTGTTTGATCATCCTTTGTTCGGTTAGTAAATTGCATGCTGGTTTGATTACGATGCTGTATATATTGTGTATGATGTCTTTGATCTTATTATGCATGATGTAATCGGGTATGTAACTTATGCGAAACCTAGTAATCGACAAAGGGTTTTAATACAGTGGTTGTGTACTAGAGATTCATGCGATCAGGTGTTTGACCCTTGAATGTTGTTATGATGATCTGAGTTTGGATGCACGATAGTAAACTGATAGAGTTCGGTGATAGGGGTATTATGTAAATCCGGTTGTTATATGTTTAAACTAGGGTTTCTGTTAGACATTGGCTCTATGATGATTGTGTTATGATATTTCTGTGTGCACATTGATTCCATATGATTTCTGATGATTGATGGCGGCTGTTCCAATGATTAGGGTTTTCTGTGATGAAATTGTAACTGATGTACATTTCTGACGTAACTGATAGTTGTTGACGAAACACACTGCTTGGCGAAACTGTTTGACGAAATGAAAGTGTGTTTCGCCGAGGACTGTCTTGACGAAATAGAATCTTGTTTCGCGAAAGGGTGATTGACGAAACAGAGTATGTTTCGTCAATCTGTGTTTCGCCGACTTGAATATTTTGCACAGTAACCTGACTTAACTCTGTTAGAAGTTAACTGAGATATTTAACTGCTGTTAAGTGATGTGCATGACTTATATGATAATGGATACATGCTAGCACTTCCGTGATTACCAATACGTGAACAACTTGGATATAAACTGACTGTGTATACGTGCATACCCTAGGACGTGACTGATTTACTTCGAGCACATACTTAGCATACCGAGCAAACCAAGGTGAGTTCACACAGCCAAGGCATGGGGTTCCCGGGTGGGAATGGGATTGGATGACTTATTGTATATACTCAGATGATAGAACCTAACGATAAGATACGGCTAGACTAGTAACACTTATTGAACTGATCTTCGCACACCTGCCAAGGGTTGGCCGCGATATTATGACTGACTTCGCACACCTGTCGTAGGAAGGCCGCGAACTAAATTTACTAATCTTCGCACACCTGCCTGGGAGGCCGCGATACAAATAAACCTAGTCTAGAATACTTGGGAAAAACATCCCCTAATATCTTCGCATACCTGCCTGGGAGGCCGCGATGGAAACTAATACAATACATGACATAACGAACGAACATACTACTACTCCCACTATACTATTAATGAATTATTAACTGTGAACTCGCTCAACTGGTTGTTGACTCTCTGCTGCATGCCTTGCAGGACCCTAGGTACTTATGGAGCTTAAACTAGGAAGGAGCAGGTCGTTGTGGAACATGGATCGTGGATGCCATGTTAAAACGTTTAAGCAATCAAACTTAACATTACTTTGGGTTTACATTTACATACTTTGGATTTTCATTATTACGCTTCCGCAATTGATACTATGTTTGGTTTAGAACATCAATTGTATTGAATTGGGTTTTACGAACTATCTTATTTATATTATGCTGTGTTCAATATGATTGATGGCTTGATCCTGGTCATGTCACGCCTCTAAGCGGTGGTACTCCGCGTGTGGATTTTGGGGGTGTGACAGATTGGTATCAGAGTCATTGGTTATAGAGAACTTGGTTTTAATAAGGGAAAAACGTTTTTATTAAAACCAGACTATAACCAGAACAGTGCTCTCAACGATCCACAACGACGCTTCGCTCCACGTGCAAGACTCAACATCTTAGGTAATAAGGTTTACGTTTATTACCTGCCTGCTAGAACTACATAGAACTTTGCTCGTAGTATGCTAGATTACATTGCCTACTATACGTCGTTACATGAGAATACCTATGTGCTTACACTCTTCTGTCATCGCACTACTCGCGAACCTTTCTCACTTATGCTACTTTTACTATGAAGATCATGTCTGGACGTGTGAACATGACTCAAGCCCAGTTGACGGCACTCATCAATGAACGAGTAGCTGCGGCACTTGCAGCTGCACCAGCAGGTCAAAACGCTCCACAACCTGTCTGCACATTCAAGAACTTCATGGACTGTCGTCCAAGCACTTTCAGTGGCACCGAGGGGGCAGTGGGACTCCTCCATTGGTTTGAAAAGCTCGAGTCCGTATTTGAGATGTGTGAATGCCCTGAGGCTCGCAGGGTCAAGTACGCCACTGGCACGTTGGAAGGGATTGCGCTAACCTGGTGGAACACGCAGGTTCAGATCCTAGGGTTGGCAGCTGCTAACGCCACACCTTGGGAAGATTTCAAGGAACTGATCAAACGAGAATACTGCACGCGTGATGACATCCACAAGTTGGAGGTGGAACTGTATCATCTGAAAATGACGGGGTCAGAAATCGAAGCTTATACGAAACGGTCAAACGAACTGACCATCTTGTGTCCAACGATGGTGGACCCTCCAGTTAAGCGCATTGAGTTGTATCTCAACGGGCTTGCGCCAGAGATCCAGAGCCATGTGACATCGGCTAATCTTGACAACATCCAGGCTATTCAGCGCCTTGCTCATCGTGTTACGGATCAGGCAGTAGAGCAGAACAAACTGCCAAAATGCATCAGTGCCACCACTCCAGCTGCTACATCCGCTACTCCTAGTGACAACAAAAGAAAATGGGAGGGGGATTCCAGTAAAGGTTCAGTCTCAGTACAGTCTCAAGCACAGCAACGCAAGACAAATGACTACCAGAGTCCGAGTCAGCAATCATCTGGCAGTCAGGGGCAGGGTGGATATCGGGGAAATCACCCACTATGTAATAAGTGCAACAGACACCATAGTGGACGGTGTCGCAAGGAACGTTGTCAGAGATGCCTCAAGTTAGGGCATGAAGCCAAAGACTGCAGGAGTGCGCGACCTGCGAATCAGAACCAGCAACTACAACTACCAGCTCCACAGAACCAACAGCAGCAGCCACAGCGTGGAAACCGGGGGTGTTTCCAGTGTGGGGCTGAAGGCCACTTCTGTAACAACTGCCACTAAAATCAATAATTAGGACGATAATTAGTCAATAAGAAAACCCTAATTGAGACACCCAAGTAATTCTGCACTAACCCTAAAATTTTCAGAATGATCGGAATCAGGATCAGGGCCCCTAAAAATCGAGGGGGGCAAACCCTAGTTGATAATTATCTAAATTCAAACGTTGCTTTGTTCTAATTGGCTGAATTCTTGAGTCACCAAGGCTAGTCCCGAGCTAGGCAGCCTATGAATTAGACTGCTTAGCTTACGGACCGTAAAGGGTCAGGCTTACGGTCCGTAAGGGAGCCCCAAAAATTGCTATAAATAGCCGACCTTGGCATTAGAACAGCGGTGTTAAAACGTTGCACAAACCTTCTGTGAACGTTGAGATATCCTGAAATCAGTTCACCACACACACACACGATTACGAGGTGCTGCCGCAATCAGGGTAATAACTCGATCGCTATTACGATTCAACGTCCGATCGATTATAACTATCCAACGATTGTCCGAGTGCTGCTCAAATTGAGCTTGTACTTTGTTATTCATTGTGATTTCAACTTGAATGTTTGAGTGCTGTTCGAATTTGGACTATGCTCTGTCATTCGTTGTGAATCCATTGAATTATTATGTATCGCGCTTGATAATAGTTGTGAGGGTTTAATCTCGTGAATTGACGTAACTGCTGAATTAGTTACTAATCCCGTTTGTGTGTGCATTGTTATTTAAATTAGGTTAAAAGGCTAATCAGTAAAGCTTATACTCTGCTCGTAAATCTGCAATGTGAGTCATTCCTCTTTTATAAACTCTTTTCTCACAGTTTGTGAGTCATTCTCTTTTTATCAACTGTTTTACAAAACTCCAAGTCATTTTTAAAAGTTATAGTTACAGTGATTAAGTCTATGTAATCACCAAGTTACAGCCGGTATGTGGGGTTTTGTATACATTACTTATTTCCCGTCACACTTGGACAAACGGGTGGCTAAGGGGTGATCTGACCACAGTCACAGACACCATTGGACAAATGGGCTAGCCAATGGATGGTCGAGTGACAAATACTGTGGGTAGTTGGTTTGATATCAGAAACATTGTAATTCCCCTTAATACTGTAGATTATAACAAATGTGTCGTTTTCAGTAAACTGAATGATTCACTCAGTATTTCCCCGCTGACAAAACCTTTTTCAAACATGTTTCAGGTGATCTGGTATGAGCAAAGAAAAGTGCCGTGAAGCACTCCCAGCTTAGAAAAGTGGCTCAATGTAAATAAATAAATGAACATGTTTTGAAAATAAAGATTTCCCTGAGAAATCACATTATTGTAAATTTCGGGAATTTATCCCTAAATTATAAAACGAGTAGTTTAAATTATTGAAAGATCCTGTTTTAAAAAGACTTCCGCTGTCGCCTAAATTAAATACCACAGGATTCCTGTCCCGCGGCTCCTGAAACGGGTCAAACCGGGTCGGGGGCCGTGACAGGAAAAGGTGGTATCAGAGCCACTGTTTTAAGCTTACTGATTAAGCTCACTATTTTAATTAGGAAAATTTTATTTGCCATTCTGTGAATATATGCTTATTAACTGATTAATTGTTAAAATTACAGTATGGGTAAACAAAAGATTTCTGCTATCTACCGCAAATTAGATAGTACACCTAAAGAACAGGGAACCTCTTCCTCCAAAACATCCGTCAAGTTAGAGGAAGGAATCTTTGTCCGTAAGGCAAATTATGAAAACCCACTTACTCCAGAGAAAAGGAATTTGATTATTAGGAAGGGTCAAGAGAAAAAGAAACCCCAAACCAAGAGAGTGAGGTTTAACCCGGAAATTCAGGAAATTAACAGTAATCCACCAGGGGAAAATAACTTAGATGAAAAATGGGCAAATCTGTATCTGCTCGCTACTGTAGCAGAAAATGCAAACCTTTAAACTTTAAATCCAGAAATATTTACTTCCCAGTAAATAAATAAATAGATCTGAGTGTGTTCTGTTTGCTGTTATGTTGTACAAATTGATGTGCAATAAAAATGTTTATTTGTTAAGCTTTGTTCCAAAGTTTTAACTTAGCATTTTGTGCATTTTGCATATATGCCGTATAGCATGAATGAGATGTCGGAAGCATTTCAGAACCTCAACCTCTATCCTGTGCCAATTGAAGTCTCCCACAACTTCACTGGTTACATTGCTGACATAGAGGAACCTCTGGAATTCCAAGCTCCACCGCTGAAAGAAGCAAAACCTAAAAAGAAAAGAAGATATGTAGGGTGGCGAAAAGTGCGCAGAAGCAAACCTAGGAGAATCCCTAAAATAGAAAACCCTGTGAGTGTGAGCAAGGGAAAAGAAATAGAAACCGGAGAAAGTTCCAAGCCAACAGAAATAGGGATAGACCTAAAGCAAAAAGGAATAGAGATCGGAGAAAGCTCTAAACAGTCTGAGGAAATCACATTCCAGGACGAAATAGACCGCCTACTGGATAATTGTGATGTTCTAGAGCCTATCAACGATAATCTCTTCTCTTATCCTGCTACAGCCCAATTCCCAATAAACCTAGGACCAGCTATTCCAGACCCACTAGTTCACACCCGACCATTAGGCCAAATGGAGGAATGGTGGATCAATGACTGGCAATTCCAAAATATAGTTAATAGTCCCTATAGTTTTCTCCCATAGTTTGATCCAGAACCTATCCCTAATCCGCCAATGAGCTATGAAAATTTAGCTGAACTACGTCAGTTTGGTGAAGAACTGATAGGCACCGGGAATAGGATCCGGGAAATGGGGGAACAGATTTCTTGGAAGTACGACGAGAGGGAGCGTCGTTACTAACTGCCAGTGAACCAAAAGATAGGAGGGGTTTGGAGAAGTTTGTTTGTATTATAACTAATATAGTAAAACTTATTCTGTAAAATGGGCAATAAAACACTGTAAGATAAAAAGTGTGTATTGAAGCAGGTATAATATATAAAACAAAACAGAAGTCGAGGCATCGACAATTTTGACTATGCTTGCATGTTATACTGATCTATGTGTTTATCTGTAATTTTGTTATCAATAATTAGACACTAATAATTTCTATTAATACTAATTAGTAGATGGAAAACGCTAATAGTGAACCAGTTAATGAAGTAAATCAGTCTGAGCAAAATCAGGAAGATCAATATATAACTAGACAAGATATTGAGCACTTTATTGCTCAAGGGATAGCCAATGCTATTCCAGAAATCGTGGCTGCTGTTCAGAAACCTGCCGAACCATAATTAATTCCTAGTAAACGTATTCCGGAAGATAACGGCAGTAACAGCATAAATGGAGGCGGCAATCATAACGATCATGATCCGCAACAGGCCCCACTCCCTAAGAGAATGAAAGCTGCAACGCCTGGTTGCACATACAAAGAATTTCTTGCCTGTAAACCCGCAGAATTTGCAGGTAATGAAGGGGCAACTGCAACACTGCGTTGGTTAGAGAAAACCGAGGCAGTAATTGCAATAAGTAAATGTGCTGAAGAAGATCAAGTGATGTATGCATCAAACTTGTTCAAAGAAGGGGCGCTAGAATGGTGGAACACGGTGCTACAAGCAAAAGGAAGAAGGGTGGCCTATGCGATGAATTGGGAAGAATTTAAGAGTCTTGTCGAAAGAAAATTCTGTCCCAAATACGAGAAGGAACAAATGGCAAACAAGTTCCTGAGTAATCGTATGTTAGGTGTAGACTGTCGAGGATATACTTCGACATTCTTCGAATATGCGAGAGTGGTACCTTCCCTGGCTTCGCCAGAACCGGTACTTATTTCCCGTTATATTTGGGGATTAATTGGAGAAATCCGTAACATCGTTAAAGCTGCGAGACCACGCACGATTGACGATGTTGTGGAATTAGCTAATACCTTAACCGATGAACTAGTCCGCACCAGAGAAGAAGATCGCAAGAAGGAATTGGCTCAGAAGATTACCCAAGGATTTTGCGTGGGTAATAGTAACAATAAGTTCAAAAAGAGGGGAACAGGGCAATCCTCATCACCTCCTTTCTGCAGAAATTGCAAAAAGAAACACTATGGACAGTGCAATATATTTTGCAACTTCTGCAAGGCGAAAGGACATCGGGAAGAAGACTGCAGAAGGAAAACAAGAGTCTGTTATAACTACAGAGAAACAGGACATTTCCAGTCTGAATGTCCTAAGTTAGCTAAACCAGTAGACAGTAGAGCTAAAACAACCGAAGGAACTACTAAGAAAAATGCACGAGCATTCCAGCTGACCACTCAAGAAGCCGAACTCATTCCAGACGTGATAGCGGGTACGTTCTTAGTGCATAACGTCTATGCAAAAGTATTATTTGATTCTGGTGCAAACCGAAGTTTCATTAATACTGCATTCTGCCAAGCTCTTAACTTACCTCTAATTACCCTTAGGCAGATCTTTACTGTTGAAACGGCAGATGGAAATTCTGTTAACATAGACAAGGTTTTGCAAGAAGTAAAGATAGAATTGTTAGGCCATAAGTTTTCTGCAAACCTATTACCTATGAATTTAGCCGGATTCGATGTAGTGTTAGGAATGGATTGGTTAATAGCCAACCATGCTCGAATCCTGTGTGATAAGAATTCCGTAGAAATCCGTACCCCCACAGGAGAAGTAATTCTAATCACAGGAGATAGACCTCGGAAGCCACTGAAATTCATTTCAGTAATGAAATTGGCTAGTTATTCAAGGAAACAAGAAATGGTGTATATGATTTCTGTAATCATTAACACTAAAAGTAAGGAACTCCAGGACATCCCTATAGTTTCAGAATACCCAGATGTTTTTCCAGAAGAATTACCTGGGTTACCACCTGATAGGGAAGTAGAGTTTAGAATTCATTTAATTCCAGGTACTACACCAATAGCTAAGACACCTTATCGATTAGCACCTACTGAAATGCTAGAATTGAAAAAGCAATTAGATGAATTACTAAGCAAAGGATTCATACAACCTAGTTCATCCCCTTGGGGTGCACCAGTGTTGTTTGTGAAAAAGAAAGATGGATCAATGAGAATGTGTATCGATTATAGGGAATTGAATAAAGTCACAATTAAGAACCGATACCCATTACCTAGGATTGATGATCTTTTTGATCAATTGCAAGGAGCTAGGTATTTCTCTAAGATAGACTTAAGATCTGGATATCACCAATTGAAAGTGCAAGAGGAGGACATACCTAAAACTGCTTTCAGAACTAGGTATGGTCATTATGAGTTTACAGTCATGCCCTTTGGATTAACAAATGCTCCAGCTGCATTTATGGACCTGATGAATAGGATCTGTAAACCCTATTTGGATAAATTTGTGATCGTTTTCATTGACGATATACTCATTTATTCCAAAAGTCAGGAGGAACATTGTAAGCACTTACATGCACTCTTAACTTTGTTAAGAAAGGAAAAGCTTTATGCCAAATTCTCAAAGTGTGAATTCTGGCTACAAGAAGTGCAATTTTTAGGTCATATGGTGAATCACGAAGGAATTCACGTAGATCCTGCTAAAATAGAAGCAATCACAAATTTGAAAGCTCCACGAACGGCTATGGAAGTTAGAAGTTTTCTAGGATTAGCTGGATATTATAGACGATTTATTAAAGATTTCTCTAAGATAGCTGTACCTTTAACTAAGCTAACCTGTAAAGCCGTTAAGTTTGAATGGGGATCTAGACAAGAGGAAGCTTTTAGGATTCTAAAGCACAAATTGACAAATGCTCCAATTTTAGCTTTACCCGAAGGAACTGAGGATTTTGAAGTATACTGTGATGCTTCAAAATTAGGATATGGATGTGTGTTGATGCAACGCAAAAAGGTAATTGCGTATGCCTCTAGGCGATTGAAAAAGCACGAAGAAAATTATACAACTCATGACCTAGAGTTAGGAGCCATAATTTTTGCCCTTAAAATTTGGAGACATTATCTGTATGGAAGTAAGTTTACTATCTATACGGACCATAAGAGTTTAAGGTATATATTTGGGCAAAAAGAGTTAAATATGAGGCAAAGAAGGTGGATGGAAATCTTAAGTGATTACGACTGTGATATTCAATATCACGAAGGAAAGGAAAACGTAGTCGCAGACGCCTTAAGTCGTAAGTATCATGAAAAGCAAAAGCGAGTCCGTGCTCTTAGGTTAAATCTACAATTAGATTTAATGGAACAAATAAAGGAAGTTTAGGGAACGGCAATCAAGGACGATGCCGAATGAATGAAAGGTTACCTAAAGGAATTAGAACAAGGAAAAGATGGAATTTGGAGATTCCACAAGAAACGAATTTGGGTACCTAAGAAAGGAGAATTAAGAAATAAGATTTTAGAAGAATCTCATAAATCAAGGTATACTGTACATCCAGGAAATAATAAGATGTACCAGGATTTAAGAAATAATTTTTGGTGGATAGGAATGAAAAAGGATATAGCCGAATACGTATCTAAGTGTTTAACCTGTTCACAAGTTAAAGCCAAACATCAGAAACCTTCAGGACTACTACAACAGTTAGAAATGCCTGTATGGAAATGGGAACTCATAACAATGGATTTTGTTACTAAGTTACCCAAAACCAGAAAAGGTAATGATGCTATTTGGGTAATTGTGGATCGATTAACCAAACCAGCTCATTTTCTACCAATGAAGGAAACCTTTAGCATGGAAAGGTTAGCCAAGTTGTATGTAGATGAAGTAGTATCCTTACATGGAGTCCCACTCTCCATTGTATCGGATAGAGATAGTCGTTTTACTTCCCGTTTCTGGACAAGTTTCCAAGAAGCAATGGGAACTCGACTTAATTTAAGTACTGCATATCATCCTCAAACGGACGGACAAAGTGAAAGGACGATACAAACCCTGGAAGACATGCTCCGAGCATGTGTAATTGACTTTGGTGGTAATTGGGATAGCCATTTACCATTAATTGAATTCTCCTATAACAATAGTTATCATTCGAGCATCGAAGCTGCTCCATTCGAAGCACTGTATGGACGCAAGTGCAGAACTCCCGTTTGTTGGGCAGAGATAGGAGAAAGTCAGTTATCAGGCCCAGAGATTGTGCAAGAAACTACTGACAGGATATCGCAAATCAAGGAAAGACTGAAGACTGCTAGAGATCGCCAGAAAAGCTATGTGGACAATCGTCGCAAGCCATTAGAATTCCAAGTCGGAGACAAAGTACTTTTGAAAGTATCTCCTTGGAAAGGAGTAGTACGATTCGGTAAGAAAGGAAAACTGAGTCCCAGATATGTTGGACCATTCCCAGTGATCCAACGAATCGGACCAGTAGCTTATCGTTTACAACTACCAGAAGAATTAGCTGGAGTACATGATGTGTTTCATGTATCAAATCTCAAGAAATGTTTATCAGACGAATCCCTGGTAGTACCTCTTCAAGATATAGAGGTAAATGAAAAGCTGAAATTCGTAGAGAAACCCTTACAAATAGAAGATCGGAAGATTAAAATTTTCAAACACAAACGACTAGTACTAGTGAAAGTCAAATGGGAATCCAGGAGAGGACCAGAGTACACTTGGGAACTGGAATCAGAAATAAAGCGAAAGTACCCTCATCTATTTCAGTAAATCTCGAGGACGAGATTTTTCTTAAGGTGGGGAGGATGTAACAACTGCCACTAAAATCAATAATTAGGATGATAATTAGTCAATAAGAAAACCCTAATTGAGACACCCAAGTAATTCTGCACTAACCCTAAAATTTTCAGAATGATCGGAATCAGGATCAGGGCCCCTAAAAATCGAGGGGGGCAAACCCTAGTTGATAATTATCTAAATTCAAACGTTGCTTTGTTCTAATTGGCTGAATTCTTGAGTCACCAAGGCTAGTCCCGAGCTAGGCAGCCTATGAATTAGACTGCTTAGCTTACGGACCGTAAAGGGTCAGGCTTACGGTCCGTAAGGGAGCCCCAAAAATTGCTATAAATAGCCGACCTTGGCATTAGAACAGAGGTGTTAAAACGTTGCACAAACCTTCTGTGAACGTTGAGATATCCTGAAATCAGTTCACCACACACACACACGATTACGAGGTGCTGCCGCAATCAGGGTAATAACTCGATCGCTATTACGATTCAACATCCGATCGATTATAACTATCCAACGATTGTCCGAGTGCTGCTCAAATTGAGCTTGTACTTTGTTATTCATTGTGATTTCAACTTGAATGTTTGAGTGCTGTTCGAATTCGGACTATGCTCTGTCATTCGTTGTGAATCCATTGAATTATTAAGTATCGCGCTTGATAATAGTTGTGAGGGTTTAATCTCGTGAATTGATGTAACTGCTGAATTAGTTACTAATCCCGTTTGTGTGTGCATTGTTATTTAAATTAGGTTAAAAGGCTAATCAGTAAAGCTTATACTCTGCTCGTAAATCTGCAATGTGAGTCATTCCTCTTTTATAAACTCTTTTCTCACAGTTTGTGAGTCATTCTCTTTTTATCAACTGTTTTACAAAACTCCAAGTCATTTTTAAAAGTTATAGTTACAGTGATTAAGTCTATATAATCACCAAGTTACAGCCGGTATGTGGGGTTTTGTATACATTACTTATTTCCCGTCACACTTGGACAAACGGGTGGCCAAGGGGTGATCTGACCACAGTCACAGACACCATTGGACAAATGGGCTAGCCAATGGATGGTCGAGTGACAAATACTGTGGGTAGTTGGTTTGATATCAGAAACATTGTAATTCCCCTTAATACTGTAGATTATAACAAATGTGTCATTTTCAGTAAACTGAATGATTCACTCAGTATTTCCCCGCTGACAAAACCTTTTTCAAACATGTTTCAGGTGATCTGGTATGAGCAAAGAAAAGTGCCGTGAAGCACTCCCAGCTTAGAAAAGTGGCTCAATGTAAATAAATAAATGAACATGTTTTGAAAATAAAGATTTCCCTGAGAAATCACATTATTGTAAATTTCGGGAATTTATCCCTAAATTATAAAACGAGTAGTTTAAATTATTGAAAGATCCTGTTTTAAAAAGACTTCCGCTGTCGCCTAAATTAAATACCATGGGATTCCTGTCCCGCGGCTCCTGAAACGGGTCAAACCGGGTCGGGGGCCGTGACAACTTCAAACGTGATTGCCCTCAATTGAACCAGAACAAGAATCGCAACAACAACAACAACCAGGGCAACGGGAACAACAACAACGGGGGAAACAACAACAACAATGGCAACGAAGCTCGAGGTCGTGCTTTTGTGCTGGGTCGGGGCGACGCAATGAATGATCCCAATGTGGTTATGGGTAAGTTTCTTCTCGACGATATATATGTTACTGTCTTATTTGATTCGGGTGCTGATACAAGTTATATGTCCTTGAAAATGAGTAAATTGTTAAAACGTACACCAACACCCCTAAGCACCAAACATGTCGTAGAGTTAGCAAATGGTAAAAGTGTAGATGCCGCACATGTAATCAAGGGTTGTAGCATCGTTTTAGCTGGTCAGACCTTCTCGATTGATCTTATACCCATAGTTTTGGGTAGTTTCGACGTCGTCATCGGTATGGATTGGTTATCCCAACATCACGCAGAGATTTTATGCAAGGAAAAGATCATTCGTATTCCTCGCTCTAGTCAAGAACCTCTCGAAGTTCAAGGCGACAAGAATGGTGCTGTGGTTGGCATCATCTCTTTCTTAAAGGCGCAGAAATGTTTACGAAAGGGGCACATTGCAATTCTGGCACTTGTCACTGATGCATCAGCAAAGGAAAAGAAGCTGGAGGATATTCCAGTTGTACGTGACTTTCCTCAGGTGTTTCCTGAAGATTTACCCGGTTTACCGCCTCACCGCCAAGTCGAATTCCAGATTGAGTTAGCTCCTGGAGCAGCACCAATAGCCCGCGCACCGTATCGTTTAGCTCCAACCGAATTGGAAGAACTGTCGAAGCAGCTACAAGAGCTCTTGGAAAAGGGCTTTATTCGTCCAAGCTCATCGCCTTGGGGAGCTCCAGTACTTTTCGTGAAAAAGAAGGACGGTACCTTCAGGATGTGCATCGACTACCGTGAACTGAACAAGGTGACGGTGAAGAACCGTTATCCTCTTCCGCGTATAGACGACTTATTCGACCAGTTGCAGGGGTCGAGTTACTACTCCAAGATAGACTTGAGGTCAGGGTATCATCAGCTGAGAGTCCGGGATGAGGACGTCTCTAAAACCGCTTTCAGAACTCGCTACGGTCACTACGAGTTTCTCGTCATGCCATTTGGGTTAACGAATGCGCCGGCCGTATTTATGGATCTGATGAACAGGGTGTGCAAGCCGTACTTAGACAAGTTTGTGATTGTCTTCATCGACGACATTCTGATTTACTCCAAGAGTCAAGAGGAGCACGAACAGCACCTACGATTGATTTTGGAACTTCTTCAAAAGGAGCAATTGTACGCCAAGTTTTCCAAATGCGACTTCTGGCTTCGTGAAGTCCACTTTCTAGGCCACGTGGTGAACAAGGATGGGATTCATGTTGATCCATCCAAGGTGGGTTCGATCAGGAATTGGCCTGCGCCTCGCACTCCAACGGAAATACGCCAATTCTTGGGTTTGGCGGGTTATTACAGACGATTCATCAAAGACTTCTCGAAGATCGCACAGCCGCTTACACTACTGACACAGAAAGGTGTCACCTACCGTTGGGGAGATTCCCAGGAAACCGCTTTTCAGTACCTAAAGGATAGGCTTTGCAGCGCACCTATTCTCTCATTGCCAGAGGGCACGGATGACTTTGTGGTTCATTGTGACGCGTCGATACAGGGTCTTGGGTGTGTATTGATGCAACGGGATAAAGTTATTGCCTACGCTTCTCGTCAACTCAAGGTTCATGAACGGAACTACACGACGCACGATTTAGAGCTGGGAGCTGTTGTTTTCGCACTTAAGATATGGCGACACTATCTGTACGGTACCAAGTGCACAATTTACACCGATCACAGGAGTCTCGAGCATATCCTTAAGCAAAAGGATTTGAACATGCGTCAACGAAGATGGGTCGAACTTCTGAACGATTACGAATGCGCCATCAAGTACCATCCAGGCAAGGCCAATGTTGTGGCTGATGCCCTCAGTCGGAAAGATACTACACCTAGGTGTGTACGAGCTTTGCAACTCACTATTCAGTCCAGTCTTCCTGCACAGATACGAACTGCTCAGATAGAAGCACTGAAACCCGAAAACGTCAAGGCTGAAGCCTTACGCGGCTCAAGGCAACGAATGGAACGAAAGGAAGACGGCGCCTACTATGTAACAGGGCGTATTTGGGTCCCGCTATATGGCGGATTACGGGAACTTGTGATGGATGAAGCACACAAGTCTCGCTACTCGGTACATCCAGGGTCGGATAAAATGTACCACGATCTCAAAACAACATATTGGTGGCCAAGCATGAAAGCCCACATCGCGACTTAGTTGGCAAGTGTTTGACATGTGCAAGAGTCAAAGTGGAGTATCAGAAACCAGCGGGCCTACTTCAGCAACCCAAGATACCGCAATGGAAATGGGAAGAAATTTCCAAGGATTTTGTTACAGGCTTACCCAGATCCCAGCGTGGGAATGATACCATATGGGTGATCGTGGATCAACTCACCAAGTCTGCACACTTCCTGGCTATTAAGGAAACGGATAAGTTCTCCACCCTCGCAGACGTTTATCTTAAAGAAGTTGTTTCGAGGCACGGAGTGCCCACCTCCATCATTTCGGATCGGGATACACGATTCACGTCAGAGCTATGGCAAGCGATGCATAAATCTTTCGGCTCACGGTTAGACATGAGTACAGCATATCATCCTCAGACGGATGGACAGTCTGAGCGAACGATCCAGACTCTTGAAGACATGCTTCGGGCATGCGTTATTGATTTCGGCAACAGCTGGGAAAAACATCTCCCTTTGGTGGAGTTCTCATACAATAACAGTTATCACACCAGCATACAAGCCGCTCCATTCGAGGCATTGTACGGGCGTAAATGCCGGTCACCTCTCTGTTGGGCAGAGGTGGGGGATAGTCAGATCACGGGTCCAGAGATTGTAGTGGACGCCACGGAAAAGATTGCGCAGATACGGCAACGCATGGCGGCAGCACGCGACCGTCAGAAAGCCTACGCGGATAAGCGTAGGAAACCGTTGGAATTCCAGGTCAGGGACCGGGTTTTACTAAAAGTCTCACCCTGGAAGGGTGTGGTTCCTTTTGGCAAACGGGGCAAACTAAATCCGCGGTATGTCGGACCGTTCGAGATCATTGAGAAAATAGGCAAAGTGGCCTACAAGCTAAACCTACCAGCTGAACTCGGGGCAGTTCACAATGTTTTTCACGTGTCGAATCTGAAAAAGTGCCTGTCAGATGAGACCCTCATAGTTCATTTTAAGGAACTCACTATCGACGAGCAGTTGCAGTTTGTCGAGGAGCCAGTTGAAATCACGGACCGGGATGTTAAGGTCCTCAAAAACAAGAGAATCCCTCTTGTTCGAGTTCGTTGGAACTCCCGTCGTGGCGCAGAGTACACCTGGGAACGCGAAGACCAGATGACAGAAAAGTATCCCCAGTTATTCGAAACCAATACAACCACTACTGAGGCTGAAGCTACTACTACGGAATTTCGGGACGAAATTCCAGATCAACGGGGGGAGGATGTGACACCCCAAGAAAAACCAGTGAACGATGCAACCTATCTAGCTTCCTCAGTGGGTACGTACTAAATTTCGGGACGAAATTTCTTTCAAGTTGGGGATAATGTGACAACTCGAGTTTCTGACTTTCACTTTTGCATTTAGTGCACGTTAACTTTGACTGTGTAGTTGTTTGACTTGTTTGACTTGTAACTGTGCATGTCATGTTATAATGAAACGTGTCGTGAGTATTGCATGTTATGTGTTAATGATATAATGTGAACCTATTAGTACACACTCGAACTAGCTAAGTCTTGTATAACTTTCACGAATCAACCCGACGAAACAGAAGTTGATTCGCCAACAGCCACTCGACGAAACAAAAGCTTGTTTCGCCAACCCAAGCTCGACGAAACAGAAACTGTTCCGCCGGCCCAGTTTCGCCGAAAGCCCACTTAGGGCCCAATACGCTGTTTTGCGTATAATAACGTGAAACGGTTTCAGTTTCACACTTCTTAGCAATCAGTAAACCCTAAAACTCTCTAGTCTTGTGTGCGACGGCAACCATCTCCTCTTTCGAAGCCGGACCCTTATTGTTTGATCATCCTTTGTTCGGTTAGTAAATTGCATGCTGGTTTGATTACGATGCTGTTTATATTGTGTATGATATCTTTGATCTTATTATGCATGATGTAATCGGGTATGTAACTTATGCGAAACCTAGTAATCGACAAAGGGTTTTAATACAGCGGTTGTGTACTAGAGATTCATGCGATCAGGTGTTTAACCCTTGAATGTTGTTATGATGATCTGAGTTTGGATGCACGATAGTAAACTGATAGAGTTCGGTGATAGGGGTATTATGTAAATCCGGTTGTTATATGTTTAAACTAGGGTTTCTGTTAGACATTGGCTCTATGATGATTGTGTTATGATATTTCTGTGTGCACATTGATTCCATATGATTTCTGATGATTGATGGCGGCTGTTCCAATGATTAGGGTTTTCTGTGATGAAATTGTAACTAATGTACATTTCTGACGTAACTGATAGTTGTTGACGAAACACACTGCTTGGCGAAACTGTTTGACGAAATGAAAGTGTGTTTCGCCGAGGACTGTCTTGACGAAATAGAATCTTGTTTCGCGAAAGGGTGATTGACGAAACAGAGTATGTTTCGTCAATCTGTGTTTCGCCGACTTGAATATTTTGCACAGTAACCTGACTTAACTCTGTTAGAAGTTAACTGAGATATTTAACTGCTGTTAAGTGATGTGCATGACTTATATGATAATGGATACATGCTAGCACTTCCGTGATTACCAATACGTGAACAACTTGGATATAAACTGATTGTGTATACGTGCATACCCTAGGACGTGACTGATTTACTTCGAGCACATACTTAGCATACCGAGCAAACCAAGGTGAGTTCACATAGCCAAGGCATGGGGTTCCCGGGTGGGAATGGGATTGGATGACTTATTGTATATACTCAGATGATAGAACCTAACGATAAGATACGGCTAGACTAGTAACACTTATTGAACTGATCTTCGCACACCTGCCAAGGGTTGGCCGCGATATTATGACTGACTTCGCACACCTGCCGTAGGAAGGCCGCGAACTAAATTTACTAATCTTCGCACACCTGCCTGGGAGGCCGCGATACAAATAAACCTAGTCTAGAATACTTGGGAAAAACATCCCCTAATATCTTCGCATACCTGCCTGGGAGGCCGCGATGGAAACTAATACAATACATGACATAACGAACGAACATACTACTACTCCCACTATACTATTAATTAATTATTAACTGTGAACTCGCTCAACTAGTTGTTGACTCTCTGCTGCATGCCTTGCAGGACCCTAGGTACTTATGGAGCTTGCACTAGGAAGGAGCAGGTCGTTGTGGAACATGGATCGTGGATGCCATGTTAAAACGTTTAAACAATCAAACTTAACATTACTTTGGGTTTACATTTACATACTTTGGATTTTCATTATTACGCTTCCGCAATTGATACTATGTTTGGTTTAGAACATCAATTGTATTGAATTGGGTTTTACGAACTATCTTATTTATATTATGCTGTGTTCAATATGATTGATGGCTTGATCCTGGTCATGTCACGCCTCCAAGCGGTGGTACTCCGCGTGTGGATTTTGGGGGTGTGACATTTTATTTGTTTTATGCTTGAGTTGTAGCTTTATTTTTTTATGTTTTTCTATTGAAGTGTTTTTTTTTTATTATTCTTTCTAAACATCAATTACAGTAAGCATTTAACTTTATTCTTTTTACTACATTTGTTAATCAAGTCCTAATTTCTACTCTATTGTTTTTACTACATTTGTTATTCAAGTTCTAATTTGTAATAGTAGTCCATGAATTATTGAATTGCGTTGTTTTTAGTACATTTGTTTGCAACCGAATAGTTAACACCAATGATTTCACATCCATTAAAGTTTTCAATCGTATGTATGTTGATATGGATGATTAGACAATTACTATTATTAAACTACTTGTATGTATATTGTCTAAGTATACAATATGCTAATCTAAAAGTGTGACGTTAGTTGAGCAAAACGACATAGCCGGGAGTTGAGCCGACCTTGTCTCTGACTCAGTTCATTTACAAAGCGAGTCGAGCTAGCTAGGCTCGTTTAAAACCAAGATGGTTTTGAGCGACTTATTTTCAAGCGAGTCATGAGTTTTTTGAACAATTTTATTGTTGAGTCTTTACTTATAAAAGTCAACATTTTCAGTTCATGTTAATTTTTTAAACCCAACTAAAATTTTCGGTTATTAACCAAAAATAGAATCAACCCATTGTTTATAACCGATTAACCAAACTGAAATAATAAAAACTTGTTTATTTTTTGAAATACCTTAACTGAAAAAATTGGTATTGGTTTCGGCTCAAAACCGAACCAACCGCCCCGCACACAACCCTAAAATCACTAACCTAAGTATTATGTTACCCGCCGCAACGCGCGGGCACCTTACTAGTATTTAAAAGATACACAATGATAAAAATTATTATTATTTATACATTGTTATATGTAATATAATACATAATTTCATTCATATTAATAATATATAAATTTGTTTATTACATGTTTTTCAGTATTCAACTTTTGTAATACACTTAAGATGGGCCAGTTTTTGTGATAAATTCAAATTAGTTGTGTAAACCATTATATGGTAACAGAAATTCGTATAATATAAAGTTTTTTAAAGATTACATAACTATATCATTTATATTGTACAAACTCGTGTAATACGCGGCTCTATAAACTAGTTTCTTTAATATGTTTCGTTTGTGTTCTGCCGATATAAAACGCAACTTTATATTTTAGGTTACGCCAAGCAATTTTTTGCAAATAAACCATTTTTTTTATCTTGAACATAATAAGTCATATAACATACAAAAGGAAATGTTGGTGGAATATAGAATATATGTATTAAACTTTTTAATTTTTTACTAATTTAAACTTTCTTTTATAACTTTTGTTTGTTAGCCCTAAAAAAGTTGAATACGTGTTTATTAGTCCTACCATAATGGTCGAGGTTGTTACAGGATTTGACCTTTGGATTTAGCATGCTTTTATGGAGTTGCTAGATCAAACAATGACATTAACATCATAAATCAGTCATCGATATTTAGTGAGGTGTTAGATGGGTTTGCGCCACCATTGATGTGCGTGTGTTAGTAGTGTTTTTTAGTGCAACTTCAAACAAATTTATCAAGGTTATAAATCTATAAGAAATGATTTTTACTTAGACTTAATACACACAACCGGAAAATGTACCTATCGTCACGTAGTAAAGTTTATGTAAGAACTAAATATCAAAACCAAAAGGACATGCCTTTTACTACTTAACTTTTCTTTGTTACCAACCAGTGTTTGTTAATTAATTGATTCGTTTGATTTGAAGATGATAAAATCAAAGACAAAAAAGTAAATGCGAGTACTAATAAATGGGTGGAGAATATCATAGCCTTTTAAAGGGTACGAAAGTGTGTGTTTCTCAAGATGGTTAGTGCAATTCGATTTTGTAATAGTTGACCCAGGAGCGTTTTTGTAATACTTGTTGGGATTTTCAATCAATCAATGGATTCGCTGTAATGTGTGATGATTTTCTAGTTTTCCTCTTGTCACACCCCAACCGATGGCGGAAAAATCGACACGAGACGTAATAGATTGTTCAAAAGTATTATAACACTAGATTGCACAATAATTTAAAAATTCAAAATTTCCATTTCATTTCATCAATTCAACGATACATTGTTTCAAAAGGAAATACAACATCTTGAAAGTAAACATAACTAAACATCGAAATACATAATGCCCTTATCCCCCTTATTTACTGGTTATATTTTACAAAATATTTACCAAATTGCCATTACCATTAAATCTCATCATCTAAGAAATGAAGGGTCAAGACTTGTTCATTTTGTTCACAACTTAACCATTATTCACTCTAGAACCCTACCATATATATATATAGATCACCCGTTACGGTTAATGCCCCTTAAAGGGTTTTTTGCTACATTAACATCATAACGCCCCATGTAATGGTTAAGACCTCTTAATGGCCTTTTATTTATTATTTTCCATGTTTTTCCTCCTCACTGGATATTATTCTTGAAATGTCTCTCCCTATTCATATTTCTATGACGCCCATGAGGATAGTGTGAAGACATTGTCAAGCTCTTTTCATGACCCTATAATGTCCATTACGTGGAATTTGTAAAATTTAGATTTTTTTAATGTATATAATGTTGAGGGGCCCACCTTCCCTGTTTGGGATCATGTCCGGAATTACGGACCACATCGTCGGACAACACCACTGGACGTTACCAACTATGAGGAAAAATGCAACCCCCCGTTCGGATTTTCGCTATCTCATTTCGAACACCCACAATCTTGCACAGTGTAGGTGCTCTTAATTCTTTGGTTTATTTCACAAGCAATTACTCTCATTTAATACGGGGTTATTAAATGAATTGTACGATGCACAAGACATTCAATGAGTTTACTCTTTGGATGACCCTATCCTTTTGTTTGGAAATTCAACATTTCAATATTGTTTTGGAATAAAAAGGCTATTTGTAAAGTTACATGTCGTTATCAAGTACCCGTACACAATTGAACCTTTATTTAAATAAGGCTTTTCCTATTTTCACACCATTAAAATAAACTATAAGGTTTATTGTTGGTGGAGTTAATTTTTTTTTTGTTTTGTATTTTTATATATCTGTTGTATGTGTAAAGATATGTTTAGATTAAGTTTACTATCGACGGAGCGACAAGGGGTAGCGGTGACTACCCCTTGTTCTAACCGGTTCAGTTTTGGTAAACAGAAGTCAAACCCGCTTTTGCCCAAAACGTTTTTTCAAGTGGAAAAGGGTTGGGTTCGGTCTCCTCTAGGCCTAAGGTCAAAATATGGTTCTATTCACCATCATCGACTACAATTCGGTTTCATAAACATTATGCAGTTAATGAGGTAATTTTTCATAAAATTCAACAAAATTTATCAACACATATCAACAGATCTACAAATTACAACTACATAACTAGTCTCCACAAATCCGATCATCAAAACATGATCGTTTCACTTTTTAGCTACTGAAAAGTTAAATTCATAGTCGAAATAACAGATCAAAAGAAAACCTGGATGCTCATAGCTTTCTTGTTGGCTTCAAGCTGACTCCCTGCGAAATATTGCAACGCCGTAGCGGCCTTTGGCCTTACCTCTTCCGCCCTAACAAGTCAAAATAACAGATCAAAAGAAAACCTGGAGGCCCTATAGTTTTAGTGGCCCAAAGCTCAAGCCTCATTTGACTTGGGCTTGGGCCGACCCTGGTTATCAACCTGTATAAAATGCTATACGACCAGTATAACATTGTATGACTAAATATATGTCATGTCAAATTATTTTGTATAAACTGTATAACCCTATACAACCATATAAAAGATGTGAAAATAAGATTTTAAAATCTTAGGAAAGAAATAGGAATGACCCATATAACCCTATACAACTTATATAAAACATATGAAAATAAATTTCAAAATCTTTGGAAAGAAATAGGAAAGTGGCAGTGTGACCGTAGTTGTGTGGTTTATTTTTTCTTCCTTCTTCCCAGACAAGATTTAATATAATTTTCCACAACTACTTGTCCACTTGTTACTTTTGTTAAGACATGAAGAGGTAAGAGAGTGAGGGATTACTAGCGACCACCCTCTATAATTTGATGTTCTTCATAATTTGTACTAACTACCACCCTTTACTTCCGAAATTGACCCTCAAATCATACGGTATGGGCGTGAAAATACGGCGTTGTTGCCGGTCCACGCCCACAAAACCACCCCGTGCCCCGCGTTGTGAATGGTGTTGTGTTTGGGGCTTGAGGATTTTCACCGGCGTGGGGGTAAATGTGTGTGTGAGATGGAGGCTTTTGATTGGTGGATATAGTTTAAGTTTATTTTGATTAGTTGATGTTTATTTTTTGATTTTTTATTCTCTTTCACGCCACTTTCCCACTCCGTGCTTTTTTCTCCACACCACCATACTGACGTGATCCATGTGTCGCTCTACACCCTTCCTTCTAGCCCATACACACCATGTAGTATCAAACATAAGGCACGCAAAATTAGAATTAGGCGAAATTTCGGGGAACCTTTAAATACAGTCATTGCCTTCACCTTTATATAGTATCTTCATTTCTTTGAACTTTCCTATGCAATTTACATGAAAATATATTTCTTTGAGCTTTCATATGCAATAAGCTCCGAACTAATTTACATATTAAAAATGTGTTTTTTTCTCCCCCACTTAAATTACAACCACACATTGTCACACCCCAACCAATGGCGGAATCATCGGGGCGCGGCACTGAGCGAAACAGATTGTTCAGAAGTTTCCACAACAACTATCATACAATTCAGTTATATAACACGTCCCATACTGTGTCCCAAATAATAACAAGTTATCATAGAAATCAACTAAACAATATGGGAACTGTTCCGACAACTCAGATTCTTGATTATTACAGACCGAATTAAATATTGTTTAAGACTTCTAGACGGCTAACTGTAGATCTTACTGACTACAGGTGCCAGTACAAGATCTACAGATAATTATGGCCCTGGAGCAGGTATGTGGACACTGTCCTAAGGTCACAGGCTCCTAGAAGCTTATTATTGCCTCGCTTCCCTAGCACGCTAGTAGCTTAAACACCTGTCACATACGTTAAAATAAAAGTCAATACATATAATGTAAAGGTGAGTACACAAGTTTGATATAGCATATAAAGTTCGAAAATTTTACGCATAACCAAGCACGTACACAAGGGCAAACGATGCATGTAAATTATCAACATGGGACCATCGATACCAACGACTTCGAGTTGACTGTCCGAGACAGTTCGCAATACATGATTACCACTGTAATCCATGCAAGTAATTGTCCTTAGCAACCCCCGTGCGAACGGGTGCTGAGTCCAAACTATAGTACTACGTTGCTAAAGCAGGCAGATAGCACTCCACGTGTAAACATAATAACAGCAATCATTTAGTCATGTAATACATGCAAGTAGGTTAGCGTTCAAATAGTTTGTGTCGTTTGTGAATTTGATAGATTACGTATGTAACACCCAAAAGTGCTGAAAGCAAAAAGGGATCGAGTATACTCACAGTGGTTGGTTGTGGATTGAAAGGAGCACTGAGGATAGGTTAGCCTGAATAGTTCGATAACAATACAATGAGTAATGCGGAAAAGTGAACAGTGGAAACTGGATCGGATAGACCATTCGATCGGACGGCTGTTCGATCGAGTGGGCTGTTCGATTGGGTTAAAGTCCGTTCGAACGTCCCGTTCGATCGGCCGGCTGGCTCGATCGGCTGGTTCTTTCAAGTGGATTGTTTCTTCCTTTGATGTGAAGGATGTGTTTGTGTATGATGGTTTGTACTTTTGAAGTTTTTGCAGCATTACCTTTCAAGTTGGCCGATCGAACAGTCCGTTCGATCGGTTGGTCCAACCGATCGGTTAGCGTTGCACACTTGGCAAATTGTCACTCGATCGGGTGGCATGCTCGATCGGGTGACATCCTAATGTTTCGAAGAGGTTTAGCGTTGAAGTGTAGTATCTCATGATTCGATGAGTAATGTTTACAATCGAGTGGTTCGATCGATCGATCAGAACCCTGTCAATATTACACCTCATGAGTTTGTGAGCCCAGATGCTAGTCGATCGATTAGCCTAGTCGATCGGCTGGCGTAGTCGTTCGGTTGGTCTGTTCGTTCGAATAGCCTAACCGTTCGGCCAGCCCCTGACCTGGTTAGTCCATCACCTAGCACTTGGTTATTTCCCGTTATTTTATTGATGTTTTAAAGATAGTTTGACCACAAGTTGAACCACCAAAAACCTCAGCCTTTACTTTACTCACTGACTCGGCTGGAATCACCCAAGCTCGGTCAGGGAGCGTTCAAGGACCTAAGTTTAACGTTTAACTCGTGATCGGTAATCTCATGGTGAAGTCCGAATCTTGAACCATGTGTTTGTTTAGAATGATTTATAGGTCGGTTCAAGCTTCGTTTTCGCCGGTTTGAGTGTAAAAGAGTTGAAAGATTGGTGAAAACCCGTCTTTCAATCCTTTTCCACCGTGAAATGTTAAGATCTTTGGAAGATTTTAAGTTGTTTATGTGGAAATCGGTTAGATTCAAGCTATTCAGGTCGGATTGATGTCAATCTTAGTGTTCTTCAAGAACACCATGATGACATCACCTAAGAATGCTTAGATCTTTGTGATTTCACGGTTGGAATTCAGATTTTGAAAGATAGAAAGATGGAGAATCGATCAAGGATCAAAAACGTACAAAGATTGGAGTAAAATACTTACCGGTTTGAGAGAAATCTGAGAAATGGCGAGAATAGAAGGCTGGTCGATCAGAGCTTTTCCAAAAGTGGAAAGCTTGACAAGGACAGCCCTATTTATAGGCTTCCAAAAGTGGAAAGGGGTTAGCTGATCGAACAGCATCCCTGATCGAGCGGCTGCCCGATCGAACAGCCTGTTCGATCGGCTAGCCTGTTCGATCAGATTGCCCTGTCCGATCGGCTTGCCTGGTTTTGAGTGTTTCGCGACGATTTTTGATATTTCGATTTCGATAGATTGAGGAGTAGAGTAGGATAGAGTTTTTATTCAAATTACTTTTAGTCCCAACTACTATATCTAACATACAAGCATCCTTACAACCCATTTTCAAAGTCGGTTTCGATTGTGTTTGATTATCCTTCGAGTCTCGATTGATTTGATTGATTCACCATACTCTTTAACATAAAAGTAACATGCACAAGTAACACGTAAGGCACACACACACGTATAAAAGCATTTAAAATTATCCACACTTGAGTTCGATGATTGATTTGATTAGCTTGATTATTGATTGACTAGCTTTATTGCATTGTTACTTCCTATCATTCACAGTCGGTCGTTGATTCACAGTTCGATTATCGGCCGATTAGTTTGATTATACAACACTTACTCCACATAATATGAAAATCAAAATGAAACTAAAGTAAAATTTATCTTTATTGATCTTTAATTCCAATAACAGTCAACTCTTGACTTTGACTTTGACTTTTGGGAAAACACGGGGTGTTACAGTCTCCCCTCCTTTAGGGAATTTCGTCCCGAAATTAGGCCGAGAACCGTACATCGCCGTGTGCTTTTACCAATTTGATGCTTCAGATCTATCTGAACAACTGCGGGTACTTGGCCTTCATGTCACTTTCGAGTTCCCAAGTGAACTCCGCGCCTCGTTTTCCTTCCCATCGTACTTTTACAATAGGAATGCGAGAGCGTCTGAGTTGCTTGGTCTGTCGGTCCATGATCTCGACAGGCTTTTCCACGAAGTGTAGCGTCTCATTGACCTGAAGATCGTCGAGTGGTATTATTGCGTCGTGGTCGGCTACGCATTTTCGAAGGTTTGAAATATGGAAGGTCGGGTGGACATTGCTGAGTTCTTCCGGTAATTCGAGTTTGTAGGCAACTTTACCGATCCTTTCCAGAATCTTAAAAGGTCCAACAAATCGAGGCGCAAGTTTCCCTCTTTTGCCGAATCGGACTACTCCCTTCCAAGGTGATACCTTTAAGAGTACGTAGTCGCCAACTGCAAATTCGCGGGGCTTGCGTCGTTTATCGGCGTACATCTTTTGTCTGTCCCGGGCCTTCACCAAGTTTTCCCTTATCTGGTGGATCTTGTCAGTCGTTTCTTGCAGAATCTCGGGCCCAGTCAATTGTGAATGACCGACCTCGTGCCATACAATAGGCGAGCGACATCTCCTACCATACAAGGCTTCGAAAGGTGCCATTTCGATGCTGGAGTGATAGCTATTATTGTACGAAAATTCGACCAACGGTAGGTGTTTGCTCCAACTACCACCAAAATCGATAACACACGCACGGAGCATGTCTTCAATAGTACGAATCGTTCTTTCAGTCTGCCTGTCGGTTTGCGGGTGGAATGCGGTACTCAAATTCAGCGTCGTACCAAGAGCTGCTTGAAAAGTTTCCCACAATCTCGATGTAAACCGAGCATCGCGATCAGAAATGATGTCTCGAGGCGTACCATGATTCTTAATGATCTCGTCAGTGTAGATTTGGGCTAACTTGGCCACCTTATAGTCTTCTCGTATTGGCAGAAAGTGGGCTGATTTGGTTAGACGGTCGACTATAACCCAAATACTGTCGTGACCTGATGGCGTGGTCGGAAGCTTAGTTATGAAATCCATAGCTATGCTTTCCCACTTCCATACGGGTATCGGCGGTTGTTCGAGTAAGCCTGAAGGTCTTTGGTGTTCAGCCTTGACTCTTGCACAAGTTAAACAGCTACCAACATATAGAGCAATATCCCTTTTCATCCCAGGCCACCAGTACTTGTAGCGAAGGTCCTGGTACATTTTGTCCGCACCGGGATGAATGGAATATCGGGATTTGTGGGCTTCGTTCATGATGATCTTTCGCAAATCTGTCCTCCTCGGAACCCAGATTCGGTCCAGATAATAGAATATCCCGTTGGCTTTGCTCACGAGCTGAGTTCCATCGTGATAGATTCGTTCTTTCTTCAACGTACGCTTGTTAAAGCAAGCGTGTTGTGCTTCGCAGATGAGAGCTTCGAGGTTATACTGAGCCTGGATGTTTCGAACACCTATCACGTAATTCTTTCTGCTGAGGGCGTCTGCAACTACATTCGCCTTGCCTGGGTGATAACGGATCTCACAGTCGTAATCGTTGAGAAGTTCTACCCATCGGCGTTGACGCATATTGAGTTCTCTCTGGTTAAAGATGTGTTGTAGGCTCTTGTGATCGGTGAAGATCGTACACCTGGTACCATACAGGTAGTGTCGCCAAATCTTTAAGGCAAAGACAACTGCACCTAGCTCAAGGTCATGGGTTGTATAGTTCTTCTCGTGGATTTTGAGCTGTCGAGATGCGTAAGCTATAACCTTGTCTCGTTGCATGAGAACACAGCCAAGTCCAAGGTTTGAAGCATCACAATAGACAACGAAGTCATCGCTTCCGTCCGGCAGTGTAAGAACTGGTGCATGGCACAGCATGTGTTTGAGGGTTTGGAAAGCAGTCTCCTGCGCGGTTCCCCACACAAAAGGCTTGTCTTTATGAGTAAGGGAGGTAAGTGGTACAGCAATCTTTGAGAACCCTTCGATGAATCGCCGGTAGTAACCAGCTAATCCGAGAAAAGAGCGAACTTCTGACGGATTCCTTGGCGTAACCCATCCCTTGACTGCCTCAATCTTTGCAGGATCAACGTGTATACCCCGACTATTCACAATGTGACCCAGAAATTGAACCTCCTCCAACCAGAACTCACACTTGGAGAACTTGGCGTAGAGTTGGTTTCCCTGAAGCAACTCGAGAACCAATCGCAAATGCTGTGCATGTTCGGCCCTCGATCTGGAATAGATCAGGACATCGTCGATAAATACAATGACGAAATGGTCTAAGAACGGTTTACACACGCGATTCATCAGATCCATGAAGACCGCGGGTGCGTTGGTCAAACCAAAAGGCATGACAACAAATTCGTAGTGACCGTATCGGGTTCGAAAAGCGGTTTTGGGTATGTCTTCCTCTTGAATCCGCAACTGATGGTAGCCTGAACGTAGATCAATCTTGGAGAAACACTGAGCACCTTGTAATTGGTCAAACAGATCATCGATTCTTGGTAAGGGGTATCGGTTCTTGATGGTCAGCTTGTTTAATTCCCGGTAATCGATGCACATTCGGAACGACCCGTCCTTCTTTTTGACGAAAAAGACTGGTGCGCCCCATGGAGAAGTGCTCGGGCGAATGAAGCCTTTTTCAAGTAACTCTTGGAGTTGGTTTGAGAGTTCTCGCATCTCAGATGGAGCGAGTCGATACGGAGCTTTGGCCACTGGGTTGGCTCCTGGAATAAGGTCGATTCGAAAGTCGATATCACGACTTGGAGGTAATCCAGGAAGATCATCAGGGAACACCTGAGGAAATTCTCGGACAACGGGAACATCCTTGACTTCAACTTTCCTTTTCTTGTCCGTCTCTGCTACAACAATGTTGGCCAAGAAGGCTCGATATTCCTTGCGGAGATATTTGCGAGCTTGAAGACATGACATGAGCTTGAGATCTTTTGCAGTAGTTTCACCATAAACACATAGAATATCACCACTAGCTAGCACAAAACGAATCATCTTATCGGAGCACACAACTTCAGCATGGTTTTCACGAAGAAAGTCCATGCCTACTATGACATCGAAACTTCCGAGCTGCATTGG
This sequence comes from Helianthus annuus, assembly GCF_002127325.2. Lineage (NCBI taxonomy): Eukaryota > Viridiplantae > Streptophyta > Magnoliopsida > Asterales > Asteraceae > Helianthus > Helianthus annuus. The sequence goes on along the minus strand of NC_035435.2, from coordinate 71,689,419 downwards.
AATGAGATTAATCGGAAATATATGATTGTTGAGCTCGAGAGTACAATCACGGAGCACAGAATTGACAGCAATGGTTCTTCCGGTAGCGACTTCTACTTCGAAGGGTGACGAAAGATAAGAGCGCTTACGTCTAAGAAGCTTCTCAAATTCAAATGACACAAAGCAGTTATCGGCTCTAGTATCAAACAAACATGATGCATATATACCATTCACAAGGAACGTACCATTGACCACGTTGTTATCAGCTTGGGCCTGGCGTGCGTTGATGTTGAAAGTTCTGGCGTGAGCGGCTTGTTGTTGAGGCTGCTGTTGTTGTTGCTGGGGTTGTTGGGCTTCTTGTTTCACCACTCTGTTCGGGCACCGGTTTGCGAAGTGGTTAGGGTCACCACATGCAAAGCAGGTCCGAACATTGTTTGCCGGGGCCTGTGCAGCTTGAGGAGCTTGAGGAGCAGGTAGCAGGGCTTGGTTAACAGCGGCTTGAGCTTGCGTTTGACGAGGACCATAGCGGCAATTCGTAGTGAAATGCCCGTAAACGTTGCAGTGGGCACAGTAACGGCAGGCCACACCCACCGGGTGATGATAAGAACATGTAGCACAGAGTGGGTGGGGGCCGGTGTACGCACGCTTAGCCGGCGGCGCATTGATCACTGGCGCAGTGCGCTGTGGTTGTGGCTGTTGTGGCGGTACTGACTGAAGAGGAGCAGCATTGGTTGCGGCGGCGCAACTCTTGTTCTTCTTTCTTCTTCTCGAGGACTTGGAGGCTTGAGCAGCAGGGTTGTCGGTTGATGCGGCAGTAACTTGATGCAACGACTTGGATGGCTTATCCCAGACACCAGCCTTAACTCGCTTGTCGTTAATCTCGGCAGCGAGTAGGTAAGTTTCCTCGATTGATGCGGGTTTGGCGGCGAACACAAAATCTGCAACACAATCCGGAAGAGCACGGATGTATTTCTTGATGGTCATTTCGGGAGTCTTGACCTGGTCTGGACAGATAATGCTCAGTTGTTTGAAACGGGCGGTGAGACCAGCGTTGTCGCCCTCCTTTTGCTTGATGGTCCAGAACTCATCCTCCAACTTTTGGCGTTCGTGGGGAGGACAAAACTCGTCCAGCATGATAGCCTTCAGTTCCTCCCACGTCAGCTCGTAGGCAGCGTCGTTCCCGCGCTTATTCCTTTCGGCTGTCCACCAGTCCAATGCCCGCGACTGGAAGACACCGGTAGCATTGAGAGTTCGAAGATGATCCGGGCATCCGCTTTGACGAAGGGTAACTTCCACAGAGTCAAACCAGTGAATAAGCCTGTAGGGCCCTCTTCACCGGTGAATTCCTTCGGTCCACACGCCTTAAATTGCTTGAAACTGAACGGAGCTTTGCTGGATTCAGTGAGGGTTCGGGATTCTTCCGACGACTTGCTTGTGTTTTCGTACACCTCGCTGACAGCTTTCGCTACAGACCTTGAGATGAGCTTGGCGAGACGTCGGTCTCTCTTTTCCTGACGGGAAAGGTTTTGGCGAGTTCTTGATGATGACGACATGGTCTGCAATAGACATCGCCATAGGGCTCAACACAACGAATTCGAATCTCGCACGTCTTAGTTTACTAAAGCTTAGAATCACGTCGCATCTCACGTCACGTAACACATGTAAACACATAAGCTCACAATCATAGAGGCACATAAGCACAGAAACAATTAGAGCACATACGCAATTAAGCAAATAGAGCACTTAATTTCCTAAACACGTACGCAGTTTTATCACAGAGGCTGTCAGAAAACAGAAACCTATAACCACAAGTCGAGTGTCGTTCGTTTTGCATATCGGATAGCATCACATTGTATCGTTTAACTTAGTCGTATAGCGTAGCATAGCACACTAGTTTCGTTTAGATCACATCAACAGGGATTTGAATCGGGATAGGATAGCAACAAAAGTCACGCAGTTTGATAACAAATGGAGCAATCAACGAATCTTAAAACACGTAAACAGGTAAATCATATAAAATCAACAAAGCAACACTCAAAATCGGAAAATGGATTGTCTGCGGCTACTAGACTTTGACTAACCATGGCAATTTAACTATTCACAGTTGACTTGTCGTCACTTTCGACTCTAGGGGACATGTTTCTGCCTCGATTCTTGGGCATTATGCATGCGCATTCTAGGCCATACTCGTGAGTTCAGGTCGTTGGAGTCCGTCAACTGCCTTGGCGAGATAATATAAAGTCGGAATAACTGCCAAGGTTAGGGTTTCACCCCTAGCTCAGCAATTTCTTCCTTGTTTTAAGAAAAATTTGGAGGAAAGTTTTCATCAAATTACGGGTTTCAGCCCTGATTTGGTATAATTCTCCCCCGTTTGTTGATAGAAAATTGCACAAAATAATTGGCAAAATTTGTAATTTAGGCAGGAATTCGCGGGTTTCACTCCTAATCCCGTCCAAATTACGAAATTTAGCTCGGAGTTCGGATGTAATGATAGAATAGAAGGAAACAACATAAAATAAGCACATAAACTTGGTCTCTTGGTTCCTAGCTATAGTCTAGGTCTCTAAGACAGCGATCCGGACTAGATCGTGTCTAACCTAATTCCCTATAGTTATGGCTCTGATACCAATCTGTCACACCCCAACCGATGGCGGAATCATCGGGGCGCGGCACTGAGCGAAACAGATTGTTCAGAAGTTTCCACAACAACTATCATACAATTCAGTTATATAACACGTCCCATACCATGTCCCAAATAATAACAAGTTATCATAGAAATCAACTAAACAATATGGGAACTGTTCCGACAACTCAGATTCTTGATTATTACAGACCGAATTAAATATTGTTTAAGACTTCTAGACGGCTAACTGTAGATCTTACTGACTACAGGTGCCAGTACAAGATCTACAGATAATTATGGCCCTGGAGCAGGTATGTGGACACTGTCCTAAGGTCACAGGCTCCTAGAAGCTTATTATTGCCTCGCTTCCCTAGCACGCTAGTAGCTTAAACACCTGTCACATACGTTAAAATAAAAGTCAATACATATAATGTAAAGGTGAGTACACAAGTTTGATATAGCATATAAAGTTCGAAAATTTTACGCATAACCAAGCACGTACACAAGGGCAAACGATGCATGTAAATTATCAACATGGGACCATCGATACCAACGACTTCGAGTTGACTGTCCGAGACAGTTCGCAATACATGATTACCACTGTAATCCATGCAAGTAATTGTCCTTAGCAACCCCCGTGCGAACGGGTGCTGAGTCCAAACTATAGTACTACGTTGCTAAAGCAGGCAGATAGCACTCCACGTGTAAACATAATAACAGCAATCATTTAGTCATGTAATACATGCAAGTAGGTTAGCGTTCAAATAGTTTGTGTCGTTTGTGAATTTGATAGATTACGTATGTAACACCCAAAAGTGCTGAAAGCAAAAAGGGATCGAGTATACTCACAGTGGTTGGTTGTGGATTGAAAGGAGCACTGAGGATAGGTTAGCCTGAATAGTTCGATAACAATACAATGAGTAATGCGGAAAAGTGAACAGTGGAAACTGGATCGGATAGACCATTCGATCGGACGGCTGTTCGATCGAGTGGGCTGTTCGATTGGGTTAAAGTCCGTTCGAACGTCCCGTTCGATCGGCCGGCTGGCTCGATCGGCTGGTTCTTTCAAGTGGATTGTTTCTTCCTTTGATGTGAAGGATGTGTTTGTGTATGATGGTTTGTACTTTTGAAGTTTTTGCAGCATTACCTTTCAAGTTGGCCGATCGAACAGTCCGTTCGATCGGTTGGTCCAACCGATCGGTTAGCGTTGCACACTTGGCAAATTGTCACTCGATCGGGTGGCATGCTCGATCGGGTGACATCCTAATGTTTCGAAGAGGTTTAGCGTTGAAGTGTAGTATCTCATGATTCGATGAGTAATGTTTACAATCGAGTGGTTCGATCGATCGAACAGAACCCTGTCAATATTACACCTCATGAGTTTGTGAGCCCAGATGCTAGTCGATCGATTAGCCTAGTCGATCGGCTGGCGTAGTCGTTCGGTTGGTCTGTTCGTTCGAATAGCCTAACCGTTCGGCCAGCCCCTGACCTGGTTAGTCCATCACCTAGCACTTGGTTATTTCCCGTTATTTTATTGATGTTTTAAAGATAGTTTGACCACAAGTTGAACCACCAAAAACCTCAGCCTTTACTTTACTCACTGACTCGGCTGGAATCACCCAAGCTCGGTCAGGGAGCGTTCAAGGACCTAAGTTTAACGTTTAACTCGTGATCGGTAATCTCATGGTGAAGTCCGAATCTTGAACCATGTGTTTGTTTAGAATGATTTATAGGTCGGTTCAAGCTTCGTTTTCGCCGGTTTGAGTGTAAAAGAGTTGAAAGATTGGTGAAAACCCGTCTTTCAATCCTTTTCCACCGTGAAATGTTAAGATCTTTGGAAGATTTTAAGTTGTTTATGTGGAAATCGGTTAGATTCAAGCTATTCAGGTCGGATTGATGTCAATCTTAGTGTTCTTCAAGAACACCATGATGACATCACCCAAGAATGCTTAGATCTTTGTGATTTCACGGTTGGAATTCAGATTTTGAAAGATAGAAAGATGGAGAATCGATCAAGGATCAAAAACGTACAAAGATTGGAGTAAAATACTTACCGGTTTGAGAGAAATCTGAGAAATGGCGAGAATAGAAGGCTGGTCGATCAGAGCTTTTCCAAAAGTGGAAAGCTTGACAAGGACAGCCCTATTTATAGGCTTCCAAAAGTGGAAAGGGGTTAGCTGATCGAACAGCATCCCTGATCGAGCGGCTGCCCGATCGAACAGCCTGTTCGATCGGCTAGCCTGTTCGATCAGATTGCCCTGTCCGATCGGCTTGCCTGGTTTTGAGTGTTTCGCGACGATTTTTGATATTTCGATTTCGATAGATTGAGGAGTAGAGTAGGATAGAGTTTTTATTCAAATTACTTTTAGTCCCAACTACTATATCTAACATACAAGCATCCTTACAACCCATTTTCAAAGTCGGTTTCGATTGTGTTTGATTATCCTTCGAGTCTCGATTGATTTGATTGATTCACCATACTCTTTAACATAAAAGTAACATGCACAAGTAACACGTAAGGCACACACACACGTATAAAAGCATTTAAAATTATCCACACTTGAGTTCGATGATTGATTTGATTAGCTTGATTATTGATTGACTAGCTTTATTGCATTGTTACTTCCTATCATTCACAGTCGGTCGTTGATTCACAGTTCGATTATCGGCCGATTAGTTTGATTATACAACACTTACTCCACATAATATGAAAATCAAAATGAAACTAAAGTAAAATTTATCTTTATTGATCTTTAATTCCAATAACAGTCAACTCTTGACTTTGACTTTGACTTTTGGGAAAACACGGGGTGTTACACACATATCTTGCTTTCTATAAAGCTTCAACCCAATCAACCTTATCTATGTATAGAACATAATTTATTTAAGCGAGTCGAGTATTAGAACTAAAATCAGGGGCGGGGCTGGTGGGGCGTCCGACCTCCCGAATTTTTCGCTCAGTAGCGTCTGGTATGTAGTTTTCGTATAGAATTTTTTAGGTATATATGTTTTCGACCCCCCGGTTTTATAATTTTTTTAGGGATATATGTTTTCGACCCCCCGATTTTATAATTTTTTTAGGGATATATGTTTTCGACCTCCCGATCAGAAATCTCAAGTTTCGCCACTGATTAAAATAATATAATAATTATTATAATCCGGTTAATTCATTACAGCTTTGATAAAAATTTATATATAGAACAACCTATCAACCTATTTGACTCATTTAAACAAAGGGGGATGGATCATGAGAAAACTAGTTTAAATAAGAAAACCAAAAAACTAACTAAAAAGTCTAAAAACCATACCAATTTTTTTTTCTTTTACAATTTTTTATAAAAAAAATCGCTATTTTTTATGTATAGAAAAAAATTTCATTTTTTTTTTGTTGTAAACCACTTAACCCACCCCCCACCGACACTCCCCAAAAACCTAAACCCTCCACCCCACCCCCCCCCAAAAAAAAAAAAAAAAAAAAAAAAACCTAAATTCACTCTCACACCAAAAGCCTACCCCCCCCCTCCCGAAAACCTAAAACTAAACCCTAAACATAACCCCCCCAAAAAACCTAAACCCCCCACACCCAAAAACCTAATCCTAATCCTAAACCTCCAAAAAAACTAACCCTAAAATAAACTAGACTCAAAAGCTAATTTTAAGCATGTAATACACATGTGTAGTACACATATAATGCACATGTGCAGTACAAGTTTTTTTTTTTTTTTGAAAAAAAATTTATATATAAAAAATAGCGATTTTTTTATAAAAAATTGTAAAAAAAATTGGTATATTTTTTAGCTTTTTTAGTTAGTTTTCTAGTTTTCTTATCTAGATATAGTTTTATCATGATCCTCTCCCTTAAACAAAAAAGCTCTATGAGCCATGTATAGCTTACACAATTTACATGTATATCTAGTTAATTAAGGATGATCACTCTAACACTTGTTGGATGGACATAGGGTGCAAACGAGCCGAGTCGAGCCCAAGCCTACCTTAATCGAGCTAGGCTCGTTACAATTTCCTGAAGCTCGAGCTCGAGCTCGACTCGATTCGAGCCTTAGATTTTGGGCTCGAGCTCGGCTTGTTAGTAAAATTTAAAACTCGAGCTCGGCTTGAAAGCTCGATCTAAGTATCTATAGCGCGAGTTCAAACAAGCTAAAACTCGATTCGAGCTCGTTTTTGGTTGTTATTGAGCCAAGACTCGACTCGAGCTTGGCTTGACAGATTGAGAATCCGATTAAAAAAACATCTAGATCATTCAAAAAGTAATACATAGTTTAAACCCTAAAGTATACTAAACTCGATAAGGATCGACGAGCCTAAACGAGCTACACTTATAAGGCTCGAGCTCGGGCTCGATATCTAATCGATCCTAATTTCAAGCTAGGGCTTGGGCTCCATCTCGATAACGCTCGGCTCGTTCGAGCTTTTTATCGAGTTGACCTCGAATAGCTCGCAAGCTGCTCGGCTCGTTTGCACCCCTAGATGGATATATATAAGTTGTGTTTAGATTCATGAATTTCATTCCATAAAAAAGACGTTGCCACCACCAGCTACCCTTTTATTGGAACTTTCATGATTCATAATTGCAATCAATCATTTAAACTTGGTATTCTCTTTATTTACAGAAATGTCATTTAAATGTTTGAATTTTAAATACTAACGCTAAGGGGTTAGGGAAGCACAGGATGAGTTATAGATTGCCATCTAAGATGGTGGATGATATGTTATACCACCCTTTTAGGGAATAATTATGGTTCGCATGGATTAAACCATGGCAAAGATTAGGGATGACAATGGATCGGGTTCGGGTCGGGTATTGGTAATCTCATACCCATACCCAGTTATAAAATCGTGTCCCATACCCGACCCAATACCCGTCGGGTATTTATCGGGTAATTACCCGTCAGGTATAAGGTATACCCATTAGTTTATTAAAAGATATACGTTGGGATTTTCAAATCCATTTTTTTACTATTATAATTATTATATAATTTTATTTGTTCAACAACTATTATAAATTAAAAATGTACATTACATACATATAAGTTTTATCATGAATTCATAATAACTTTAAAGAATTTTTTTACATTATAAATATACTAAAATAAATCACTAATAGACAAGGGTTGATAAAATATAATTTATAGAATTCGGGTATAAGATCGGGTATATAGTTCGGGTAGACGGGTATGTGGTTTCGGGTAATAGGGTCGGGTATCACCTATTCTCTTACCCGACCCATACCCATGAAAACTTTTAAAACTAATCCCATACCCGACCCAATACTCGTCGGGTATTGGGTATACCTGTCCATTTGTGTCGGGTTTCGGGCATACCCATTGGGTTCCCGTATTTTTGCCATCCCTAACAACCATACACCTCCCTTTCCTTAATTATTTAAATATATTTTACACAAAATAATTTTTTTAAAAAATGGGGTTGATGGTTTGGGTCATGACCACACCATATAGCATGGTGGATTTGGATGGTGGATGAGAGTGGGGTGACGTGATACTTACATGAAGGGTAATGGTGGTCTTGAGGGTCATGACCACACCTTATAGCCTAAGACCACACGGAGTGGTGGGCGTGGTGATGATGTGGAAGCCTCTCCATGCCGGGAACATCGCCCTGTGGGGTGGCGTGGTGGTGAGGGCGGGGTAATCTTTACTGTCGTGCGGGGCATTTGGGTGGTGAGGTGGTGACTTTTCATTGGTTGGTGGATTTTAGGTTAGTTTTGATTGGTTCTTGTTTATTTATTTTTATTGTTATTATTTTTTTTTTATAAAAACGTCAATTTAACGCTCTTCTCACTCATGCTTTTTTTAGCACGCCCCCTTGCTGACGTGGCTGCCACATGACGCTTAATCTCCCGTCTCCATGCTCTCGCACTCCGTATAGTCTAAGGTAGGGATGAGGGTTTTTAACGAAATTCCAGTACCGTACCGATCGATCATAAATGATACCGGTACCTGTATTAGATTTTTCAAAATTCGATATCGGTAAATAACGGTATCGATACCGGTATGTTTTTTTGGAAAAAACCGATATTAGCACCTTTGACGAGGTATGACCCGGATTGGCTAACCCGACCCGATCATTACCTATTATTTCATTATAAATATTTAATTACATATGTTTATTCTAGAATGTTCTATTCTGCATGGATAAACTACGTAACCGAATCCCCAACTTTTTGGGAAGATCATGCAAATCCCTAACTTATTGGAGCCCATCCTAAGTTATGGGAAACCCTAATGGTAAACTATAAATAGAGGTAAACATCTAAGGTATAATCATCTTGCTCTCGTCTGCCCTCTCTCTCTCTCTCTACCTACATATTTACTTTCTCCCAAACCGAGACTTATTCTCACGCCGGAGGGTAGTTACAAGAATAACCCCATTCCTGTAACGAGTCCTAACGGTGTTCTGTTTTGCAGTAGCTGTTCGGATCGCCAAAGAGTCGAAGTCCTAGCCGGAGCTTACCCATAAGGTCGGTGTTTTCTTCAATGGCGCCATCCGTGGGACCTTTCGGTAACAACAGCAAGACTGAACCCAATGGCAAGCGATCAGAACACGGCAGTAACACCGAGTCAGGCGATGATGACTAGCAACCCATTGTTGGGAACGAGCCCTATTACCACCATGCCAGCCTCACCTGCTGTGACCAGGTCTCTCGACTTGGAATTCGAAGCGGAAGGACCACCACCAGGTTTTACAGGCACTTCCGCTGTCTCTGCTGGGACGACAGCGGCAGACCTTTTCTCATACACCTCCTTACAGTTCCGGTCAGTGGAACCAACTACAACAGACGCCAATGTCTTCATCCCAACATCAACCACGAGTGCACAGACTATACGTTATAGCACTACGCCGGTTATCACATTTGCAAGCCCAAGTACTATCACACCACAGGTGAGCATGTCTCAATACTATCAGCCCTCGGTCACATACGCCATGCCGCCTTTATACTCGGTAGCACTAGCTGCGGCGTTATCCACTCCACCACATCAACCAGTTGTCATGCCGGCGGGGATCATGAACTCCCCGTTTACGTCGGGCTCAGGGGGCAGCGCAAGGCTTTGCTCAGCAGTCGCCATACGCGGCTTATATATCACCTTGGTGGACCTTTCCAACATCCCAGCCAGCTTACAGTCAGACTCCACCAACAACAGAACCTGTGTATAATAGAGGGAACGCGTCCAGGCCTCATTTTTCTCCAAGCAATGGCCCCAGCTCTACATTACACACCACCCAGGTTCAACCCCCTGTTAGCTAGGGAACCAGCCAGAGTTGTGCAATTCCTCCAATACAACCCATCAATGTTGAAGAAGACGATCTCACCAGACCTTACAAAACAGTGGACGCCACTTTCAAGTCCAAGTTCACCAGAAGAATTGTAGGATCGAGGATTCGTCCAATACGAGTCAATCTGAGTCAAATCTGGTCTCTAGAAAGGCGGAATCAGACTAGAAACCGTCAATCAGTGTTAGAATAGGAGTAAAAGAGTAGAAAGTCACTTTAAACATGTTCTTCATTCATATAAAACGTTTTGGTACAGAGAGAATTGGACAGCACTTCGTAACACAAATCTCCAAAAGTTTTTTAAATGAAGAACACAACTTGCCTATTTATAGGCTGTCCAGTTCGCACGAGATATCATACCCAGTCCGCACGAACTGACAAGCTCCAACTCGTGCGACCTGACCTTCCAGGTTGTGCGAACTAGCTTACATACAAACATAACTTTACATTTTAACCTATTACTTATACATGACACGACATAGACTGATGACGCAGGCGATAGACATTATGCATCAACAAACTCCCCCTTGGATATTGCCGCAGTCTTCAGTCAGCCTGTCTTCAAAACCTTCTTCACAAAGACTTGAAAACTTCTTCTCTTTGCTTCCTTTAGGCTCCCCCTTTCGTTAAGCTTCCATGCTTTTGGGATCAACACCTTGCTTACCGGTTACAAGCTCCCCCTTGCGTCGAGCTCGTCTTCAGACTCCCCCTTAGACTCGGCTATCGGGATCGTAATCTGGAACTTTCATCTGCAAATCTCAAACATTTATGAGAAAAATCATTTTGAATGTCCAGTATTGATGACTTGGCTCTTTCAACATATGCTAAAATATTTTTCAAATTTTTAACTTTTTACCAACACATTCAGTTAACCAAGTCCAATTTAATGACCTGGGTCAACTGTTTAGCCTGCAAGTCCAAGTTAATGACCTTGGCTGACTAAATTATGATCTCGCTGACATTTTGAAACAAATTTAAGTTCAAATTAATGAACTTTGATACATTTTGAGCAATTACCAACACTTTTCTCAAACATTTTCTTAACCAACCCAAATGATCCAACTTGTTTAGCACTGTGTGACTTTGATCATCAGATCCCCAACGTCTGTTGTCGAAAATAAGATGAAATGACAAATCTTTTTGAATTTTTTAACATTCTAACTAAACAATCAGAACATCTTTTTGGATTTAAGAAACAGGAAACTGTACAAACATATTTACAAACATCTTTTTGTGAGTTCGTGTAAGAGGATCATATCAGATTTTGAGACATATCACTAACACAGTTGATCTTGATTTAACTTTAAGACTTAAACAAATTCACTTCTGATTGTCAGTATTGTTGTCCACTTAAACTTCTACACAAGTTTCAATTGATTCAAGATACAAATTAATGTTTTAAGAAACTAACTTATTCGCGTGTCCCACCTCAGAATATACTCCCGTATCAAAATTCCCTCGATTCAGTCTTACAGGTGAGTATACCAATTTGATATCTGTATTCGGGTTAGTGCGAGACTTTGAGAGCTCAGGGATGAACTACCGTTCAATCAAAGAGATGAAGGCTCGACTTTAGGTGTGTTCCCCTTAGGAATCTTCTTTACAACTGCACTTGATTTGTATCTTTCGACATTTTATCAATTTTTGCAGAGGGTATGCTTTAAAAGCGCGTAAAGTATTATACTAGGTCTAGGCCATTGCTTCCGCAATATCAGAAGACTAAGTATAATATCCCAGATATCAAACAGTATAAAGACCTAGTATCTCAGAATCAGGCAATCTCTCAAACAAGATTTCGGGAGTTACCCATATATCCGAGAGATGTTACCCACTAGAATAAGTAGTATTGATATTTAGGTTTATATCTCGAATTCAATCTACTAGTCGTGTGAAGTCTACTGACACATCATCAGTGAGACTTGTTTAAAATCATTTTGACTTTCCAATTCTTTAGCATGTTGTGATAGTCCACTGATGTACTATCATTTCCTCTTTTTCACAACAAAACTCATTTTGTCTTTTTCAATGTTTTTGTATTTATGAAATTTTATCATGTTTTTGTATTTTCTATAAACTTTCTCCCCCTAAAATCAAAAACATATTTTTGTGTTTTTGGTTTTATCTAAAGCAGTAAAGAAACTGTACAGAAAACATGACAACTAGACGCAGATCACTTATGATCGCCGTCCTCCTTGGCTGCACACTCTATCACCCTCCCAGAAAACAAATTCTTTAACCCATTCAATTTTAACAGATAATTAAATCTTGTTTTATCAAAGGGTTTAGTGTAAAAATCAGCTCTCTGATCATCAGTGTGAATATAATCAGTTCGAATCAATTTTTTCTGGTAGCAATCACGAATAAAATGATGTTGAATCTCAATATGTTTTGTTTTAAAGTGTTGTACCGGATTTTTAGTGATATTAATGGCTGCCTGTCACACCCCGACCACGTAAATCATCAAATCGTGGCGGAAACGTCGGGGAGTGTTGTAACAGAATTATTGTTTCACAACCATGGTATATAAAGTTATGTTTTATTTATTAACAAACGAGGGTTACATTGTCTTAAACGAAAGAAACAAGAGTACATAACATTATTTAAACTAATCTTGCTTCTTTTATGTCACTAAGGCCCGAGTCCACCCTAGTGTATCCTGAATCAAACCTATGCACCAGCTCCTGAAACACATGTGAAAATAGGTACTCTTAGGGGAAGATTTTCCTATGATCAGTGATCCTCAATTGCTTGGACTTAGTCATGGCGATATTCCTGGAGCATATTCTCTTTTATTCCGCACGTGCTTGACCATGGTGAACGTTATGGAGATCGTGGGGAGAGGGCATGAATTGCGAATAGTTAGTTATTTAGATATTAAACTAAATTTAAAAGGGGATAGCGAGCTAAATTAGAACACTTGGCTATTTTTGGCTAAAACACACACACTCATACAGCTCTCATCAGTTTACAACAGTTTGCTCGGCTATTACACACCATTGTCACACATTTCACTCTAGTGATCCTTTTAACTAGCTCGCTATCATCCGAAGTTGTAACACACATTTCATTTTATTTAAGTTGGTGATCGGTAGTTTCCATCACCCGAGGTTTTTTATGCCGGAGATCATCTCTTGATCAAGGGCTTTTTCCTTGTATAAATCTCTGTGTCACATGTTCATTACATTTCAGAGTGATCCTTAATATTGTTCATTGATTCAAGCATCACACCTCACACATAAAGATTTGGTTGCATTATCTTTGCTTGATTTTTGACCAAAACAGTTTGGCGCCTACCGTGGGGCAATTGGTGCTTCATTCCTAAGGAATTCTTGTTTTTGTGATCATTTCGGTTCATTAGAACCAAGCAGATGGCTTCTTCAGCGAAGAACACTTCAAGTTCAATAACGGCAATCAGTTCTTCACAGGGCGTTCCACCTTTGCCTCCACCACCTTCTGGATCCCAAAAGAATGCTGAAAAGAGACCGACTCCTATTTTCTCAAAACCACCAACTTCTTCTGTTTCTTCTAATCCTACTACTAGTGACCTTTTTACTTTGATTTTGCAGATGAGGGATCACATACAAGAGTGGGGCAAAACCAACGAAAAGATCCTCAAAGAGATTGGTGATATCAAGAAGGAGAAGAGATCAGTGGAGGATCATTCTCCATTGATGCCTAGATCACTGAACTTTGACACTCTGGTCATAACTTCCCAGCATTCTTCAGTTCCGGATGTCCAATACTTAGGTGGATTAGCAGGGATGCGTCATGGATCATCGACAATGACTCAAGCTTTAGGATCCTACTTTCAACCATCGGGGTCCTCTGTTTAGCATCAGGGATCCTTCTTCCAGCATCCAGGATCCTTCACCAGCTCAGGAGGATACATGGGGACGCAGCAGGTTCAAGGATCCTCGTAGGTTCAAGGATCCTCTCAGGTTCAAGGATCCTCTCAGATTCAAGGATCCTCCTTTCAGCCTCAAGGATCCTCTCAGGTTTTCGGATCCATGGATTATCCTCCAAGACCCCCATTCACAGTGCATCAAGGATCCAATGTTCCGCAGGATCAAGGATCCTTAAGAAGTTTGCAACCTGTAAGTTCTGATGTTCATCAAGGAGACTTCATTCCAATGCAAACCATTGCTTCTTCTGGTCCTTCAATCATACCAGAGCCTCGACAATATGGATTCACATCCGGGATTCCAAGCTTGAATCCACCAGGAGGTAACACTTTCAATAATTCTTATACCACTAACCATGGCCTTATGCAGGATACAGGTATCAATTAAGCTATGGCTAGAGAGTTACAAAAGCTTAAGGATATGATATCCAGTGTTCCAGGGGTGGTTAAGCCTATTCCTGAAATTGCAGATGGGAACCATAAGATATCTCGTTTTGCACCACCTATTTGTGATGCTGAGATACCCAAGAGGTTCGAGATACCAACCATGAAGTTATATGATGGCTCCACAGATCCTGAAGAACATATAGCTCGATACAGAGAAAGGATGGAGATTAACCCCATCCCAGAGAGGTTGAAAGAAGCATGTCTATGCAAGGGTTTTGGATCCACACTCACAGGATCAGCTCTTAAATGGCTGCTAAGTCTTCCCCCCTACTCTATTACTTCATTTGCTAATCTAGTTAACTTGTTTAATAACCAATTTTCTTGTAGTAGAGAGTTTAAATGATTAACTAGTGATTTATATAGGATAACTCAAGGTCAAAATGAATCACTTAGAGATTATATCACTAAGTTCAGTAAGGAATCCTTAGATATCCCTAACTTGGATATAGCTACGGCTGTAGAAGCCTTTAAAATGGGTTTGCTTAGGGATTCATTATTCTATGATGATCTTGTTATGACCCAATGCAGGAATCTCGATGAAGTAAGAACCAGGGCCCTTAGGTTCATCCGGTTAGAGGATGACAAAAGGATCCAGGAAAGACTAGCAGGACCCTCAAAACTGGAAAAACAAGGATCCTCTTTCAAGAACAACAAGTTCAAATCCTACAACAAGTCTGATAACTAGAATGTGCATGCAGTGGAGCAGGAAGAGGATGATGAAGATTATCCTCCAATCTCTGAATACTGTTTTTCTGTTGATAACAATGAACTGATTCTTGCAATGCAGAATTTAGGTGAGAAAGCTAGGTGCCCAAGAAAAAGTGATAAACCAGCTGCTACAAAAGACAAATCAAAATGGTGTGCTTATCACGAGGATTTGGGGCATCTCACTGAGGAGTGTATTGCACTAAGAAAATAAATTGGTTACTTGTTAAGCAAGGGGCATTTAAAGGAACTTTTGGGACGAAGGAAGTCGAGAACCCAGGATCCTGAAAGGATCCCAGAAAAAGCTCCAGCTCCTCCAGCAGATGCACAAGTTATAAACTTCATATCTGGAGGATCAGACATTTGTGGTACTTCCTTTTCAGCAGCCAAAAGACATGCCAAAGAAACCAAGATGGATAATGGAGACAGACCCATTCGTACATCCAGTGTTACCAAGGATAAAGTCATAACTTTTGATGAGGATGATCGTGTTGACATTCAGTATCCTCATCATGACGGTCTTGTTATTACTCTTTCTATTTCTAACCATTTTGTTCGCAGGATCCTTATAGATGGAGGAAGCTCTGTGAACATCATCCAGCTTGATGTCCTTAAGAAGATGAATTTTCCTGAATCCGATATTATACCAAGATCCTCGGTGCTTGTGGGATTCAGTGGGGAGACCAAGAATACTCTGGGGGACATCAAACTCCCAATCTATATCGAAGGATTACATTCTTATAAAAAATTTTGTGTTATAGATTGCTTATCCTGTTGTAATGTTATCCTTGGCAGGCCTTGGATACACGACATGAAGGCAGTCCCATCCACTTATCACCAATGTGTAAAGCTTCCTAGTCCATGGGGGGTGGTAAAAATTGAGAGCGATCAGCAAGAGGCTAAGAACTGCTACACTTCATCAATGAAACCAACCTCAAGGCCTAGAGAGCAATAACAATTAAAGTATCCTCCAAGGGATGTCTTGGAGGCAAGAGAGCAGGATGTGAAAGAAATCCTTATGGATCCTCATGATCCTGAGTCTAAGATTTACATAGGATCAGGGATCCTTGGCGAAATAGAAGAGGATTTGGTATCCTTCTTCAAGAGAAGAAAATCTACCTTTGCATGGAAACACGAAGATATGACAGGTATATCTAAGGATATAATCACTCATAAACTTGGCATTGACAGGTCATTCAAACCAATCCATCAGAAGAGGAGGAAGTTTGCACCAGAAAGAAATGCCATTATCCAGGAGGAGGTGGAAAAATTACCCCGAGCAGGTATGATAAGAGAGGTTAAGTGTCCAAGATGGCTGGCCAATGTGGTTGTTGTTCAAATGAAAAATGGAAAGTAGAGGGTATGTGTCGACTTTACTGATTTAAGTAAGGCATGTCCCAAGGATCCTTTCCCATTACCCCACATTGACTCCATGGTGGATGCTACCGCGGGTCATGAACTGTTAACTTTTATGGATGCTTCATCTGGATTTCAACAAATTCAAATGGAACCATCTGATCAAGAGGATACACCCTTTATGACCCCAACTGGTATTTATTGTTATATTGCTATGCCATTTGGACTAAGAAATGCAGGTGCTACTTATCAAAGGCTAGTCAATATGATGTTCAAGGATCAAATTGGAGACACTATGGAAGTCTATATAGATGACATGGTGGTTAAGTCTAAAAAAGCTGAGGATCACCTTAAAGACTTGGAGGAAGCATTCAATATCCTTGATAAATTTAATATGAAACTAAATCCTTCCAAGTGTCACTTTGGTGTGAAAGCAGGTAAATTCCTAGGCTATACGGTGACTAAGAGGGGCATTGAAGCAAGTCCAGAGCAAATTAAGGCTATTGTGAACATTAAATCACCTGCTAATGCTAAGGATGTGCAAAGATTAACAGGCAGGATCGCAACCTTAAACAGATTCATATCCAAATCCTCAGAAAAGTGCAAGGAATTCTTTGACATCCTGATGAAAAACAAGAAATTTGAATGGACTGAGAAGCATGAAAGTGCCCTTAAAGCTCTTAAGGATTACCTATCCTGAGCCCCCGCTTTGATGAAACTAGAAAAAGGAGACATATTATCCTTATACCTAGCAGTATCCTTAAAAGCAGTAAGTGCGGTCCTTGTTAAGGATTACCAAGGTACACAACATCCTGTTTATTATGTAAGTAAGAGTTTGCTTGATGTTGAATCCAGGTATTCACATTTAGAAAAACTTATCCTTGCTTTAATCATGGCATCTACTAAATTAAGACATTATGTTGGAACTCATGTCATTATTGTTAAGACTAATTTTCCAATTAAGAATGTTCTCAGGAAACCTGAAATGTCAGGAAGGATGGCTAAGTGGGCAGTGAAGCTCAGTGCTTATGATATAAGATATGAGCCTAGAACAGCCATTAAATCCCAAGCCTTTGCTAACTTTGTGGCAGATTTCAGTAGTGACTTGCAAAGGGAAGCTGAATTAGAAGTCCAACAGCTAGAGGAAACTAAGGATCCTTGGATACTCTACACTGATGGAGCCTCTAATGTCAAAGGAACAGGGCTTGGAATACTACTAAAATCACCACAAGGGGACATAATACCCCACTCTATAGCTTGTGAATTCCAAACTACTAACAATGAGGCTAAATATGAAGCCTTGATAGCTGGTTTGCAAATTGCCAAGCATATGAGGATCAGGTATCTTGAGGTACATGTAGATTCATTATTAATCACTAATCACTTTAATGGATCCTATGCTATTAAAGGTGAAAAGCTAATCAAATACTTAGAGATAGTCAAAGAATTGACACTCTCCTTTGTATCCTTTAGTTTGACACAGGTACCAAGAGAAGAGAATGCAGAAGCTGATGCACTAGCTAATTTAGGATCATCCTTGAAGATCCCAAAAGATATCAAAATCCCTATTATCCATATACTGAATCCTGCTATAGAGGATCATGTGGCTATGGAAATAGGAGAAGATTCGGCGATCATACTTAGTGATGCTCCGCGATCAGGATCCTGGATCCTCCCAATCATGAGATATATCCAACATAGAGAGATCCCTACAGGAGGGCCATACTCCAGTGAGGGCCATACTCCAGTTTACATGTCACTAAGTTTGGATTGTCGCTAGTGAGGGCCATACTCCAGTTTACACAAGATCCTTTGGGCTTGTCCCCAGTTATCCTTTGGGCTTGTCCCCAGTTATCCTTTGGGCTTGTCCCCAGTTATCCTTTGGGCTTGTACCCAATATATTAGGCTTGTCCCAAGAATTGTTGGGCTTGTCCCCAGTCACTAACTTGTCTTATATGTTGGCTTAGTCCCAAGTTATATTCTATTTCAGGTTTTTGAAGCTAAGCAAGCAAGGATCCTTGATCCTTACCTTTTACTAAGGTTTGTCTTTTGATTATCCTGATCATAATTGTTAAGGAGTTAGGATCCTAACTTGGATCCTCAGGTATGATCCTCAAATTACTTTGATTTTATCATTTATATAAGTGACCCTTGTTCTTTGACAACAGACCCAATGATTCTAAAATGGCATAACCTTTCTAAAGTGTATCTTTTTCGACTATAGGATATTTGATCCCGGATCATATCCTAAAATTCTTAAACCTAATTTGTTTAATTTTTCTTATTCAAACAAAGTATATAATAACACTTGAAAACTAAAGGATTCATAAGGATAACAACACAGGATAAGTCAAAAAGTTAAAGTTTTATTTATTCACAAAATGTTCAACCCTTTAAGGTTGTCAAAATTGCCAACCCACATTTCTACCAGCAAAACGTGGCCCGTCCACATGGGTTGGCAAAGGGTGTCCATTGTTCATGTGGTCATAGCAGTGCAGGAAATTAAAGGCGGCAGGATAACAAGTGGCTTCATCCCCCAAACAGAGGATCCCTCCACCACCTATTATCCTACCTATTGTCTGAGGATCCATGATCCATAAACCTAATAACTATTGTTCAAAATACAACCCATCATTGTCTAAAAACATCACAACCAAAAAACCACTACCAAACTTAAAAAATGGGCTCCGTCTATGTCTAGAAGTGTCCATCATCGCCCATTCATGCAGCTTACACCTTCGCTGCATCAACATCACCAGCTCCACTTGCCTCTCCACTGGCCTGATCCTTGCCACTCTCGGTTGCCTCGATTGCCAGAACCTCATCAGCCTCCTCTTCATCCTCCAACTCAGCCAGCCTAGCCCTCCATGTCCCAGTTGCTCCTGTCAAAGTCAGGATCCTGAGCTTCTTGGGCCATCTGCAGCTTGGTTTTGTACATGGCAATGGCAGCGGAGACTTTAGCACCCTCCATAAGCTCGTGCTTCTCGTAGTCAATGTTGATCTGAGCTTTAACCGTCTAAGTTTTGGCATCATTGAGGTCCTTTTCAATGGAAGCAATCTTGTGATCCTTGAGCACCGCCACTTGTTGAAGGTCCGAGTATTTCTCTTCCAACTCTTCAACGTTCCCAACATAGTCCCGGATTTCAGCAAATTTCTGCAAAGAAGATACAATTCAGGATCCCTTACTGTCAGTATGGAAGGATCATGTACCAGGATCACATTTAAGGATCGGTTATTCTAACCTCAGCAACGTATTCCTCGAATTGATGCTGGATCAGAGGAATGCCTTCAAGGGTACCGGCAGCCTTTCTCTTCTTTCCAGTTCTTCCCTTTGAAGTGGTTGCTTTGGGGACTATGACGGAGGGGCTAGCAGCAGACTTTTTCTTTCCGGATCGAACAGTGTCAAGATCAGTGACACTAAAGCGAGAGGCAGACTTTGATGACTTTCCGGCACCTACACACCCAAAACAGATAAGTATCCTTATCCTATTTCTATCTATTTAAACGTTTAATTATACAAAAAAGCAGGATACTTACTCGACATTGTTACAGAACCTGAGGATACTTCTTGAGAATCCTGGGTAATGGCTTGAAATGACCTTGTTGCAGAATCAAGTTTTCTGAAAGCAGCAAGCCTCTCCTTGGTGGCAGGTGACGGTATAATATGTGAAACAAAAATAGTTGCATAAAAGAAATGAAAATATGTTAGTGACCCTGATCAGAGGCAAGCTCATTCGGTGATCCTTCTAAGGATCCTCTATCCTACCATGGGTGGCCCACTTCCTTGGCAAATCCTTCCCGTTTGGAAGGGTATCCCTCCTGACAAAGAAGGACCTCCTTTTCCAGTTGGTATCATTCTTCGTGGTTTTCAGGATGGGGTGTTCTTCAAAAGGTTTGTGTTTGAATAAATATCGGTGGGATCCGTGGCTTACTAGATTGTACATCTCTGCCAATTCTGACATTCCCGGATCAATGCCTTCTTGCTCAATGATCCTTTCAAGGGTGATCAAGACCCTCCACATCATTGGCATAGCTTGAATATAGGAGATGTCGGTGAGGGAAAAGAAAGATTGGGTGAATTCAGGGAAAGGGTATGTGTATCCTATTGAAAACGGAGTGACTGGGAAAGCTACCCAGGTTTCAGACATGAAATCGCTTAGAATGGTGGGATCAAAGGTTTTGAAAACGGCACTCGTCGGAAAACAATGGCAGATTCTGTCTATCTGTGGATCAGTGAAGCAGCAACGCTCTTTCATGGAATCTTCAATGATCCCCTGGCTCTTAAGAGGACTATCTTTTATGTGATCCTTAGCCAGGGAGGATCTTAGTATCATTTTAGTCATGATGGTAGAGAAGAAGATGAACAGGGAAAGAAAACGTAAAGGGAGAAGAGGAAGAGAGATACCTGCTTGATCTTCAGATGAGGATTTAAAGGGAGTCTTTCTCGAATTTAAATGCAATTTGATCTCTATCCCTAACTTCAATTTATAATAATGATCTTGCAGGGTAGTCACTTCAGTGACGTCAGGATGGTAACGGTTGGTCCGCTTACAACGGCTAGTTATCCGATTGATTTGTTGCGGATAAGAACAGAATATACAACTCGTTATTTTCACTTTTACTCCTTGTATTTTGGGGGCAATTGTTAGTGGAAGATTTTCCTATGATCAGTGATCCTTAATTGCTATCGAGTTCAGGGATCCTTAATTCTGTCTGAATTGGTGATCCTTAGAGAGTATTGTAGGATCAGGATCCAGGATCATTATAGTGATCCTTACACTAACGATTGTCTACTTTGAATATGGGATTGTTTTGCAGGAGTACGTGCTTGGACTTAGTCATGGCGATATTCCTGGAGCATATTCTCTTTTATTCCGCACGTGCTTGACCATGGTGAACATTTTGGAGATCGTGGGGAGAGGGCATGAATTGCGGATAGTTAGTTATTTAGATATTTTACTAAATTTAAAAGGGGATAGCGAGCTAAATTAGAACACTTGGCTATTTTTGGCTAAAACACACACACTCATACAGCTCTCATTAGTTTACAACAATTTGCTCGGCTATTACACACCATTGTCACACATTTCACTCTAGTGATCCTTGTAACTAGCTCGCTATCATCCAAAGTTGTAACACACATTTCATTTTATTTAAGTTGGTGATCGGTAGTTTCCATCACCCGAGATCATCTCTTGATTAAGGGCTTTTTCCTCGTATAAATCTCTGTGTCACTTGTTCATTACATTTCAGAGTGATCCTTAATATTGTTCATTGATTCAAGCATCACTCCTCACACATAAAGATTTGGTTGCATTATCTTTGCTTGATTTTTGACCAAAACAGGTACGTCAGCATAAAAATGCCTGTGAGTTACATAGGTTTTATGAGAATAGGATTCATGACTTAGGTTTTAAGAAAAGTTTAATGAAAATTTGTCATGAATCTTGTTAAGTGTTTTCTTTTATAAATTATATGAAAATTTGATAAGAACTCAGATTATATATTAAAGAAAGATGTATAGTTAATTAAATATCCAAGTAAAATGAGTTGTATAAAATTAACTGTTTTGTAAAACAATGTCTTGTGAAAAATATGTTATTTATGTAAAATGTTATATGTCTAAATTGAAATGATTTAAATAACGCTACGACATGTAATATCATACAAGCACTTATATATAGGAAGTACCAGCGGCGTATCCACCATGCTTGTATCATTTTACACACGCCTCGTTACTTAAATCACTTACCCAAACAAACCACCAATGTAAATTATTCATGTCAAATCCAATTGTCAAATGTTTATGTGTGAATAATTGTTTTATTATCAAAATGTAAATCATGTAATGTGTAAACCAATATCAAAATGTTTATGTCAAACGTAAATTATGTAATGTGTAAGCAAATATCATGTATGGCAAGTGAAATATATCAACTAAACCATAGGTGAAAATGCACAAAACAAGGTTTTGAAGTAAAACATGGTATACATCAAGGTTATGTTTTGCGGAATAAATGCCTACTCTACTGATACAAACATCTTATGCGGTATTGTGAAAGTGCATACATTCAAGCCTCGAGATTGTGGCGATAAACCCTCAAACAAATTAAAGGTTTATCTGAGTTATGTGTATCGAATTCGGTCATTCCTTCCATCTAAACATACCTAGGATGTCAGGAACGGGAGTTGTCAATTCCTATGGTACCACTACCTACTAACGAACGGCGTGATCAATGTTAATGAATGTATTTTTGTCCCATTTAAACAAACCAAATATCATACCAAAATGTAAGTGTTAGGGGAGGATTTTCCAATCCTAAGGATCACGGATCCTCAAGTACTGCTAGGATCACGGATCCTTAATTCTGTTTGAATTAAGGATCCTTAGAAGGTGTTGCAGGATCAGGATCCAGGATCCTCATTGTTATCCTTACACTAACGGTTGTCTACATTATATGTGAGCTTGTTTTGCAGGAGTATACGCATGGACCAAGTCTTACCGATATTCTTGGAGAATATGCCCTCAATATTCCGCACGTGCTTGGCCTTTGTGAACGTTATGGAGATCGTGGGAAGCTTGCACATTTAGCGGATAGTTAGTTTTCTAGTTATTTCGAATTTTAAAAAGGGTATAACAAGCTTAGATTAGAACATTCGGCTAAGTTAGCTAACACACACACTCGAAACAACTCTCAACAGTTCATTTGGCGATTTCATACACATTGCACTCTAGTGATCCTTGTAACAAGCTTGTTATCATCTCGAGTTGTAACAATCAGTTGTTTAATTATAGTTGGTGATCAGTAGTTTCCATCACCCGAGGTTTTTTATGCCGGAGATCAACTCTTGATCAAGGGCTTTTTCCTCGTATAAATCCTTGTGTCACTTGTCCATTTTGCTTGCAAGTTGTTCATACAATTGTTCATTGATTCAAGCATCACACCTCACAACAAAAGATTTGGTTGCATTATCCTTGCTTGATTTTTGACCAAACTAGTTTGGCGCCCACCGTGGGGCAATTGGTGCTTCATTCCTAAGAAATTTTTGTCTTTGTGATCATTTCGGTTCATTACAACCAAGCAGATGGCTTCTTCAGCAAAGAGCACTTCAAGTTCAATACCGGCAATCACTCCTTCGCAGGGCGTTCCACCTTTGCCTCCACCACCTTTTGGATCTCATAAGAATGCTGAGAATGCTGCAAAGAGACAGAGCCCCATTTTCCCAAAACCACCATCTTCTACTGTTTCTTCTAATCCTACTAACAGTGATCTTTTTACTTTGATTTTGCAGATGAGGGATCACATACAAGAGCAGGATAAAACCAACGAAAGGATCCTCAAGGAGATTGGTGATATCAAGAAACAGAAGAGATCAGTGGAGGATCATTCTCCATTGATGCCTAGATCGCTGAATTTCGACACTCCGATCATAACCTCCCAGCATTCTGCAGCTCCGGATGTCCAATACCTGGGTGGGTTAACAGGAATGCGTCCTGGATCATCGGCAATGACTCAAGCTTTAGGATCCTACTATCAACCTTCAGGATCCTCTATTCAGCATCAAGGATCCTTCTTCCAGCATCAGGGATCCTTCAGCAGTTCAGGAGGGTACATGGGGACACAGCCAGTTCAAGGATCCTCTCAGGTTCAAGGACTCTCTCAGGTTCAAGGATCCTCTCAGGTTCAAGGATCCTTTCAGGTTCAATGATCCTCCTTTCAGCCTCAAGGATCCTCATTCATTACGGAGACTTCGTACCAATGCAAACCATTGCTTCTTCTGGTCCCTTAATTATACCAGAATCCCGCCAATATGGATTCACATCCGGAATTCCAAACTTGAATCCTCCGGGAGGTAACACTTTGAATAATTCGTATACTGCTAACCATGGCTTTATGCAGGATACAGGTATCAACCAGGCTATGGCTAGGGAACTACAGAAACTGAAGGATATGATATCCAGTGTACCAAGAGTGGTTAAACCCATTCCTGAAATTCCAGATGGAAGCCACAAGATATCCCGTCTTGCACCACCTCTTTGTGATGCAGAAATCCCGAAAAGGTTCCAGATACCAACCATGAAGCTATATGATGGTTCAACGGATCCAGAAGAGCATGTGGCTCAATACAGAGAAAGGATGGAGATCAATCCAATTCCTGAGAGGTTAAAAGAAGCATGTCTATGCAAGGGTTTCAGATTCACACTCACAGGATCAAATCTTAAATGGCTGCTAAGTCTTCCCCCTTACTCTATTACTTCATTTGCTAATCTAGTTAACATGTTTAATAGTCAATTCTCATGTAGTAGAAAATTTGAACAATTAACTAGTGATCTATATAGGGTAACACAAGGTCAAAATGAATCACTTAGAGATTATATCACTAAGTTTAGTAAAGAATCCTTGGATATTCCTAATTTGGATATTGCTACGGCTATAGAAGCCTTCAAAATGGGTTTACTTAGGGATTGATTATTCTATGATGATCTTGTCATGACCCCTTGCAGGAATCTTGATGAAGTAAGAACCGGGGCCCTTAGATTCATCCGGTTAGAGGTTGATTAAAGGATCCAGGAAAGGCTGGTAGGATCCTTGAAGCAGGAAAAGCAAGGATCCTACTTCAGGAACAACAAGTCCAAGCCCTACAACAAGTCTGATAACCAGAATGTGCATGCAGTAGAACAGGAAGAGGATGATGAGGATTATTGTCCAATTTCGGAATATTGTTTTTCTGTTGATAACAATGAACTAATCCTTGCAATGCAGAACCTAGGTGAAAAAGTAAGATGGCCTAGAAAAAGTGATAAACCAGCTGCAACAAAAGACAAATCCAAATGGTGTGCATATCATGAGGATCTCGGGCATCTCACTGAGGAATGTATTGCACTAAGAAAAGAGATTGGTTACTTGCTAAGCAAAGGGCATTTGAAGGAGCTTTTGGGGAGGAAAAAGTCAAGGATCCAGGATCCTGAAAAGGTTCCAGAAAGGGCTCCTGCCCCTCCGGCAGATGCACAAGTTATAAACTTCATATCCGGTGGATCAGACATTTGTGGTACTTCCTTTTCAGCAGCCAAGAGACATGCCAAGGAAACCAAGATGGATAATGGGGATAGACCCATCCGAACTTCCACTGTTACCCAGGATAAAGATCCTGATAGATGGAGGAAGCTCAGTAAAAATCATTCAGCTTGATGTCCTCAAGAAGATGAACATCCCTGAATCAGATATTGTGCCAAGATCCTTAGTTCTTGTGAGATTCAGTGGAGAAACCAAGAACACATTGGGGGACATCAAACTCCCCATCTATATTGAAGGACTTCATTCTTACAAAAAATTTTGTGTTATAGATTTCTTATCTTGTTGTAATGTTATCCTTGGCAGGCCATGGATACATGACATGAAGGCAGTCCCATCTACCTATCATCAATGTGTAAAGCTTTCTAGTCCATGGGGAGTGGTGAAGATTGAGAGTGATTAACAAGAAGCTAAGAATTGCTACACATCACCAATGAAGCCAGCCTCAAGACCAAGGGAGCAATAGCAACTAAAGTATCCTCCAAGAGATGTCTTGGAGGCAAGAGAACAGGATGTGAAAGACATCCTTATAGATCCTCATGATCCTGAATCCAAAGTCTTCATAGGATCAGGGATCCTTAGCAACATTGAACAGGATTTGGTATCCCTCCTCAAGAGAAGAAAAACTACCTTTTCCTGAATCTAAAGATATAATTGCTCATAAACTTAGCATTGACAGGTCATTCAAACCGATACACCAAAAAAGGAGGAAGTTTGCACCTGAAAGGATTGCCATTATCCAGGAAGAGGTAGATAAGCTGCTTAGGGCAGGTATGATAAGAGAGGTTAAGTATCCAAGGTGGTTAGCCAATGTGGTTGTTGTTCAAAAGAAAAAAGGAAAGTGGAGGGTATGTGTCGATTTTACTGATTTAAACAAGGCATGTCCTAAGGATCCTTTCCCATTACCCCACATTGACTCCATGGTGGACGCTACCGCGGGTCATGAGTTGTTGAGTTTTATGAATGCTTCATCTGGATTTCAGCAAATTCAGATGGAACCATCTGATCAAGAGGATACAGCCTTTATGACCCCAACTGGTATATATTGTTATATTGCTATGCCATTTGGACTAAGAAATGCAGGTGCCACTTATCAAAGGCTAGTCAATATGATGTTTAAGGAACAAATTGGACACACTATGGAGGTCTATAAAGATGACATGGTGGTTAAGTCCAAGAAAGCTGAGGATCACCTTAGAGACTTGGAGGAAGCATTCGATATCCTTGATAAATTTAATATGAAACTAAATCCTTCCAAGTGTCACTTTGGTGTTAAAGCAGGAAAATACCTAGGCTATATGGTGACAAAAAGAGGCATTGAGAAAAAGTCCAGAGCAAATCATGGCAATTGTGAACATAAAATCTCCTGCCAATGCAAAGGATGTGCAAAGATTGACAGGCAGGATCGCAACCTTGAACAGGTTCATATCCAAGTCATCAGAAAAGTGCAAGGAATTCTATGACATTTTGAGAATGAACAAGAAATTTGAGTGGACTAAAAAGCATGAAAATGCTCTCAAAGCCCTTAAGGATTACCTATCCTCAGCTCCTGCCTTGATGAAACCAGAAAAGGGGATATATTTTCCTTATATCTAGCGGTATCCTTTAAAGCAATAAGTGCAGTCCTTGTTAAGGATCACCATGGTACACAACATCCTGTCTATTATGTAAGTAAGAGTTTGCTTGATGCTGAATCCAGGTATTCACATTTAGAAAAACTTATCCTTGCTTTGATTTTGGCATCTACTAAATTAAGACATTATTTTGAAACTCATGCCATTATTGTTAAGACTAATTTTCCAATTAAGAATTGTTAGGGGTAGATTTTCCTGTAATCAGTGATCCTCAATTGCTGTCGGGTTTAAGGATCCTTAATTCTGTCTGAATTAGTGATCCTCAGAGAGTATTGTAGGATCAGGATCCAGGATCATCATAGTGATCCTTACACTAACGATTGTCTATTTTGAATATGGAATTGTTTTGCAGGAGTACGTGCTTGGACTTAGTCATGGCGATATTCCTGGAGCATATTCTCTTTTATTCCGCACGTGCTTGACCATGGTGAACGTTATGGAGATCGTGGGGAGAGGGCATGAATTGCGGATAGTTAGTTATTTAGATATTTACTAAATTAAAAAGCGGATAGCGAGCTAGATCAGAACATTTGGCTATTTTTGGCTACAAACACACACTCGTACTGCTCTCATCAGTTAACAACACTTTGCTCGACGATTACACATCATTGTTACACATTTCACTCTAGTGATCCTTGTAACTAGCTTGCTATCATCCGAAGTTGTAACACACATTTTATTTAATTTAAGTTGGTGATCGGTAGTTTCATCACCAGAGGTTTTTTATGCCGGAGATCAACTCTTGATCAAGGGCTTTTTCCTCGTATAAATCATTGTGTCACTTGTTCATTACATTTCTGGGTGATCCTTAATATTGTTCATTGATTCAAGCATCACACCTCAGATCTAAAGATTTGGTTGCATTATCTTAGCTTGATTTTTGACCAAAACAGTTTGGCGCCGACCGTGGGGCAATTGGTGCTTCATTTTTGAGAAACTTCGTTCATTTCGGTTATTCCGGTTCATCACATTCAACCAGATGGCTTCTCAGGGAAAAACCACTTCAAGTGCAATGTTTGCGGTCAATTCATCCCAAGGCGTTCCACCTTTGCCTCCACCACCTTCTGGATCCCAGAAGAATGCTGAAAAGAAACGGACTCCTATTTTCTCAAAACCCCCAACTTCTTCTGCATCTTATACTCCTACTACTAGTGACCTTTTTACTTTAATTTTGCAGATGAAGGATCACATACAGCAGCAGGATAAGACTGACGAAAGGATTCTCAGAGAAATTGGTGATATCAAGAAACAGAAGAGATTGGCAGAGGATCATTCCCCATTGATGCCCAGATCTTTGAATTTCGACACTCCGGCCATAACCTCTCAGCATTCTACAGCTCCAGACATCCAATACTTGGGTGGAACAAGAGGAATGCACTACGGATCCTCAACAGTGTCTCAGGCTCTAGGATCCCATTTTCAACCAGCAGGATCCTTCTCTCAGCATCAAGGATCCTTCGTTAGCTCAGGAGGATACATGGGGATGCAGCAGGTTCCAGGATCCTCTCAGGTTCCAGGATCCTCTCAGGTTCAAGTATCCTCTCAGGTTCAAGGATCCTCTCAGGTTCAAGGACCCTTTCAGGTTCAAGGATCCTCCTTTCAGCCTCAAGGATCCTCTTAGGTTTTCGGATCCATGGAATATCCTCCAAGACCCCCGTTCACAATGCATCAAGGATCCAATGTTTCCCAGGATCAAGGATCCTTAAGAAGTTTGCAACCGGGAAGTTCTGATGTCCATTAGGGAGACTTCATTCCAATGCAAACCATTGCTTCTTCTGGTCCTTCAATCATACCTGAGTCTCGACAATATGGATTCACATCCGGGATTCCGAGCTTGAATCCGCCGGGAGGTAACACTTTCAATAATTCTTATACCACTAACCATGGCCTTATGCAGGATGCATGTATCAATCAAGCTATGGCTAGGGAGTTACAAAATCTTAAGGATATAATATCCAGTGTTCCAGGGGTGGTTAAGCCTATTCCTGAAATTGCAGATGGGAGCCATAAGATATCTCGTTTTGCACCACCTATTTGTGATGCTGAGATACCCAAAAGGTTCCAGATACCAACCATGAAGTTATATGATGGCTCCACAGATCCTGAAGAACACATAACTCAATACAGAGAAAGGATGGAGATTAACCCCATCCCAGAGAGGTTAAAGGAGCATGTCTATGCAAGGGATTTGGATCCACAATCACAGGATCAGCTCTTAAATGGCTGCTAAGTCTTCCCCCCTACTCTATTACTTCATTTGCTAATCTAGTTAACCTGTTTAATAACCAATTTTCTTGTAGTAGAAAGTTTGAACGATTAACTAGTGATTTGTATAGGGTAACTCAAGGTCAAAATGAAACACCTAGAGATTATATCACTAAGTTTAGTAAGGAATCCTTAGATATCCCTAACCTGGATATAGCTACGGCTGTAGAAGCCTTTAAAATGGGTTTACTTAGGGATTCGTTATTCTATGATGATCTTGTTATGACCCCATGCAGGAATCTCGATGAAGTAAGAACCATAGCCCTTAGGTTCATCCGATTGGAGGATGATAAAAGGATCCAGGAGAGACTAGCAGGATCCTCAAAACAGGAAAAGCAAGGATCCTCTTTCAAGAACAACAAGTTCAAATCCTACAACAAGTCTGATAAACAGAATGTGCATGCAGTAGAACAGGAAGAGGATGATGAGGATTATCCTCCAATATCTGAATACTATTTTTCTATTGATAACAATGAACTGATTCTTGCAATGCAGAATTTAGGTGAGAAAGCTAGGTGGCCAAGAAAAAGTGATAAACCAGCTGCTACGAAAGACAAATCAAAATGGTGTGCTTATCACGAGGATTTTGGGCATCTCACTGAAGAGTGCATTGCACTAAGAAAAGAAATTGGTTACTTGTTAAGCAAGGGGCACTTAAAGGAACTTTTGGGACGAAAGAAATCAAGAACCCAGGATCCTGAAAGGATCCCAGAAAAAGCTCCAGCTCCTCCAGCAGATGCACAAGTTATAAACTTCATATCCGGAGGATCAGACATTTGTGGTACTTCCTTTTCAGCAGCCAAAATGTCACACCCCCAAAATCCACCTGCGGAGTATCACCGCTTGCGAGCGTGACTGACCAGGATCAAGCCACCAATCATATAGAACAATGTATAAAGTAAAAGTAATTGCAATTTAACCAAACCAATCCATATGAAAGGTGTCCCGAAACATGAATATGTTATCACTGTTTAGCGGAAGCGTATAAGTAAAACCCAAACACAGTAAAGTATGAAATGTCATAAAGTGTTTAACAAGACAATCACGATCCATGCTCCACAACGACCTGCTCCTCCCTGTGCAAGCTCCATGTATCTAACCACCTGCAAGGCATGTAACAGAGGATCAACAACTAGTTGAGCGAGTTCACGGTTTATAGTTCAGTAATTGTAATAGTATAGTAAGCCTTGTATTCGTTCATTAAGTCATGTATCGTATTAGTTCATATCGCGGCCCTCTAGGCATGTATGCGAAGATTAAGGAAAGTTCTCAAGTATTCTAGACTAGGTATGTTTGTATCGCGGCCACCCTGGCATGTATGCGAAGTTTAGAGTATAGTTCGCGGCCTTCCTAGGCATGTGTGCGAAGATTAGTCATAATATCGCGGCCAACCCTGGCGTGTGTGCAAAGATCAGTTCAATTTAGTACCATTAGTCTAGTTGTATCTTATCAATAACCCTTCCTCACCCGAGGACCATATAACTAAGTTCCATGTGCTAGGTAAACACAAATAAATAATCCAACCCATTCCCACCCTGGGAACCCATGCCTTGGCTGTGTGAACTCACCTTGGTTTGCTCGGTATGCTTAACTATGTGCTAGCAATTACTCAATCAAATCCTATAGTAAGCACGTATTCTTGATCAGTTCATGTTCGTAATGTTTCACATGCAATTAATACCACAGAGTATGTTCGACAGTTGATATCATGCATCATACGTCATTTAATCACATTCATACAATCCACGTTTCACATAAAGGCTTACTTCAATTTATTCAAACAATATTAACCACTAACGTGTCTAACGGCGTTTAACAGGTTTAACGAGGTTCCACACTTGACAAGATTTACGCACTAAACATAGAGAACATACGAAACAAAATCATTCAGAATTAATCAGAGTTATCATACACACATAACATACTGACATGCTTAATAGTTACATGATTAACGAAATTTCATGCATAACTTAACAGAATTAATAACTAACAGAGTTATTAATTAACAGGGTTATCAGTTGGGCCGAAAACACTTTAAAACTCAGGCTATGCATAACAACCTTAAAAGTCGGATAATAAATATCATACAAAAAGAACTCGGCCCCCTTATACATATGTTATAAAGTTCGGACATAATTCAGGGAACAAGGGGCCAAAAAAGTCGGACAAGGGGAGGGGCTCCCCCCCTTCACAAACTCGGACACCCCTCATGTCCTCACAAAGTCGGACTAGGGGTAATGGGCCAAAAACTCGGACCTTGTGTTGTTGTTAAAAGTCGGACAACAAATGGGGGGTTAAAACTCGGACTTGAACATGGGGGGGTGGGGGTTTAAAGGTCGGACAAGCTTGTCCTTGGTCAAGAGGTCGGACAAGAATGCCCCTTACAAAACTCGGACAGGCATTAACAAGTGATACTCGGACCACACATGAAGTATCAAAACTCAGACCCCCAATCTAGGGTTAAAGATCGGACAAGTATTCACTATGCAAAAGTCGGATCATTATAAAAGTCTGATTGTTTCAACCTTTAACAAAAGTCGGACTAGTTTGCCATTACAAAAATTCGGACAAGTATGCTTAATATCAAAACTCAGACACGTGATTTCCAGAACTAGTTTACAGAATCGATTGAAACAGTTACGTTCTAGCATAGCATTCATATGATCAAAAACCCTAATTACATTGTATCAGTCTAGCATCAATCCAATTATCCAATCAATCATGTATTCTTAATCACCAGGCAATCGATTAAACGACTATTCAATATCATTATCATCATAATCAGAATCCAATCAATAATCACATAGAGTATCATATGAAGAACTAGGGTTTTACCAAGAATCACAAGAATCAAGAATTGATAATAATCAAGCAATCAATAAACAATTACCTTGTACTGATTCTAGAGAAAATGTGGAATGAAGGGTGATGAATATCTTGAGCCAAATGATGATGGTGATGATTGCCAGAGAGAGCCAAAGAAAATGAAAGTAAGTGCTTTGTTTTGTGTAATGATTAGTGAAAAGGGATTAGGGTTAAGTATCACTAGGATTTCACTAATTACTCTCTACATCCTCAAGTATTAACTTTTACATAAGTACACCATCTCAAAATAATTCACAGTTTCACCACCAAGTTCACACATTTGACAAATCTTTCACAATTAACACATAACCATGCACAATCACACAATACACTTTATTGTATTAAAACGTATACAGTTTCATAGCAACCAATTGTGCAAATAAATAACTAACAAACAATGAACGTGCAATAAATGCGGAATTGGAATCTTGGAAACTCGAGTTGTCACATTATCCCCAACTTGAAAGAAATTTCGTCCCGAAATTTAGCATGCGGTTACTGAGGAAGCTAGGTGAGTTGTGTCGTTTACTGGTTTTCCTGGGGTGTCACATCATCCCCCCGTTGATTTGGAATTTCGTCCCGAAAATTCTGCAGTAGTAGCTTCAGCCTCAGCAGTGGTTGCACGGTTTCCGAATAACTGGGGATACTTGAGTTCCATTTGATCTTCTCGTTCCCAGGTATACTCTGGGCCACGATGGGAGTTCCAACGAACTCGCACAAAAGGTATTCTAGTGTTCTTGAGGTCCTTGACATCCCGGTCCGTGATTTCAACTGGTTCCTCGACGAACTGCAATCGCTCGTCGATAGTGAGTTCCTTGAAAGGAACTATGAGGGTCTCATCTGACAGACACTTCTTCAGATTCGACACATGGAATATGTTGTGAACTGCACCAAGTTAAGCTGGTATGTTTAGTCTGTAGGCTACTTTGCCTATTCTTTCAGTGATTTCGAATGGTCCAACGTACCTGGATTGAGCTTGCCTCGTTTACCAAAACGAACCACACCCTTCCAGGGTGAGACTTTGAGTAAAACCCGGTCCATGACCTGAAATTCCAATGGCTTCCTACGCTTATCCGCGTAGCTTTTCTGACGGTCGCGAGCTGCCGCCATGCGTTGTCGTATTTGTGCGATCTTTTCCGTGGCGTCCACTACAATCTCTGGACCCGTGATCTGACTATCCCCAACCTCTGCCCAACAGAGAGGTGACCGGCATTTACGCCCGTACAATGCCTCAAATGAAGCGGCTTGAATGCTGGTGTGATAGCTGTTATTATACGAAAACTCCACCAAAGGGAGATGCTTTTCCCAGCCGTTGCCGAAGTCGATAACGCAAGCCTGAAGCATGTCTTCGAGAGTCTGGATCGTGCGCTCAGACTGCCCATCCGTCTGAGGATGATATGTTGTGCTCATGTCTAATCGTGAGCCAAAAGATTTGTGCATCGCTTGCCATAGCTCTGACGTGAATCGTGCATCCCGATCCGAAATGATGGAGGTGGGCACCCCGTGCCTTGAGACTACTTCTTTCAAGTATATGTCTGCTAATGTGGAAAACTTGTCTGTTTCTTTGATAGCCAAGAAATGAGCAGACTTTGTGAGTCGATCAACGATCACCCAAATAGTATCATTCCCGCGCTGGGATCTAGGCAGGCCAGTAACAAAATCCATGGAAATTTCTTCCCATTTCCACTGTGGTATCCTGGGTTGCTGAAGTAGGCCTGAGGGTTTCTGGTACTCTGTCTTGACTCTTGCACAAGTCAAACATTTGCTGACGTAAGTTGCAATGTGGGCCTTCATGCTAGGCCACCAGTATGTAGTTCTGATGTCGTGATACATTTTATCCGAACCTGGATGTACCGAGTAGCAAGACTTGTGAGCTTCATCCATCACAAGTTCTCGTAAACCGCCATATAGTGGGACCCAAATGCGTCCTGTTACATAGTAGGCGCCGTCTTCCCTTTGTTCTAATCGTTGCCTTGAGCCGCGTAAGGCTTCAGCCTTGACGTTTTCTGGTTTCAATGCTTCTACCTGAGCATCTCGTATTTGTGCAGGAAGATCAGACTGAATAGTAAGCTGCAAGGCTCGTACACGCCTAGGTAGAGTGTCTTTTCGACTGAGGGCGTCAGCCACAACATTGGCTTTGCCTGGATGGTACTTGATGGCGCATTCGTAATCATTAAGTAACTCGACCCATCATCGTTGACGCATGTTCAATTCCTTCTGCTTGAAGATATGCTCGAGACTCCTGTGATCGGTGTAGATAGTGCACTTGGTACCGTACAGGTAGTGTCGCCATATCTTGAGCGCGAAAACAACAGCTCCCAGCTCTAAATCATGCGTCGTGTAGTTCCGTTCATGAACTTTGAGTTGACGAGAAGCGTAGGCAATAACTTTATCCCGTTGCATCAATACACAACCAAGCCCCTATATCGATGCGTCACAATAGACGACAAAATCATCCGTGCCCTCTGGCAATGAGAGAATAGGTGCGCTGCATAGTCTATCCTTCAGGTACTGAAAAGCCGGTTCTTGTGTATTACCCCATCGATAGGTAACACCTTTCTGTGTCAACATTGTAAGCGGCTGTGCAATCTTTGAGAAGTCTTTAATAAATCGCCTGTAATACCCCGCCAAACCCAAGAATTGGCGTATTTCCGTTGGTGTACGCGGTGCAGGCCAGTTCCGTATCGAATCTACCTTGGATGGATCGACATGAATCCCATCCCTGTTCACCACATGGCCTAAGAAGTGGACTTCACGAAGCCAGAAGTCGCATTTTGAAAACTTGGCGTACAGTTGTTCTTTTCGAAGAAGTTCCAAGATAAGACGTAAGTGCTGCTCGTGTTCCTCCTGACTCTTGGAGTAGATCAGAATGTCGTCGATGAAGACAATGACGAACTTGTCAAGATAGGGTTTGCACACCATGTTCATAAGATCCATGAAGACTGCAAGCGCGTTCGTAAGCCCAAATGGCATGACTAGAAACTCATAGTGACCGTAGCGAGTTCTGAATGCTGTCTTGGAGATGTCCTCATCCCGGACTCTCAGCTGATGATAACCAGACCTTAGATCAATCTTGGAGTAGTAACTCGACCCTTGCAACTGGTCGAATAAGTCGTCGATGCGAGGAAGAGGATAATGGTTCTTCACTGTGACCTTGTTCAGTTCGCGGTAATCAATGCACATTCTGAAAGTGCCATCCTTCTTTTTCATGAATAGTACTGGAGCTCCCCAAGGCGAAGAGCTTGGACAAATGAAGCTTTTATCCAAGAGCTCTTGTAGTTGCTTTGAAAGTTCTTCCAGTTCAGTCGGAGCTAAACGATACGGCGCGCGAGCTATAGGTGCTGCTCCTGGAGCTAGCTCGACTTGAAACTCGACCTGGCGATGAGGCCGTAGACCAGGTAAATCTTCAGGAAACACTTGAGGAAAATCGCGTACAACTGGGATATCCTCTATTCTTTTCTCTTTCGTCGATGCATCAGTAACTAATGCCAAAATGGCAGTGTGCCCCTATTGTAAACACTTTTGGGCCTTCAGGAAGGAGATGATGCCAACCACAGCACCACTCTTGTCGCCTTGAACTTCGAGAGGTTCTTTCCCTGAACGAGGAATACGAATAATCTTCTCCTTACATAAGATCTCTGCTTGCTGCTTGGATAACCAATCCATGCCGATGATGATGTCAAAACTACCCAGAACTATAGGAATGAGGTCGATGGAGAAAGTCTGACCAGCGAGGATAAGAGTACAACCCTGAACTATGTGTGTTGCTTCTAGACTTTTACCATTAGCTAATTCTACAACATGTTTGGTGTTTAGGGGAGTTGGTGCACGTTTTAACATTTGGCTAACTTTCAAAGACACATAACTTGTATCCGCACCCGAATCAAACAATACAGTAACATAAAAGTCGTCGAGAAGAAACTTACCCATAACTACGTTGGGATCATTTCTGGCATCACCCTGCCCCAACACAAATGCACGACCCCTTGCTTCATTGCCGTTGTTGTTGTTGTTTCCCCCGTTGTTGTTGTTCCCATTGCCCTGATTGTTGTTGCGATTATGGTTCTGGTTTAACTGGGGGCAATCACGCTTGAAATGACCTTCAGCCCCACACTGAAAACATCCCCTGTTGCCACGCTGTTGCTGCTGCTGATGCTGGTTCTGTGGAGCTGGTGGTGGGTGTTGCTGATTCTGATTTGCAGGTCGCGAACTCCTGCAGTCTTTAGCTTCATGCCCTAACTTGAGGCATCTCTGAAAACGTTCTTTGCGACACCGTCCACTGTGCTGTCTGTTGCACTTATTACATAGTGGGTGAATTCCCCGATATCCACCCTACCCCTGATTGCCTGAAGAGTGCTGACTGGGACTCTGATAACTGTCAGTCTTGCGCTGCTGAACCTGTGACTGAACTGAAGCTGATCCCCTGCTGGAATCCCCATCCCATTTTCTTTTGTTGTCAATGGGAGTAGCAGAAATAGTAACAGCAGTAGTGGTAGCACTGATGCGTTTTGGCAGCTTGTTCTGCTCTACTGCCTGATCCGTAATACGATGAGCAAGGCGCTGAATAGCCTGGATGTTGTCAAGATTAGCCGATGTCACATGGCTCTGGATTTCTGGCGCTAACCCCTTGAGATACAGCTCAATGCGCTTGATTGGAGGGTCCACCATAGTTGGACACAGCACGGCCAGCTCGTTCGACCGTTTAGTATAAGCTTCGATCTCTGACCCAGTCATTTTCAAATGGTAGAACTCATCTTCCAACTTGTGAATATCTTCCCGTGTGCAGTATTCCCTTTTGATCAATTCCTTGAAATCATTCCAAGGGGTGGCGTTAGCAGCTGCCAACCCTAGGATCTATACTTGCGCGTTCCACCAAGTTAGCGCAATTCCTTCCAAAGTACCAGTGGCGTACTTGACCCTGCGAGCCTCAGGGCATTCACACATTTCGAACACAGATTCTAGCTTCTCAAACCAATGGAGGAGTCCCACTGCCCCCTCGGTGCCACTGAATGTGCTTGGACGACAGTCCATGAAGTTCTTGAACGTACAAACAGGCTGATGAGCGTGTTGACCTAATGTGTAAGAACAGAACGAGGTTAAACATAAGAGTTGTTTAGGAACGTAGGATCTAAAGATCCTAGGATGAGTTACGACTGCAGGGTATACCTCCTGCGTTTGCAGCTGCAAGTGCCGCAGCTACTCGTTCATTGATAAGTGCCGTCAACTGGTCTTGAGTCATGTTCACACGTCCAGACATGATCTTCATAGTAAAAGTAGAATAAGTGAGAATGGTTCGCGAGTAGTGTGATGACAGAAAAGTGTAAGCACACAAGTGTTCTCAAGCAATAACAAATAGTGAGCAATGTAATTTAAGCATACTACGAGCAAAGTTCTATGCAATTCTAGCATGTAGGCAATAAACGTAAACCTTATTACCTAGGATGTTGAGTCTTGCACGTGGAGCGAAGCGTCGTTGTGGATCGTTGAGAGCACTGTACTGGTTATAGTCTGGTTTTAATAAAAACGTTTTCCCATATTAAAACCAAGTTCCCTATAACCAATGGCTCTGATACCAATCTGTCACACCCCCAAAATCCACCTGCGGAGTATCACCGCATGGGAGCGTGACTGACCAGGATCAAGCCACCAATCATATAGAACAATGTATAAAGTAAACGTAATTGCAATTTAACCAAACCAATCCATATGAAAGGTGTCCCGAAACATAAATATGTTATCACTGTTTAGCGGAAGCGTATAAGTAAAACCCAAACATAGTAAAGTATGAAATTTCATAAAGTGTTTAACAAGACAATCACGATCCATGCTCCACAACGACCTGCTCCTCCCTGTGCAAGCTCCATGTATCTAACGACCTGCAAGGCATGTAACAGAGGATTAACAACTAGTTGAGCGAGTTCACGGTTTATAGTTCAGTAATTGTAATAGTATAGTAAGCCTTGTATTCGTTCATTAAGTCATGTATCGTATTAGTTCGTATCGCGGCCCTCTAGGCATGTATGCGAAGATTAAGGAAAGTTCTCAAGTATTCTAGACTAGGTATGTTCGTATCGCGGCCACCCTAGCATGTATGCGAAGTTTAGAGTATAGTTTGCGGCCTTCCTAGGCATGTGTGCGGAGATTAGTCATAATATCGCGGCCAACCCTGGCGTGTATGCGAAGATCAGTTCAATTTAGTACCATTAGTCTAGTTGTATCTTATCAATAACCCTTCCTCACCCGAGAACCATATAACTAAGTTCCATGTGCTAGGTAAACACAAATAAATAATCCAACCCATTCCCACCCTGGGAACCCATGCCTTGGCTGTGTGAACTCACCTTGGTTTGCTCGGTATGCTTAACTATGTGCTAGCAATTACTCAATCAAATCCTATAGTAAGCACGTATTCTTGATCAGTTCATGTTCGTAATGTTTCACATGCAATTAATACCACAGAGTATGTTCGACAGTTGATATCATGCATCATACGTCAGTTAATCACATTCATACAATCCACGTTTCACATAAAGGCTTACTTCAATTTATTCGAACAATATTAACCACTAAGGTGTCTAACGGCGTTTAACAGGTTTAACGAGGTTCCACACTTGACAAGATTTACGCACTAAGCATAGAGAACATACGAAACAGAATCATTCAGAATTAATCAGAGTTATCATACACACATAACATACTGACATGCTTAATAGTTACATGATTAACGAAATTTCATGCATAACTTAACAGAATTAATAACTAACAGAGTTATTAATTAACAGGGTTATCAGTTGGGCCGAAAACACTTTAAAACTCAGGCTATGCATAACAACCTTAAAAGTCGGATAATAAATATCATACAAAAAGAACTCGGGCCCCCTTATACATATGTTATAAATTTCGGACATAATTCAGGGAACAAGCGGCCAAAAAAGTCGGACAAGGGGAGGGGCTCCCCCCCTTCACAAACTCGGACACCCCTCATGTCCTCACAAAGTCGGACTAGGGGTAATGGGCCAAAAACTCGGACCTTGTGTTGTTGGTAAAAGTCGGAAAACAAATGGGGGGTTAAAACTCGGACTTGAACATGGGGGGGTGGGGGTTTAAAGGTCGGGCAAGCTTGTCCTTGGTCAAGAAGTCGGACAAGAATGCCCCTTACAAAACTCGGACAGGCATTAACAAGTGATACTCGGACCACACATGAAGTATCAAAACTCGGACCCCCAATCTAGGGTTAAAGATCGGACAAGTATTCACTATGCAAAAGTCGGATCATTAAAAAAGTCTGATTGTTTCAACCTTTAACAAAAGTCGGACTAGTTTGCCATTACAAAAATTCGGACAAGTATGCTTAATATCAAAACTCAGACACGTGATTTCCAGAACTAGTTTACAGAATTGATTGAAACAGTTACATTCTAGCATAGCATTCATATGATC
Source organism: Helianthus annuus (assembly GCF_002127325.2). Taxonomy (NCBI): domain Eukaryota; kingdom Viridiplantae; phylum Streptophyta; class Magnoliopsida; order Asterales; family Asteraceae; genus Helianthus; species Helianthus annuus. The sequence continues at coordinate 71,649,822 of NC_035435.2, read as the reverse complement.
AAAAACCCTAATTACATTGTATCAGTCTAGCATCAATCCAATTATCCAATCAATCATGTATTCTTAATCACCAGGCAATCGATTAAACGACTATTCAATATCATTATCATCATAATCAGAATCCAATCAATAATCACAGAGAGTATCATATGAAGAACTAGGGTTTTACCAAGAATCACAAGAATCAAGAATTGATAATAATCAAGCAATCAATAAACAATTACCTTGTACTGATTCTAGAGAAAATGTGGAATCAAGGGTGATGAATATCTTGAGCCAATGATGATGGTGATGATTGCCAGAGAGAGCCAAAGAAAATGAAAGTACGTGCTTTGTTTTGTGTAATGATTAGTGAAATGGGATTAGGGTTAAGTATCACTAGGATTTCACTAATTACTCTCTACATCCTCAAGTATTAACTTTTACATAAGTACACCATCTCAAAATAATTCACAGTTTCACCACCAAGTTCACACATTTGACAAATCTTTCATAATTAACACATAACCATGCACAATCACACAATACACTTTATTGTATTAAAACGTATACAGTTTCATAGCAACCAATTGTGCAAATAAATAACTAACAAACAATGAACGTGCAATAAATGCGGAATTGGAATCTTGGAAACTCGAGTTGTCACATTATCCCCAACTTGAAAGAAATTTCGTCCCGAAATTTAGCATGCGGTTACTGAGGAAGCTAGGTGAGGTGTGTCGTTTACTGGTTTTCCTGGGGTGTCACATCACCCCCCCGTTGATTTGGAATTTCGTCCCGAAATTCTGCAGTAGTAGCTACAGCCTCAGCAGTGGTTGCACGGTTTCCGAATAACTGGGGATACTTGAGTTCCATTTGATCTTCTCGTTCCCAGGTATACTCTGGGCCACGACGGGAGTTCCAACGAACTCGTACAAGAGGTATTCTAGTGTTCTTGAGGACCTTGACATCCCGGTCCGTGATTTCAACTGGTTCCTCGACGAACTGCAACCGCTCGTCGATAGTGAGTTCCTTGAAAGGAACTATGAGGGTCTCATCTGACAGACACTTCTTCAGATTCGACACATGGAATACGTTGTGAACTGCACCGAGTTCAGCTGGTAGGTTTAGTCTGTAGGCTACTTTGCCTATTCTTTCAGTGATTTCGAATGGTCCAACGTACTGTGGATTGAGCTTGCCTCGTTTATCAAAACGAACCACACCCTTCCAGGGTGAGACTTTGAGTAAAACCCGGTCCCTGACCTGAAATTCCAATGGCTTCCTACGCTTATCCGCATAGCTTTTCTGACGGTCGCGAGCTGCCGCCATGCGTTGTCGTATTTGTGCGATCTTTTCCGTGGCGTCCACTACAATCTCTGGACCCGTGATCTGACTATCCCCCACCTCTGCCCAACAGAGAGGTGACCGGCATTTACGCCCGTACAATGCCTCAAATGGAGCGGCTTGAATGCTGGTGTGATAGCTGTTATTATACGAAAACTCCACCAAAGGGAGATGCTTTTCCTAGCCGTTGCCGAAGTCGATAATGCAAGCCCGAAGCATGTCTTCGAGAGTCTGGATCGTGCGCTCAGACTGCCCATCCGTCTGAGGATGATATGCTGTGCTCATGTCTAATCGTGAGCCAAAAGATTTGTGCATCGCTTGCCATAGCTCTGACGTGAATCGTGCATCCCGATCCGAAATGATGGAGGTGGGCACCCTGTGCCTTGAGACTACTTCTTTCAAGTATATGTCTGCTAATGTGGAAAACTTGTCTGTTTCTTTGATAGCCAAGAAATGAGCAGACTTTGTGAGTCGATCAACGATCACCCAAATAGTATCATTCCCGTGCTGGGATCTAGGCAGGCCAGTAACAAAATCAATGGAAATTTCTTCCCATTTCCACTGTGGTATCCTGGGTTGCTGAAGTAGGCCTGAGGGTTTTGGTACTCTGTCTTGACTCTCGCACAAGTCAAACATTTGCCGACGTAAGTTGCAATGTGGGCCTTCATGCTAGGCCACCAGTAAGTAGTTCTGATGTCGTGATACATTTTATCCGAACCTGGATGTACCGAGTAGCGAGACTTGTGAGCTTCATCCATCACAAGTTCTTGTAAACCGCCATATAGTGGGACCCAAATGCGTCCTGTTACATAGTAGGCGCCGTCTTCCGTTTGTTCTAATCGTTGCCTTGAGCCATGTAAGGCTTCAGCCTTGACGTTTCCTGGTTTCAATGCTTCTACCTGAGCATCTCGTATTTGTGCAGGAAGATCAGACTGAATAGTAAGTTGCAAGGCTCGTACACGCCTAGGTAGAGTGTCTTTTCGACTGAGGGCGTCAGCCACAACATTGGCTTTGCCTGGATGGTACTTGATGGCGCATTCGTAATCATTAAGTAACTCGACCCATCGTCGTTGATGCATGTTCAATTCCTTCTGCTTGAAGATATGCTCGAGACTCCTGTGATCGGTGTAGATAGTGCACTTGGTACCGTACAGGTAGTGCCGCCATATCTTGAGCGCGAAAACAACAGCTCCCAGCTCTAAATCGTGCGTCGTGTAGTTCCGTTCATGAACTTTGAGTTGACGAGAAGCGTAGGCAATAACTTTATCCCGTTGCATCAATACACAACCAAGCCCCTGTATCGATGCGTCACAATAGACCACAAAATCATCCGTGCCCTCTGGCAATGAGAGAAAAGGTGCGCTGCATAGTCTATCCTTCAGGTACTGAAAAGCCGTTTCTTGTGTATTACCCCATTGATAGGTAACACCTTTCTGTGTCAACATTGTAAGCGGCTGTGCAATCTTTGAGAAGTCTTTAATAAATCGCCTGTAATACCCCACCAAACCCAAGAATTGGCGTATTTCCGTTGGTGTACGCGGTGCAGGCCAGTTCCGTATCGAATCTACCTTGGATGGATCGACATGAATCCCATCCCTGTTCACCACATGGCCTAAGAAGTGGACTTCACGAAGCCAGAAGTCGCATTTTGAAAACTTGGCGTACAGTTGTTCTTTTCGAAGAAGTTCCAAGATAAGACGTAAGTGCTGCTCGTGTTCCTCCTGACTCTTGGAGTAGACAGAATGTCGTCGATGAAGACAATGACGAACTTGTGAAGATAGGGTTTGCACACCATGTTCATAAGATCCATGAAGACTGCAGGCGCGTTCGTAAGCCCAAATGGCATGACTAGAAACTCGTAGTGACCGTAGCGAGTTCTGAATGCTGTCTTGGAGACGTCCTCATCCCGGACTCTCAGCTGATGATAACCAGACCTTAGATCAATCTTGGAGTAGTAACTCGACCCTTGCAACTGGTCGAATAAGTCGTCGATGCGAGGAAGATGATAACGGTTCTTCACTGTGACCTTGTTCAGTTCGCGGTAATCAATGCAAATTCTGAAAGTGCCATCCTTCTTTTTCACGAATAGTACTGGAGCTCCCCAAGGCGAAGAGCTTGGACGAATGACGCCTTTATCCAAGAGCTCTTGTAGTTGCTTTGAAAGTTCTTCCAGTTCAGTCGGAGCTAAACGATACGGCGCGCGAGCTATAGGTGCTGCTCCTGGAGCTAGCTCGACTTGAAACTCGACCTGGCGATGAGGCGGTAGACCAGGTAAATCTTCAGGAAACACTTGAGGAAAATCGCGTACAACTGGGATATCCTCTATTCTTTTCTCTTTCGTCGATGCATCAGTAACTAATGCCAAAATGGCAGTGTGCCCCTTTTGTAAACACTTTTGGGCCTTCAGGAAGGAGATGATGCCAACCACAGCACCACTCTTGTCGCCTTGAACTTCGAGAGGTTCTTTCCCCGAACGAGGAATAAGAATAATCTTCTCCTTACATAAGATCTCTGCTTGCTGCTTGGATAACCAATCCATGCCGATGACGATGTCAAAACTACCCATCCACTTATCATCAATGTGGGAAGCTTCCTAGTCCATGGGGGGTGGTGAAAATTGAGAGCGATCAGCAAGAGGCTAAGAACTGCTACACTTCATCAATGAAACCAGCCTCAAGGCCTAGAGAGCAATAGCAATTAAAGTATCCTCCAAGGGATGTCTTGGAGGCAAGAGAGCAGGATGTGTAAGAAATCCTTATGGATCCTCATGATCCTGAGTCTAAGATTTACATAGGATCAGGGATCCTTGGCGAAATAGAAGAGGATTTGGTATCCTTCCTCAAGAGAAGAAAATCTACCTTTGCATGGAAACACGAAGATATGACAGGTATATCTAAGGATATAATCACTCATAAACTTGGCATTGACAGGTCATTCAAACCAATCCATCAGAAGAGGAGGAAGTTTGCACCAGAAAGAAATGCCATTATCCAGGAGGAGGTAGAAAAATTACCCCGAGTAGGTATGATAAGAGAGGTATGTGTCAACTTTACTGATTTAAATAAGGCATGTCCCAATGATCCTTTCCCATTACCCCACATTGACTCCATGGTGGATGCTACCGCGGGTCATGAACTGTTAACTTTTATGGATGCTTCATCTGGATTTCAACAAATTCAAATGGAACAATCTGATCAAGAGGATACAGCCTTTACAACCCCAACTGGTATTTATTGTTATATTGCTATGCCATATGGACTAAGAAATGCAGGTGCTACTTATCAAAGGCTAGTCAATATGATGTTCAAGGATCAAATTGGCACACTATGGAAGTCTATATAGATGACATGGTGGTTAAGTCTAAAAAAGCTGAGGATCACCTTAAAGACTTGGAGGAAGCATTCAATATCCTTGATAAATTTAATATGAAACTAAATCCTTCCAAGTGTCACTTTGGTGTTAAAACAGGTAAATTCCTAGGCTATATGGTGACTAAGAGGGGCATTGAAGCAAGTCTAGAGCAAATTAAGGCTATTGTGAACATTAAATCACCCGCCAATGCTAAGGATGTGCATAGATTAACAGGCAGGATCGCAGCCTTAAACAGATTCATATCTAAATCCTCGGAAAAATGCAAGGAATTCTATGACATCCTGAGGAAAAACAAGAAATTTGAATGGACTGAGAAGCATGAAAGTGCCCTCAAAGCTCTTAAGGATTACCTATCCTCAGCCCCCGCTTTGATGAAACCAGGAAAGGGGGATATATTATCCTTATTGTTTTGGTCAAAAATCACACAAGGATAATGCAACCAAACTCTTTGTAAACGGGGAATGATGCTTGGTTTGATGAACAAAGATAAGGATCACTATAATGAAAATTGCACAAGTGACACAAGGATTTATACGAGGAAAAAGCCCTTGATCAATGAATGATCTCCGGCATAAAAAACCTCGGGTGATGGAAACTACCGATCACCAAACTTCAATATAACAAACAATGTTTACAACTTCGGATGGTAACGAGCTAGGTACAAGGATCACTATAGTATCGTATGCTAAAGCGTGTGAGAAATGTGTTGTGTCTTCCGAATGTTCAAGAGTGCCATTTATACAAGTGTGTGTGGTCGTATTTTAGGTAAATCACCTAACTACTAGCTCGTTACCCCTTTAGAAATAGAAGTAAATTTAGCCTAATTAATTGCCCTTGAATTGTGCTGAGTTTCCATATTCTCCATAACGTCCATCTTTGATTATGCATGTGCAAAATTAGCGTGACAGATTCCTTGTTTATGTTGCTAAGACCAAGTCCAACTCGTAATTCCTGCAAAACAACATTAAATCCAAAGAGAACAATCGTTAGTATGAGGATCCTTAGGATGATCCATGATCCTGATCCTGGAGCTCCTCTGAGGATCACTATCTGCCAAAGAAACAAGGATCACTTGTTAGGATACCAAGTAAGGATCATAGGTCATAAAGATCCAGCCCTAACAATTGCCCCCAAAATATAAGGAGTGTTTATCTAATATAAACGAGTTATATTTTGCCGGTCTTATCCATAACTAACTCAACGGATATATAGCCGTTAAGATGGAACTATCCGTTGCGATCTGACGTCATAGAAGTGACAGCCCTGCACAATCATGATTATAAATAGAGATAGGGATAGGATCGTTTGCATTTAAATTCAGGAACTCTTCCCTTTATAACCGCGATCAGAGGATTGAACAGGTATTCCCCTTTATCTTCTTCTTGCTTGCTCTGTTTCTCTTTTTCTTTCCGTCGTTCTGTAAAAGATGTTGCTCCGGAATTCCCCCTGCAAGGATCCTAAGAAGAACAGCCCCTTAAAGGGTCACGGGATCATCAAAGATTCCTCCACCGAGAGGTGTTGTTTTACCGAACCTCAAATCGACAAAATCCGTCATTGCTTTCCGGTGAACACCCTTTTCAAGTCTTTTAGCCCTACCGCTTTGAGTGATTTCACCTCTGAGACTTGGGTAGCTTTCCCGGTCACTCCTTTTATGATAGGATACTCGTATCCTTTCCCTCAGTTCACTCAATCCTTTTTCTCCCTTACCGGCATTTGCTATATCCAGGCTATGCCGATGATCTGGAGGGTGTTATACACCCTTGAGAGGATCATTGAACAAGAGGGGATTGACCTTGGCATGGCGGAGTTGGCTGAGATGTATGATCTTACCACTTTTGGATCCCACCGGTACTTGTTAAAGCGAAAAGCTGGAGAGGATCACCCTGTTTTCAAAGTGACCAAAAATGACACGAACTGGAAGCGACGATTCTTTTTTGTTAGGAGAGATTCCATCCCTAATGGGAAGGATTTGCCCAAGGAGTGGGCTACCCATGGTAGGATAGAGGATCCTGGAAGGATCACCATAGAACTTGTTCCTTAGGATAAGGATCACTAACATTTTCTTGTTTATTGTGCAGCTATATCCGTTGCTCATCTTAGGTTGACTCCTGCTGCAAAAGAGAGACTCTTGGCCTTTAAGAAGCTTGATCCGGAGATAAGAACTTTCCAGGTTGCCATCCAGGATTCTCAAGAAGTATCCTCTGCCTCTGTCACAATGTCAAGTAAGTATCCTCATTTAAAAAGTAATTCTATGTAGGATTTTCAAGTTTAATTAGAATACTTATCTTATTTTGGTTGTGTAGGTGCTGGGAAATCCTCTAAGTCTGCTTCAAAGTTTGGCATCGATGATCTTACAAATGTCAAATCCTCAAGGAAGAAGACTCCTGCTGCTAGCCCAACTACTTCAGCCCCTAAAGCACCTATCAGGGGTAAAGGAAAGAAGAGAAAGGCCTCTGAGGATTTACAAGGTCTGCCCCTGCTCCGCCAACAGTTCCTGGACTACTTCAACGAGGTAAGGATCACTGCCCCTGTTTGTGTATCCTGACAGTTTTAAGGATCACTTGTTTCTGATGTTATGCCTTGTTTTCCTTGCAGAAATTTGCTGAGATAGAGACTTATGTTGGTCACGTCGAGGATCAAGACCGCCAAATCACTGACCTCCAACAAATGGGTGTGCTGAAGGATCTTAAGATTGCTGATCTTGAGAAGGAGCTGCGGGCCACCAAGGATGATGCTGCCAAAATGCTGATCAACTTTGATTATGAGAAGCATGAGATCACCCAGGATGCCAAGGTCTCTGCTGCGATAGCCATGTATAAGATCCAGCTGCAGATGGCTACGGAGGCTCAGGATCCTGCCTTCGATAAGAGCACATGGGACGTAGAGGGCTGGAAGGCGAGGCTGGCAAAGCTTGATGATGATGAAGAGGCTGAGGAGATCCCGATGCTTGAGGGTGGAGAGGCTGGCAAGGATCATGCTGGAGAGGCAAGTGGAGCTGGTGGTGATGGTGCAGCGAAGGATTGAGCTGCAGGATTGGGCGATGAAGGAAACTTCTAGACATAGCCGGAGCCCAATTTTTTGTTTGGTGGGTGTTGATGTTTTAAAACAATTATGGTCTGTAACTCGAACAATAGTTTTAGGGTTAGGGATCAAGGATCCTTCAGACAATAGGTAGGATTACAAATGGTGGAGGGATCCTCTGTTTGGGGGATGAAGCCATTGTGATCCTGCCGCCTTTAAATTTCCTGCATGCTATGACCGCACAAAAAATGGACACCCTTTGCCAACCCATGTGGACGGGCCACGTTTTGCTGGTAGAAACGTGGGTTGGCAATTTTGACAACTTTGAAGGGTTTTAAACCTTTGTTAATAAGATAATTCTAATCTTTTTGGCTTATCTTGTGTTGTTATCCTTTTATTTTCCAATTGTTTTGATATATATTTTTCTGAGTGAGAAAAGCTTAACCAAATTATGTTTAAGAAGTTTAGGATACGATCCAGGATCAAGTATCCTATGGTTGAAAACTTCCAAAAAGTAATTCATTTTAAGGATCATAGGTCCAGTTGTCAAGGTCTAAGGGTTATTCAAATGAATAATGAATGAAATTAAAAATAGTTAAGGATCATACCTGAAGATCCTAGTTAGGATCCTAACCTTTAATCAGGATAACCATAAGGAAAACTTTAATGGATAATAAGGATTGAGGATCCTTAATTGTTTAACTTCGAAAACCTGAAAAATAGGATATAACTTGGGACTAAGCCAATATAAAAGATGAGTTAGTAACTGGGGACATGCCCAAAGGATAACTGGGGACAAGCCCAAAGGATCACTGGGGACAAGCCCGAAGGATAACTGGGGACAAGCCCAAATAACTGGGGTTGAACCCAAGGATCTGAGTTGCTTCTGAAGATTGTCGACATTATGCTAAGGATACCTGGACTTATCAGAACTCAAAATCTCGTGAGAGAAGGATGAAGGATACATGGTCCTTATCCTTAAATAAGAAGATATGTAAATAAGAGTTCAAGCTTAGGACATTACCAGAGTAAGGATCATTGATGCTTCAGGGATCCTAGAAGGATACTTCCAATGTAAGGATCACTCGTGCCAGAAGGATCCTGCTTACATGAAATATTTTTTCAAGTGGACAGCATTCCAGGCTCTTGGTAACAGATTACCTTCCATGGTAAGCAATCTATATGCCCCCTTTCCTGCTTCGGCTTCGATCAAATAAGGGCCTTCCCATTTTGGTGCCAATTTCTCATCAGCAGGATTGGTGGTATTTTGGAATGCTTTTCTCAATACCATATCCCCAACTTGGAATTTCCTTATCCTGACATTTTTGTTGTAAGCACCAGCTATTCTTTGTTGGTAGCTAGCCATCCTTATCCTAGCCAGATCCTGATTTCTTCAATAGTATCCAAGTCTTGAGCCAGGTTTGCATCATTCTCCTCAGGATCACGGGTACTTGTTCTAGCAGTTGGAACCATCATTTCTGTTGGGATCACCGATTCTGCCCCAAACACCAAAGAGAAGGGTGTTTGACCAGTAGCATTCTTGGGGGTTGTCCTATCAGCCCAAAGCACATAAGGCAATTCCTCTGCCCATTTCCCCTTCTTGGATCCAAGTTTCTTCTTCAGATTGTTGATGATGATCTTGTTGGATGATTCTGCTTGACCATTGGCTTGTGGGTGGACTGGTGTTGATGTTATCATCTTAATCCCCCAACTGTCACAAAAGTTAGTAGTCCTGCTCCCAATAAATTGGGAACCATTATCACATACAATTTCAGAAGGAATGCCAAATCTAGTTATAATGTTTCTCTTAATAAAGGATATAACTTCCTTCTCTCTGACTTGGGCAAAAGCTTCAGCCTCTATCCACTTGGAGAAGTAGTCAGTCATAGCAAGCATGAATACTTTTCCACCAGGTGCCTTAGGGAGCTTGCCAACTATATCCATCCCCCATCTCATAAATGGCCAAGAGGATGGTATAGGATGTAGAAATTCAGCTGGCTGATGAAGGATATTGCTGTGTCTTTGACAAGGATCACACTTCTTAGCATACTCCACAGCATCCCTTTTCATAGTTGGCCAGTAGTATCCTGTCCTCAAGATCCTTGAGAACAATGCCCTGCCCCCAGTGTGGTTTCCACAATCTCCTTCATGGAAGTCTTTTAACACTTCTTGAACTTCAGGATCCTCGATACATCTTAAATATGGTCCTGCAAGAGATCGCTTATATAGCATATTATTTAAGATTGTGAATTGAGATACCTTAATTCTGAAAGCCCCAGGATTTTCTCCCATAGGAATCTCTCCGTGTTGTAAGTATCTCATGATTGGTGAGATCCATGATCCTGAACAAGATTGAGTATCCTCACTAGGGATCATTGCAGGATCCTCTTCTATTTCCATGGCCACCTGATTTTCAATAGCAGGAGCCAGGATATGGATGATGGGGATACTTATATCCTCTGGGATCTTCAAAGATGATCCTAGATTGGCCAATGCATCAGCTCCTGTATTTTCCTCCCTTGGTACCTGTGTCAAACTGAAAGAAACAAAGGAGAGTGCCAATTCTTTGACTATCTCTAAATATTTGGTTAGTTTTACACCTTTAACAGTATAGGATCCATTAAAGTGATTAGTGATCAACAATGAATCCACGTATACCTCAAGATACCTGATCCCCATATGCTTAGCAATTTGCAAACCAGCAATTAAGGCTTCATATTCAGCCTCATTATTAGTGGCTTGGAACTCACAAGCTATGGAATGGGGTATTATGTCCCCCTGTGGCGATTTTAGTAGTATACCAAGCCCCGTGCCTTTAACATTTGAGGAACCGTCAGTATGTAGTATCCAAGGATCCTTAGTTTCATCCAGCTGCTGGACTTCCAATTCGGCTTCCTTTTGTAAATCACTACTGAAATCAGCCACAAAGTCTGCTAATGCTTGGGATTTGATGGCTGTTCTAGGCTCATATCTTATATCATGGGCACTAAGCTTTACTGCCCACTTAGCCATTCTTCCGGACATCTCTGGTTTCCTGAGGACATTCTTAATTGGAAAATTAGTTCTAACAACAATAACATGGGTTTCAAAATAATTTCTTAGTTTAGTAGATGCCATAATCAGTGCAAGAATAAGTTTTTCAAGGTGTGAATACCTGGATTCAGCATCAAGTAAACTCTTACTTACATAATAGACAGGATATTGTGTACCTTCATGATCCTTAACAAGGACTGCACTTACTGCTTTTGAGGATACCGCAAGGTATAAGTGTTAGGGCTGGATTTTTATGACTTATGATCCTTACATGTGATCCTAACCAGTGATCCTTGATTCTTTGGCAGATAGTGATCCTCAGAAGAGTTCCAGGATCAGGATCACGGACCGTCCTAGGGATCCTCATACTAACAGTTGTTCTCCTTGGATTTAATGTTATCTTGCAGGAATTTCGAGTAGGATCCGCTCTTAGCAACATAAACAAGGAACTCGTCACGACAACTTTGGCATATGCATAATCAAAGATGGATGTTGTGGACGATATGGAAACTCAGCATAATTTAAGGGCGATAATTTAGGCTAGATTTACTTCTATTCCTAAAGGGGTAACGAGCTAATAGTTAGGTTATTTACCTAAAATACGACCACTTACACTTGTATAAATAGCACTCTTCCACATTCGGAAGACACAACACATTTCTCACACGCTTTGACACACGATACTATAGTGATCCTTGTACTTAGCTCGTTACCATCTGAATTTGTAAAAATATTGTTTGTTCTATTGAAGCTTGGTGATCGGTAGTTGCCATCACCCGAGGTTTTTTATGCCGGAGATCATTCATTGATCAAGGGCTTTTTCCTCGTATAAATCCTTGTGTCACTTGCGTATTTTACATTTAAGTGATCCTTCACTTTGTTCATCATACCAAGCATCATTCCCCGTTTACATAAAGTTTGGTTGCATTATCTTTAAGTGATTTTTGACCAAAACAGTTTGGCGCCCACCGTGGGGCAATTGGTGCTTCATTCATAAGAAAGTTTTTCTGTTGGTGATCATTCCGGAAGTGTTGCATGGCTTCATCATTGAAGAATACATCCACAGTGATGTCTGCAGTCAATTCATCTAATGGCATTCCACCTTTGCCTCCACCACCAGCTGGATCTCAGAAAAATTCTGAGAAGAGACCAACTCCTATCTCCTCTAAACCATCATCTTCTGCTCTAACTTCTTCTATTCCCAGTACTAGTGATATATTTACTTTGATTTTACAGATGAGGGATCGTATGCAGCAGCAGGATGAAACTAATGACAGGATCCTCAGGGAAATCGGAGATCTCAAAAGGCAAAAGAAAACGGCAGAGGATCATTCCCCACTAATGCCCAAATATTTGAATTTTGATACCCCGATGATTACTTCTCAGCCATCAGAGGTCCCAGACGTTCAACACATGTGTGGATCAAGAGGAGTGCATTTCGGCCCAGTAGTAGTGACTCAGGCGTCAGGATCATATTTCCGATCGGCAGGATCCTACACTCAGCATATGGGATCCTTCATGAGCTTAGGATCCTCCTTTGTTCCAGGATCATCCCAGGTTTAAGGATCCTCCTTTGTTCCATGATCATCCCAGGTTCAAGGATCCCCTCAGATACCAGGATCCTTGAAGAATTTGCAAACAGGAAGTCCAGATGTCCATCAAGGAGATTTTATTCCAATGCAAACCATTGCTTCCACTGGTCCCTCCATCATCCCAGAATCCCTTCAACAAGGATTCACATCCAATGTTCCTAATTTGAACCCGATGGGAGGTAACACTTTTAATAATTCTTATACCACTAACCATGGATTCGTGCAGGATACAGGTATCACTCATGCTATGGCCAGAGAACTACAAAAATTGAAGGATATGATATCAAGTGTTCCAGGGGTAGTCAAACCTATCCCGTAAATTGCAGATGGAAGCCATAAGGTATCTCGTTTTGCACCACCAATTTGTGATGCTGAGATACCCAAAAGGTTCCATATCCCTACTATGAAGCTGTATGATGGTACAACGGATCCTGAGGAACACATAGCACAATACAGGGAGAGGATGGAGATCAATCCAATTCCAGAAAAATTAAAGGAAGCATGCCTATGCAAAGGATTTGGATCCACTCTTACTGGATCAGCTCTTAAATGGCTGCTAAGTCTTCCCCCTTACTCTATTACTTCATTTGCTAATTTAGTTAACTTATTCAATAACCAATTCTCTTGTAGTAGAAAATTTGAACGATTAACTAGTGATTTATATAGGGTAACTCAGGGTCATAATGAATCATTAAGGGATTATATAACCAAATTCAGTAAAAAATCCTTGGACATTCCCAACTTAGATATGGCCACAGCTGTTGAGGCCTTCAAAATGGGATTGCTTAGGGATTCATTGTTCTATGATGATCTTGTTATGACACCATGCAGGAACCTAGATGAAGTAAGAACTCGTGCACTCAGGTTCATCCGGCTAGAGGATGACAAGAGGATCCAGGAGAGACAAGTAGGATCCTCAAAACAAGAAAAGCAAGGATCCTCTTTCAAAAGCAACAGATTCAAATCCTACAATAAAAATGACAACCAGAACGTGCATGCTGTTGACCAAGAAGAGGATGATGAGGATTATCCTCCGATTTCTGAATATTGTTTTTCCGTTGATAATCATGAACTAATCCTTGCAATGCAGTGTTAGGGCTGGATTTTTATGACATATGATCCTTACTTGTGATCCTAACCAGTGATCCTTATTTCTTTGGCAGATAGTGATCCTCAGAAGAGTTCCAGGATCAGGATCACGGACCATCATAGGGATCCTCATGCTAACAGTGGTTTTCATTGGATTTAATGTTATCTTGCAGGAATGTCTAGCAGGATCCGCTCTTAGCAACGTAATCAAGGGACTCGTCTTTACAACTTTGGCATATGCTTAATCAGAGATGAACGTTGTAGAGGATATGGAAACTCAGCATGATTTAAGGGCGATAATTTAGGCTAGATTTACTTTTATTCCTAAAGGGGTAATGAGCTGATAGTTAGTCTATTTACCTAAAATAGGGCTACTCACACTTGTATATATAGCACTCTTCCACATTCGGAAGACACACGACACATTTCTCACACGCTTAGACACTCGATACTATAGTGATCCTTGTATTCAGCTCATTATCATCCGAAGTTGTAACCATTTTTTGTTATATTGAAGTTTGGTGATCGGTAGTTGCCATCACCCGAGGTTTTTTATGCCGGAGATCATTCATTGATCAAGGGCTTTTTCCTCGTATAAATCCTTATGTCACTTGCATATTTCTCACTAAAGTGATCCTTTACTTTTTCAACAAACCAAGCATCATTCCCCGTTTACCTAGAGTTTGGTTGCATTATCCTTGTGTGATTTTTGACCAAAACAGCTTGGCGCCCACCGTGGGGCAATTGGTGCTTCATTCATAAGAAAACTTTCTGTTCGAAATCATTTCAAAGAGTTACATGGCTTCATCATTGAAGAATACATCCACGGCGATGTCTGCAGTCACCTCATCTCAGAACACTCTGCCTTTGCCTCCACCACCGGCAGGATCTCAAAAAAATGCTGAGAAGAGACCAACTCCTACTTTCTCTAAACCTCCATCTTCTTCTGCTATGAATTCTTCTGCTCCCAGTGCTAGTGATGTATTTACTTTGATTTTGCAGATGAAGGATCGTATGCAGCGGCAGGATGAAACTAATGACAGGATCCTCAGGGAAATCAGAGATCTCAAAAGACAAAAGAAAGCGGCAGAGGATCATTCCCCACTGATGCCCAAATCTTTAAGTTTTGATACTCCGATGATCACTTCTCAGCCATCAGGAGTCCCAGACGTTCAAATTGTGGGAGGATCAAAAGGATTGCACCTCGGATCGGCAATAATGACTCAGGCATCGGGCTCACATTTTCAGCCGGCAGGATCCTATCCTCAGCATAATGGGATCCTTCGTGAATTCAGGAGCCTATCCAGGAGCACAGCAGTTTCAAGGATCCTACTTTGTTCCAGGATCATCCCAGGTTCAAGGATCCTTCTTTGTTCCAGGATCATCTCAGGTTCAAGGATCCTCCTTTGTTCCGGGATCGTCTCAGATACCAGGATCCTCCCAGATGCCAGGATCCCTAAAGAGTTTGCAAACAGGAAATCTAGATGTCCATCAAGGGGATTTCATTCCAATGCAGACCATTGCCTCCACTGGTCCCTCCATCATCCCAGAATCCCAGCCATATGGATTCACACCCAGTATTCCTAACCCGAACCCAATGGGAGGTAACGCCTTAAATAATTATCTTACCACTAACCATGGATTCGTGCAGGATACAGGTATCAATCATGCTATGGCCAGGGAGTTGCAGAAGCTGAAGGATATGATCTCAAGCGTTCCAGGGGTAGTCAAGCCTATCCCGGAGATTGCAGATGGAAGCCATAAGGTATCTCGTTTTGCACCACCAATTTGTGATGCAGAGGTACCCAAAAGGTTCCATATCCCTACTATGAAGCTGTATGATGGTACAACGGATCCTGAGGAGCACATAGCACAATACAGGGAGAGGATGGAGATCAATCCAATCCCAGAAAAGTTAAAGGAAGCATGCCTATGTAAAGGATTTGGATCCACTCTTACTGGATCAGCTCTTAAATGGCTTGCTAAGTCTTCCCCTTACTCTATCACTTCATTTGCTAATTTAGTTAATTTATTCAATAATCAATTCTCTTGTAGTAGAAAATTTGAAAGATTAACTAGTGATTTATACAGGGTAACTCAAAGTCATAATGAATCATTAAGGGATTATATAAACTAAATTCAGTAAAGAATCCTTGGACATTCCCACTTGGATATGGCCACGGCTGTGAGGCCTTCAAAATGGGACTGCTTAAGGATTCAATGTTCATTGAATGATCTTGTTTATGACACGTGCAGGAAACCTAGATGAAGTAAGAACTCGAGGCACTCAGGTTCATCCGGCTAGAGGATGACAATAGGATCCAGGAGAAGACAAGTAGGATCCTCAAAACAGGAGAAGGCAAGGATCCTCCTTTCCAAGAGCAAATAAATTCAAATCCTACCATAGTAATGACAACCAGAACGTGCTGCTGTTGACACAAGAAGAGGATTGATGAGGATTATCCCTCCGATTTCTGAATATTGTTTTTCTGTTGACAATCATGAACTAATCCTTGCCAATGCAGAATCTAGGAGAAAAAGCCAGGTTGGCCCAGAAAGAATGATTAAACCATCACGGGACTAAAGACAAGTCAAAGTGGTTGTGCATACCACGAGGATTTCGGGCATCTAACTGAAGAGTGCATCGCATTAAGAAAGGAAATTGGATATCTGCTAAGCAAGGAATCTAAAAGAGTTGTTGGAAGAAAAAAGCAAAGGACTCAGGATCCTGAAAGGATCCCTGAAAGGTCAGCCCCTCCGGCGAATGCACAAGTGATCAACTTTATTTCCGGAGGATCAGACATCTGTGGTACATCCTTCTCAGCGGCTAAAAGGATGCAAAGGAAGCAAAAATGTCGATAATGGAGAAAAACCTATACGAACATCAAGTATTCTCGGAAGGAAATACGATA